>NC_056504.1:48284872-48288372 GCF_014905685.2 Nematolebias whitei
TGTGTGTGTGTGTGTGTGTGTGTGTGTGTGTGTGTGTGTGTGTGTGTGTGTGTGTACTGCATATAATCAACATATACCACACGGGTTGTGTGACAGTGACATTGCGGTATAATTATTAGTTATTGCCAGATGTTCAGTGTTATTTATTCAGAGTTCAGTAATCTGACATCTTGTGGGTAATAACGTCCTTTAGTCTTTTTGTATGTGATGGCAGACTCCTGTATCGTCTACCTGAGTGTAGTAGACGTTAGAGTCCTGGTGCTGGGTGGGTGTGGTCCTTAATGATGCTGCGTGCTTGACGCAGACATCAGTTGTGGTGGATGTCCTGGATGGTGTGGAGATTGCTCCCAGTGATGTCCTCTGCTGTTTGCACCACCTCTGTAGAACTTTCCAGCTCTGGTTGGTGCAGTTCCCGTACCATCCTGTGATGCAGCCTGTCAGCAGGCTCTCAATGGTGCACCTATAAAAGTTGGTGAGGATGCTGGTGTTTGTACCAAACTTCTTTAGTCTTCTTAGAAAGTAGAGTCTTTGGAGTTTACGTGTTCTCCTTGTGCACATATGGGTTTCCTTCCACAGACCAAAATGTGCATATTATTGTTAGGGGATCTTTGGTCAAGGTTGTATGGATGTTTTGACAACTAAGGCTGAGAATGTTAACTGTCCACGAACGGTATGTTTGACTTAGCAGAGAGCTGCTGACGAACTGGTTTGAGGCTGCAGGCATGCAGCTCTTGCTTCAAGGTTGAACATATTGTAGTGAACTAAGCCTCAGGTCAAAACCTGACCCTGAGGGCCTTCCTGGGACAGGAACTGTTATTTCATTGATTTGAGTCCAGAAACACAAATTAAGCTCATCCAGAGACTTTCTAAGTGTGTCCTGCACTAATCAATTGAAAGAACACTCTCTTTTTTATTATCATTACTATTTTACAATATCTTGATAATCAAAGTGTGTTTAGTTCAAACCATTTTAAATGTTGAAGTGAACTACTCATTTTAAATCAACTGTGAAACAGTATTAATGATTTTTAATCCTCATTCAAAGTAGAAATCAAGTTAATGTCTGTTACAGAGTAATTATGCATTTTTTGATCTTCTGTCTGAAATGAGAAGGAGTGATGTCGGTCAAAAGTCAGAGAACGGTCAAAAACATGTTTATCGGAACGAAATGTCATGTTTAACTCTCTCAGATAGATAGAAGGAGACTGGCTCCTAAATGTCTCTGTTTCTTCAAAACATCTTTCTGTCTGTTCTTAAAACATCTACTCTGTCTCCTTGACATGTAGTGACCCTCTGACATCACTAAAACCACACCCCGGTTGGTTCGTTCAACCAATCAGGAAGTTCCCAGAAGGAACCGGAAGTGACCTCTTTAAAAGGGTCGACACTTCCTAGTTCCAGGGCAGAACAAGAGTTCCAGAGAGAACCAGAGTTCCAGGGAGAACCTCGAACGAGAAGTTCCTGAACGATAGAAGTTCAGAGGAACAGAAGTTCAGAGCAGTTTCTAATGGAGTGACAAGAGTCCGTCGATGCCACGACGTCTCGCTGTGGCTCTACCCGACGAATGCTCTGAACAATGAGGAAGTTTGTTCTGTGATGATCTCACGACTCCTGAGGTCACAGCTGTTCTTACGGAGATGCTGAAAAGCATTGAAAGGGAACTCTACGCCGAAGCTGAAACTATCGTCTGCAAAGGTAAAAGAGTCGATCTTCAACTGCGAGTGTACCGTGGGTTAAGCTGCGTCTAAAGAAGCGTGCTGTTCTGGTTATACAGACACTTTTTCCTCATCCATTTTCTCCAGTTAAACTTCATTTTTCCCATCTTTAAACCTCTATCTTGCCAGTTTATTAATCCAGATTTCTTCAGAAATGTCTGTTGGTTTCAAAGCTGCAAGTGAGAAAATCATGGCCGCATGATTTTCTCATGCAAGGGTCATTAATTAAGCTGTGTTATTGTAACCAATGTTGCCAATTAATGTAAATGTGTGATGTGTTTTAAATCGTTTTTAATTAAACGACTCACTGTTGTGGTGGGTCAAAGATAAAACACGTTTCCGTCCACATTTAATATTCAAAACACGATATTACTCAGTCCAGAAAAATGAAAGAATCCGTTTAAATTATGGATAATATCAGACGCATATTATCTTCATTACAATATAAATATAAGTTTTGCACACTGCCCGTGGCAGATTCTCATGACTCCATGCATGTACTTCCTGTATACCTGTTGTCAAAACCACCGAGAGCCTGATGACAGGCTGCATCACAGGATGGTACGGGAACTGCACCAGTTAGAGCTAGAAAGATCTACAGAGGGTGGTGCAAACAGCAGAGGACATCACTGGTAGCAGTCTCCACATCATCCAGGACATCTACCACAGCCGATGTCTGCGTAAAACATGCAGCATCATTAAGGACCACACCCACCCAGCACAAGGACTCTTCCGATCACAGGCCCACCTTTTCTAACCTCTGCGCCACCACTCTCACCCCTCTCACCCCTCTGTCTCTCTCTCTCTCTATATATATATATATATATATATATATACGTATTTCCATACTTAGTTATATATAAAAAGAAAATATATGGCTTTATCAGACTACTAGAGTAATCTACACATAGATTCCTAGGACATCTATTGAGTTTTTTTATTTCACGTCGAATATTCGTGGTGACATCATTTCGTCGTCGTTACGCCACGTGTCACGAGATCCGCACCGGCGCGGGTTACAAAATGGATTCCTTCAAGCAGACGGATGGAGCGGAGCAGGCCCAGTCTTGGCAAACAGGTAGAAATGCATCAATAGTCTGGAAATATTTCACTAAAGATGAATCTTCTGGTTCAACTACCGTAAGGAAACAGAAAATGAAACAACTTCCTGACTGTTTGGAGCGCATTGTGAACCGGTGTTACACCATATTCTGTGACCACCGTATATTGTGACCGTTGGGGGTGGTGTTGCATGCACTGTTGCAGGTCACAGAATATGGTGTAACACCGGGTCCAATTGACTGAACCAGAACCAGCTTCTTCTGACCTTGTTTCACAAACAAAAAGCAAAAAATATGAATCTCTAAACCTATAAAAAAACCTATAAATATATTAATCTCTAAAACTAAACCTAATGCACAGCACTGCGGGCGGTGGTGCGGGGTGGTCGACCCCCCCCACTGTTTTTAAGTTTCGGTTTTTACGTGCCGCACGTTTCTTTCAGTTTTGCAGCTTAATAATAATAAAAACTAATAGTTTAGTTTTTCCTGTGACTTATTTGCAGTATGATAAATGGTAGGAGCATAATATATGCTCCCAATGTTTTGTTGGTCTTTTTTTGTTTTTGTTAAATAATAACCTTTTTTGCAGTTTTATTTATTTTTGTATCTTTAGATTCTATGATGTCATCAAGTACTCAAGTTCTACTCGAATTATATTATGTTAATGTCGAGTTTAAAAATTATGTAGTCGTTCAACCCCGAATATATATACATGTATATATAT
>NC_056504.1:48288772-48311027 GCF_014905685.2 Nematolebias whitei
AATCCACGGAGCGAATGTGTCGAAGATCCAACCTAGAACTAAGTTCACCGAGGAGTAAAACCGTGGAGACAGCGAGTCCAACAGACTGGAGGAAGCTGTGGAGAAACATCGGGTCTTTTTGAAGGAATAATCTCAGATTACGAAGAGGAACTGTCGAGTTGGAGAGAAAATGAGTTCAGGTTTGTTTGTTTCATTCAGCATCAGACGATGTTAGCTAGCTGTGGTTTCTAGGTAGTTCATGGATTTAGAACTTGTAAATCTATTGTCTGTGTTTGTAGCTTAGCATGCTAACGATGAAAGAGTTAAGATGGACAACTTCCAGAAAGTAAAATGAGGAGATTAAGAGGCGGGAGGCTGTTTTTATCACTCAGTTTGGACACGTCCTGTCCCAACTCATGTTAAGGACACAACAGTTTTACACGAAGCAGAGCAACTTATTCAGGCTGTGTCTAAACCCAGGGCCTGTGTCTGCTCCGTAGGCCGCAGTTGAAACCAGGTACTTGAACGCGTCACGACCGTGGACATAGCAGACGCCTCGTTGAGCGGACCGGCCCAAGTTGTCGGAGCGTCCGCCATTTTGAATGCGGCAGAACCGCCGGTGTTCTGTCCGTTAGTCATACAGTCAGATTTCCATACGCGTATCACAAACTGACGGCTGTATGTCGGGTCAACAGGTAGATTGTCGGATCGCCATATGCTCCATGTATTCAGCCATATGACACCATGACGTAACAGATCTAGCTGGTTTTTGTTTTTTTATTTTTGCTACTGTTTCCTTTTGACTGTCCTTTTGGTTGCCATTTTATTACATTTATAAATAAATTTGAATTCCTCTTTTATCCTGATGCATGCTCAATAATCCAGGTAGAAAAATCCAAAAAAGTTCAATCTGGTCCTCTGGACATTCAAAAAAGCAAAAAACAAAACAAAGCAAAAAAAATCTAGAAACGTTTCGTCTCTCATCCAAGAGACTTCCTCAGTCTGAGGTGCTGTATTCAGCTCAGTCTCTTAAATAGCACCTTCACAGAGTGGATCAACCAGTTTGCTGCTGACAACCAAAACCAGCTGATCACATGCTCAAGAAGGACCATCAGCCTAACAATGGATCATTAGCACCTGATGGCTGTTTACTGTTCACAGAGGGCTGAGTGATACTAGCAATCACAGCATTGTAAGAGGGGGACAGTTGAACCCGGAGGCCTCCACCCCTGTTTAATGATTTTATGATTCTCTTTTATTGTTGTCGTCACTGTTCGTTAAAGAAATCAGGTGTCTCTTGTAAATGAGTCCCTGAGGCTCAGTGGTATCAACCTGTTTAAATAAAGGTTGAATGAATGAAAAAGATCAACTTTCAGACACTGTCAGTGGCGCTGGAAGAGTGGGGGGCCAGGGGGCATTGCGCCCCCCTTTTTACAGCCTTGCTCGTCAGCTGGTCCCAGACATTTACGTGGGCGTGTGTTCTGCTGTATTTTCCTCACCCCGTAAGAAATGTAAGTAAAACTGCTACAAACGTGTAAATGGGAAGATGAGCTCTCCCTCACGCTTCGTCGCCTGCAGTCGAAGGGCTTCGCTGGAAGCGCAGCGCGCTCCTGCAGCCGAGGTTGTCTCCGGGGTTGCACTGCGCCTCCAGGAGGGAGAGGCTGAGTTCAGCTCACGAAGACGAGGAAAGAAGAGCCACGAGTTTGACCTGATTCAAACATGTTGGAAAACTGAGTCTTTTTTTCTGCTCCAGACCAGTGAACCAAAGAGTGTTTTCATTCATTCAACCTTTATTTAGACTGGTTAATCCCATTGAGCCTCGGGGACTCATTTACAAGAGACACCTGAGTTCTTGAACAAAGAGTGATAACAACAATAGACCGTCATAAAAGAGGCTTGCAGATTTTTTTTAAACAAATTAAAATAAAATAGCAACCAAAGGGACCGTCAAAAGGAAAAAGTAGTGATAAAAAAACAGCTAGATTATAAGGCGGTGTAGAAAACTAAGAGCAGGAACATGTCTGCAGTGGTTTTTGCCATGAACTGATGTTTAAAGCCAAGAGGTCAAGTCTGTTTTATCCACAACAATATGTGTTGTAAATAATACTGCTTCTGTCTGTTTCTCCTCCAACAACTATTGTGTTTTGACCGCGTATGTCGGAGTGAATGTTCTTTACACTAAAGAAGCAGAGATGAAATAAAAACCCAGCCAAGGCGACGTTTTAATTGCGTTGCCTCTCCACCATCATCACCACCTAATGATTCCTCTCGCAGCTCCTTATTGATGTTTGTAATGGCATTATCTCATGGGGGGGGGGGGGATCAATGAAGCTGAGAGGAGCATCAAGGAGTCAGAAGATGTTGGATTGCTGTTCGTCCATTTAATTCAAGCAGGTGCTCATTATCTGCAGCTTCTCTGCGTTCAGCGCAGAGTTGTGTTGTTTTTACATGTCTGACCGAGCTTGTGGAGCTCTTGGTGTGTTTAAGTGTTCTGGTGCAGAGCTTTCAATAAATGTGTAATTCAGTTCATTCATGTCTGCGTTTAACAAAACAAATGTTTTCAGTTAATTCAGCACTGGCTTTTAAACCCAAACATCCAGGTAGACAACAAACGTTTCAGAAACGGGTCCAGATGACATGATTTAGACGTTTTTGTTAATTCAGCAGTTTTTCTGGATCAGATCGGTATCGTATTGGCACCTGTAGACAATAAACCGCAGGTATCGGTATCGTATCGGAAGTGAACAAAAGAAAGAAAAGTGTATCGGTGCATCCCTAGTTTGAGTGGGTGGATTTGTCCACAGCTTTGAATGTGCTGCGCGACATGTCGGCAGACCGGAGCGTGGATGTCCCATTTACACTGCTGTGTGACAAAACTGAACATGTGCGCAACGTGAAGAAAGATCCTCACGGCGCCGCTGCTGTCGGTACACTTTATTACTAAAAGCTAATATTATAAGGGGTTGAACGACTACATAATTTTTAAACTCGACATTAACATAATAAAACTCGAGTAGAACTCAAGTACTTGATGACATCATATGATCTAAAGATACAAAAATAAATAAATAAATAAATAAAACCGCAAAAAAGGTCATTATTTTCAAAAAAAAAAGACCAACAAAACATTGGGAGCATATATTATGCTCTTACCATTTATCATACTGCAAATAAGTCACAGGAAAAGCTAAACTATTAGTTTTTATTATTAAGCTTCAAACGTGAAGAAACATGCAGCACGTCAGAAACGAAACTAAACACAGTGGGGGTCCCACCCCGCACCACCGCCAGCTGTGGTGCGCATTAAGTTTAGTTTTAGAGATTAATGTGTTTATAGATTTTTTTAATAGGTTTAGAGATTAATATTTTTTGCTTTTTGTTTGTGAAACAAGGTCAGAAGGAAGCTGGTTCGGTAGATTGGACCCGGTGTTACACCATATTCTGTGACTTGCAACAGTGCATGCAACACCGCCCCCTACTGTCACAATATACGGTGGTCTCAATATATGGTTTAACACCGGTTCACAGCGAGCTCAAAACAGTCAGGAAGTTGTTTCATTTTCTGTTTCCTTACGGTAGTTGAACCAGAAGATTCGTCTTTAGTGAAATATTTCCAGACTATTGATGCATTTCTACCTGTTTGCCAAGACTGGGCCTGCTCTGCTCCATCCGTCTGCTTGGAGGAATCCATTTTGTAACCTGCGCCGGTGCGGATCACGTTACACGTGACGTAACGGCGGTGTAATGACATCACCACGAATACTCGACGTGAAATAAAAAAACTCGATAGATGTCCTAGGTATAGATGTGTAGATTACTCGAGTAGTCTGTTAAAGCCCTAATATATATATGTGTGTGTGTGTGTGTTGGCTCCTTCTCTAAGCGGGCCTCTTGCAGAATGCACATACGTATGCACTGCAAATTGTATAACTACACAATAACACCAAGTGTACAATAAAACGATTTACTTACAGTCCAGAAAATACATCGCACACTTCAAATTGTGTAAATACACAATAGTACACCAAAACAATTTACTGACTTTAATAATCCTGGTATTCAATCCAACATTTTTCAGTCAGGTCATCTGGACAGTTTCTTTTTTGGTGCTGAAATGATAGATGGATAATGTTGGATTGTATACCTGGATTATTGAGCATGGACTTTGTTGTTTTCAACCAGTTTGACACGACTGTCAACAAGGAAGAGGGCCGGCAATGGAGGAGGGGGTGTACCAAAGAGACCATCTTATCACAAACAAAACTGGTTTGTTCCACTTTGGAGTAAGCTGTTGGGGGAAAAATCCGTTTTGTTGTGTTTCCTTGACTGATGAAGCCTTCTGGATGGAAGGTGAAACGCTTGAGCACAAAAAAAGAAACTGTCCAGATGACCTGACTGAAATATGTTGGAATTTACTGACTTGCTTTTTTTTAAAAATCTTGTAGTGTAAGATAAACGGACAGCTACTCTGAACGCCGTGGGCCTCTTGCAGAATGCGCATGCTTTTTTACTACATGTATGAAAATCTGACGTGTATGCATAATGGACAGAACAACGGTCAACAACAACGGTCAGTCTGAGGGGTGTATTCAGCTCAGTCTTAAGACTGACTCAGACTTGAGAAGTCTTTCTGATGAAAGAAGAAACATTTCTACATTTTTTGTTTGTTTGTTTGTTTTTGAACGTCCAGAGAACCAGACTTAACTTTTTTAGCTTTAAATATAGATGTTTTTGTAGAATCTGGTTCATCAGATTTAATTCATTTCAGTTTATTTATACAGCACCAAGTCACAACAGAAGTTGTCTCAGGGCACTGAACAGAAATATTCATATATAAAATAAGTTAACAAACATTCACATATAAAAATAATAATTTAATATTATTTATCTGAGGAGCAGACTGCTTTGAGTTTAACTCATCGCAGAACTCTCATTAGCAGGACTTGGATTCTGAACATGCCTCCAGAATCGGTCCTAAAGTGCAGGTGCAAATCCAGGCTGAGCAGGGATGTGCAGCGCGGAGCAGAGCTGGGGCTGAATAGGAGCAGTGCAAACGGACCATATGATATTCAGAAAGAAACGAGGCGTAACCAAACAGAACCGAGCTCTGTAAACAAGCCAACTGGAAAACAACGTGGGCTGAGTGAAGTTGGCCCCTCACCTTCTTCAAATCTAATGAAATTGGTGTCAAACATTTGTGCTACGTTCGTGCTAGTTTGTGCAGCAAAAAAAATGTTTGTGCCGCTATAATTTTAAAGATACATTAATATAGAAAGTAAACCTTTAAACGTAACAGCACTAGCATGCAGCAGTGTATATTTTAGCTACCTGTTGCTGCTAGCTAGCTTACTTTCCACTCGGAGGCTGTTTCCTTACACAGTTACAGAATGGTAAATTAATAATGATGGATAACGTTACCACAGCTAACACGTAAATACTGTTTTTTATTAACGTTAATATATAGAAAATAAACCTTTAAACGTTACAGCACTGACAAGCCGTGTTGTATATTTTAGCGACCTGTGGCTAAAGTTGCTGCAATGATGGAAAAAGTTACCACGGCTAACGATCACGTAAATACTGTTTTTATTAACCATACCTTGGGCTATATCTTGTAAATTAAACTATATAAATAAAGGTTGAATGAATGAATGAAATTCCCTGAATTTTCCGGACAGTTCTCCCGAGGGGGAATCAATCCAGAAGTAAAGGTAACCCGTATCGAGTCAGAACGGAAGTTGTCTGACGTAATTGTGAAAAGGACCTATGATAGCTTTTGGTTTGCTTCACCTGTCGGCAGCAGCCATGATGGAATGATCTAGCCACCCGCGCCCTGCTTTCCTTGTCCCTGCAGATGCAGATGGGATCTCCAAAACCTGCATTCTCTGTATTGGGATCTGCAGACGTCTGATAAAGACGCAGACCCACTGCTTGCTGCCAGGATTGGCCTGATTAATGCCAGATCGCTGGCAAATAGAACTTATCATCAAGGATTTCTTTTTATCTCAAGGATTAGACTTCGTATTCATAACAGAATCGTGGACCCAGTAAATCCAGCGTTTTAATGGAACTTTTACCGCAGGATTGCTGCTATTTTAATTCCCCACGGATGTTAGGTCGAGTTGGAGAAATAATGACTGTTTTTTTAAGTTGTTTTGACTGTAGACAGGTGGACCAGGTGAATCCAGCATTTTGATGGAACTTTCACCACAGAATTGCTGCTATTTTAATTTTCTATGGATGTTGGGTTGGGTTGGAGGAATATAATATAATAATATAAAAGTTGTTTTGACTGAACAGCTGCCTCCATTTTCATTCAGCAGCTTTGAGCCTATTTGAAATCGGCAGTTCCTCACATTGTGGTCTGTGTGTGTGTGGTGGTTTATCAGTTTCCCTAAGTACAATAAGGATTTTATAAATGACTTTTCAGACTTTTTGGCTGAAATTATACCAAAGTAAGATCGAGTTCTTATAGTTGGCGATTTTAATATCCACGTGTGTTGCCCAGTTTTACCCATGGCTCAGTCTTTTTTAAACATCATTAACTCTTAATCTTGTGCAGTCTGTGATTGGTCCTACACTTGAACATTCAATTCAGTTTATTTATATATCGCCATATCACAACAAAGTTGTCTCGGCACTTTACAGGAACATTCACATACATAGAAAAGCCAATTGGTAAAGTTCTCTAAGGAAGCCAGCAGACTCAAACTTTCACTTTGTTGCAGTTTCCCATCCTGAGCAGGCACCTCCCCATCATTGCATTCAGTTTTTATTCACAATTTGTTTAGTGTCCCAACTTTTTTGGAATCCGGTTTGTACCAAACAGGTTGAGCAGAGTAAGTAAAGACAGTAGTGTAGTGAAAAGATGTGGTCAGTTTGTCCTCCAGCAGTCTAAGCCTAAAGTAGCATAATAACTAAGGGGTAGCTCAGGAAACCCAAGCTAACCCTAACTATAGGATTTAGCAAAAAGCAAAGTCTTACCATACCATACCATTTTATTTATCGAGCAATTAAAACAGCTACGAGGTCAACGAAAGTGCTGTAAAGACAGAACAACAGACAACACACGAAGCAATATACAAAATGAAGTAAATCAAAAATATAGACAGAAAATCTTAAGCCTAGTCTTAAAACTGGACAATGTGTCAGCCTCATGGACAGAAACTGAAAGTTGGTTCCACAAGTGAGGAGCCTGATAACTGAAAGCTTTGCCTCCCATTCTGGTTTTGGAAATTCTAGGAACCGTAAGTAAACCTGCAGTTGGAGAGCGAAGTGCTTGTTGGGAAAATACGGAACAACAAGATCTGTATTATAAGATGGAGCTAAGTTGTTGAGAGCTTTGTAGGTTAGAAGTAAGATTCAATTCTGTATATGACAGGGAGCCTGTGGAGATAAACTAAAACTAGAGAGATATGATCTCTCCTACTAACTCCAGTTAAGACTCTGGCAGCAGAATTTTGGATTAACTGAAGATGTTTTAAAGAAGTATTTGGACACCCAGATAATAAACCATTGCAATAGTCCAGTCTAGGCTTGACAAATGCATGAACCAGTTTTTCAGCATCATTTTAGATAAGCTGTTTCTCATTTTAGTGATATTACGCAGGTGGAAGAAGGCAGTTCTAGAAACATTTTTAATGTGGGGGTTAAAAGACATGTCCTGATCAAAAATAACACCAAGATTTTTAACATTAGAACAGAAAGGCCATATTATTACCATCCAAGGATGGTGAAAAACTGAAAAATGTGTTCCTAAGATGCTCAGGTCCAAAAACCAAAATCTCAGTTTTGTCTGTATTCAAAAGCAGAAAATTAAGGGTCATCCAGGTTTTTGTCTTTAAGACATGCTTGTAGCTTAAGTAATTGATTTAATTCATCGGGTTTCATGGACAAATATAACTGTGTATCATCAGCATAACAATGAAAATTTATCCCATGTTTTTTAATAACATTTCCTAATGGAACCATATATAAAATAAAGAGTATTGGTCCAAGCACTGAGCCCTGAGGAACTCCATGACTAACTTTGGTGTATGAAGAAGTTTATTTATATTTACAAACTGGAATCTATCAATCTATTTAAATAGATCTATTTTAATCTATTTAAACCATTTTAGAGCTGTTCTTGTAATCCCAATATCATATTCAAGTCTCTGTAATAGAATATTATGATCAGCTGTATCAAATGCAGCACTGAGGTCTAACAGGACCAGTGTAGACACAAGTCCATTGTCTGAGGCCATGAGAATATCATTAGTGACTTTTACTAGTGCTGTTTCTGTGCTATGATGAGCTCTAAACCCTGACTGAAACTCTTCAAACAGATAATTTCTTTACACAAACACACTCTGGACTAGGGCTGAGTACCAAACGTCGGTTCTTTTATGGCACCGACCGAACTGCTTCAGTCGGTGTATGGATCAAATTATGCCTCTTCTTTCGGTGTAAGTTTCGGCGATTGGCTGTAACGTTACAGCTAATGCCAGTGCTGCAACTTGCAGCGCAAGAAAAACTAGGAAAAACACGTACGTGGTTACACCTACAGACCGGGTTAACGTGGTTTCTAAGGCAAACCTTAATATGCAGCACCTGACCATGCTCGGAATTTAAGAGCGTAAAGTTGCTCCTTGTTTGACTGCAAGGAGAGAGGACCGCAGCCATCCTCCTCTCAGCATTTAAGTCAGCCTGTGGGTGTTAGAGAGCCTGAATGGCCTGATTAAACATCTCCATGACCGGACTCCGCTTCGCATCAAGGACGGCACTGTGTCTGAGATTTCAGCTGCTAAGTTTACATTTGTTCATTCATTCAACCTTTATTTAGTCAGGTTAATTAACGTTACTGCAACTGAATATGTGCATCGCAGTGAGTTAAATCAGGATCCATGTTAGTCTGGTTCAGATACTCATCCATCCATTAATTATCTTTTACCCGCTTCTTCCATTTTGGGTCACGGGGGTCGTCGGTGCCCATGTCCAGCGATCACTGTGCAAGGGGCGGGGTACACCCTGGACAAGTCGCAAGTCCATCACAGGGCCACATAGAGACAAACAACCATTCTCTCTCTCGCTCTCACCTAGGAACAATTTAGAGTTACCAATCAGCCTAACATGCATGTTTTTGGTCTGTGGGAGAAAACCAGAGTACCCGGAGAAAACCCACACATGCACGGAGAGAACATTCAAACTCCACCCAGAAAGATCCCCGGACCGGGATTTGAACTGGCAACCTTCTCGCTGAGAGGCAGCAGCTCTACCAGTTGCGCCACCATGCTGCTGTTTTTTTGTTTGTTTGTTTGTTTTGTTTTGCTTTGTTTTGTTTCTTTTTTATGTATAATTTTATTTTTCAATTCATATGCTTTTTTATGATTGTCTACTGTTGTACTGATAAATATCTCCTGGAGGGTAAATTATATCTTGTCTGCAAATATTCAATCAAGCTGCAAAGCAGACAGTCTGATTTCAGTCAGCCGTGCTCAGTCTGTCCCTCCTCCGAGACGGGCAGACTGAGTGCAGCTGACCGAAATCAGATTGCCTGCTTCAGACTGAAGGAGAGGAACACACCGCTGAAGCCACGGAGCTCGACCGTCCAACATAAAACTAACTGTACCACAGTGCCTGGCTAAACAATCCTTGTGCGCTTTAATGTGGTGCTTTTGCAAATGTTTATTAAGTTCAATGTATTGTAGGTCGCAACCAAGCTTCTTCCTCTTGGTACAGCGGTTCTGCAAACATTGCACGTTGCTGTCTTGCGGTGTTTAGTGTAAAATACTTCCACACAGAGGCCGTGTTACGATGAAAAGTTAGTTAGCCATTAGCCACAGTGCTGCTGCTCAGTTCTCATGTTGTAGCTGGCTGCAAACTATGAAATGGATTTCCTGAATGTGAACGGGGTCTTATTAGGTTTCATGAAACACGCCTCTTTTCATGAAATCCATTTCATTTTTTGAAGACAACTTGCAGAGCAGCCAGCAGGGGATCACACGTGAAGATGTTTCAACAGACACAGACATGCACCATGGATCGGAAATCTCTGCAGGTTGGAGCGGAAAAATCTGATACATAAATTACGCTGGTATCGGAGGCCGATACCGGATCGGCCCCATCCCTAGTTTCTAATGGTAAATCACCTACTCCACCTACAAGTCATACCTCAGTAAATCATACCTTCTCTTTTTCACTGTTCTCTGTAAGTGAGGTTACTAAACTATTAAAAGGTCTAGATTCTAGAAAATCTGCAGGCCCTGATGACCTCCCTCCTTCCTTATTTCTTATGTCTAGCTAGCTGCACACATACCTGAACCAGTGTCATACATTTTTAATCTGTCCGTACAAAATAATATTGTTCCAGATGCTTGGAAAACAGCTTTTGTGCTACCATTATTGAAGAGAGGAGACCCCACTATACTGAACAATTATCAACCAATCTCCAAACTCTGTATTTTGGCTATGGTTTTAGAAAAACTGGTAAATATTCAAGTCAAGAAGTATTTAGATTATTTTAACATTTTATCTTTCCCCCCCACCCACCCCCAATCTGGCTTCAGGAAACAACACAGCACAATGACTGCTTCGCTAAAGGTTTTTAACGATGCTGTTGAAACAATGGATGCTAAGGATTACTGTGCTGCACTTTATTTAGACCTGTCCAAACAAAGCTTTCCAATCCTGTAGATCATGACATTTTATGCCATAAGCTCTCAGATAATGGTTTCTCTGATCACACTATTGGTTAGTTTTCTAACTATCTCAGGTCAGAGGCAATGTGTAATAATGGCACTTAATGGCACTTCGTCAAACTGTTTAACAGTCACTAATTGTGTGCCACAAGGCTCAGTTTTAAGACCCACTCTTTTTATAATTTACGTAAGTAATGTAGGTCAAAACATTCCTGATGCCTCCTTGCATCTCTATGCTGATGATACAATTGTTTATAGTCAAGTTAATACAGTTGCCAAGGTTTTCCAGCTTCTACAGTCTACATTTGACATCATTCAGTCAGACGTGTTTTGTCTCAAATTGGTTCTAAATGCTAATAAAACCAAAGGGATGTTTTTAAACAGAAAGTTGATGCCATTAGTTCTTTCTTCTGTCTCAACCATGCATGGTGTTCCATGGTGTAAACAAGTTCTCAGCTTCTTTTTGCAAAGAAAATTTTTTTATACAAAGGCACGGGTTTTAAACGTGAAATTTGGAGCTTCGACAAGACGGACATTTTTTTTCCCAAGGTCGGCCTGTTAGCTTAACTCATACCTTAGCTTCTCAGCTTAGCTGCTTTTAACAGTTCAAAAACGTGATTTTGGACCAGTTAAAATTGATTTTAAAGATAAAGGGAGGGGTCAGTGAAGAGCACTGGGGTTGAGCTTTTTGTCATCCAGTGTCCAGTAGAAAGAGAGAGACACGAAGAAACGATAAAGCTGATAAATGAAAATGAGGTAGATTATTCTCATTTATCATGTGATTAATTGATTTATTGTTTATTGCGACAGGCCTAGTCACATTTATTATTTTTAAACTATTTTAGGTATTTTTCTGAGTCACATAACCTCCCTAAATAATAGCTGGAAAATAAATTTAACAAGTAAAGTTTAAAGTTAAAATAAAAAGTTTTCAAACATTTTTGCATAACTTTTTTTTTTAACTTTACTAATTGGGCTTTTATGATAAACAGACATTTAATCTTATCTTATTGAATAAAATGATGTTTCTTAGATTTGGAACAGTTCTTAAACACAGTACATAAAATATTAACACAAAACTTATAGTTGTCGATTTTGTCTATTTTTCAGTGTTCCCTTCAGATGTTCAACAAACTATGCTCATCAGAGTAGATGTTCCTGAGGAATGGAGGCCTGGTGTGGACCAGCAGGATCCTGAGACCCTTGACATCAAGGAGAAACAAGAAGAACTCTGGACCCAATTGGATGGAGATCAGCTCATAGTGAAGGAGGAGACTGATGCCAGCAGGTTTTCATTCACTGCAGTCCATGTGAAGAGTGAGGATGATGAAGAGAAGCCTTTGTTCTTACAACTTCATCAGGACCAAATGGAAGGCAGAGATGTTCCAACCAGCAGCTCAGCTGACCAGATGAAAGTAGAAACTGATGAAGAGGACTGTGGAGGAGAAGGAACTAGCAGGAACCCATATCTATATCCTCATGGAGATGCTTCCAGCTCTTCAGAAAATGGAGTCAGTGAGGATGATGAAGAGGATGAGGATGGGAACAATCCTGACTCTCAGTTGGAGCACTTGTCAGACTCTGGGTCAGCAACTGAAGACAGTGACAAAAATGTAAAGACACATGGGACAGTCCAGACAGGACTGAAATCATTTAGTTTGGATGAACCTGGTAACAGTTTTAACATAATAAGAAATTTAAACATGCACATGGGGGACCACATAGGAGAGAAACCGTTTAAATGTACGGATTGTGGAAAAACGTTCAACCATGAGTCTAATTTAGACACGCATATGAGAGGCCACAAAGGACAACAAACATTTAATTGTGAGGTTTGCGGAGAAAGCTTTGCCCACAAGACAGGTTTAAACTCGCACATGAGAACTCACCCTGGAGAGAAACCATTTGAATGTGAATTTTGTGAAAGAAGATTTAAACTTAAGACGAGTTTAAACTTGCACAAGATAGTTCATACAGGAGAGAAACCATTCGAATGTGAGTTTTGTGGAAAAAGGTTTATCCACAAGACAAGTTTAAACTTGCACAGAAGAGTGCACACAGGAGAGAAACCTTTTGAATGTGAGATTTGTGGGCATAAATTTAGCCGTAAACCAACTTTATACACACACATGAGAGTCCACACAGGACAGAAACCGTTTATATGTGAGTTTTGTGGACAAGGTTTTAGCCAGAAACCCGCTTTAAATGTTCACATAAGACTGCACACAGGACAGAAACCGTTTAAATGTGAGGATTGTGGAGCCAGATTTCGCCAAAAGACCAGTTTAAACTCGCACAGTAAAGTCCACACAGGACAGAAACCATTTGAATGTAATATTTGTGGTAAAAGATGTAGCCAGAAGTCAAGTTTAAACTCACACATGAATGTCCACACAGGACAGAAACCGTTTGAATGTAATATTTGTAATGGAAGATTTAGCCAGAAGACAAGTTTAAAGATACACATGAGAGTCCACACAGGACAGAAACCATTCGAATGCAATATTTGTGGACGAAGATTTAGCCAGAAGACGAGTTTAAACTCACACATGAGAGTCCACACAGGACAGAAACCATATGAATGTAAGGAATGTGGACAGAAATTTGGTCATAAGTCAAATTTGAACTCGCACTTGAGAGGCCACACAGGAGAGAAACCATATGAATGTAAGGACTGTGGACAAAAATTTAGCTATAAGTCAAATTTGAAAATACACTTGGCAGTCCACACAGAAGATAGACCACATGCATGTCAGGATTGTGGACAAAGATTTAGACAAAAGTCTAATTTAAACATGCACATGAGAATCCACACAGGAGAAAAACCTTTTGAATGTGAGATTTGTGGGCAAAATTTTCGCCTCAAGTGTATTTTAAAAAGCCACATGAGTGTCCACACAGAGCAGAAACCATTTGAATGTGAGGATTGTGGTCAGAAATTTAGCCGCAAGTGTAATTTAACCAGACACACAAAAATCCACAAGAAATAACTTCTGTGACTGAGGTCAAAGTTTGGACTTCAGTCTGCTCTTAAACACACAAGAACCCTGTGGGCTGTGCCCCCCCATGGGGGCTCATTTTTGTGTGTGTGTGTGTGTGTGGGGGGGGGGGGGTGACGTTGCTGAATGTTTTGGGGGTGGTTTCCCCCCAGGACAAAAACATGTAGACAAACAGGCAGAACAGTTGTACAAAACAACAAACAACTCATCTATATTTTCACATATTTGTCATTTTTCTTTTTAACAAAATATACTGTTAAAATTGTCTGAAACAGGTTCCTATGAAGCAATCTGTTTCTCAATTAAAAAAATTATTTAATACACATGGAGGGCACAAAATCCAGTGCTGGGCCATCGGGGAGAAACACACACAGTGGCCTCTCTCCCTAAGTGGTGCTGAGCTTAGGGCTACACAAACTTCTTCAGATCGGTTGCAAGTGGTTGCCATAGCAATGACCTATGGAGAATCCCTATACTTAATGTGACCAGCGTTCAGCCAATAGACCCTCACCTTCTAACATGGTTGATCAATTGTGTTTTTTGTGGAGGCAGGCATGTAACTAATAAATCCTTCCTATCGGAAACAAGCTTTAGAACAGAAACTCTGCCCTATTGCTCTCTCTAAAACACAACGTTATAATAGAAAAATGACATAAGAGTATCAAAAAACATCCAAGTAAGATAAAATATCTTTCAGTACATTTGGAAAATGGAAAATTATGTTTTTACTAAAATCAAGAATTTTAATCAAGGATGACTAAACTAAGTTAACTCATCGTGTTTCATTAAAGATAATGTGTTCATCACACATTTAATATGTTGAAACTCTTTATAGAGCTTTGTTCTCCACGCCTCGATGCTCGCTTCATTTCTAAAAGCTCATGCACCTGTTGTACCAAGAAGTGTTCAGACTGCATTGGAGCAACACACTACCTGATACCCGGCATACTCCATCCGAAGTCGAACAGTTGACTCACGGTCATGTGATTGTGGGACATTCATTTTTGCACACTCCTTTCATAGTCCATGAGACACAACCCAGCTGAGCTCTTGGGAAACCCCTCCCCCTGCAATATACATCAACACAAAGGTTTCTTATGGTCAGACTTTCAATTTGTCTCTGCATCCCACAATCCTGAAGAAAGTGCCACACTTTTCAGCAAACGGACTCCTCCATACACAATGTCTGCACAATCCCATCCAGAAGTTTTTGACCATGTTGCTTTTTAGTATTATATAAAAACTAAAAACAAACAAGGGTTAGTTTTACTGAAATTACTTTATTTAGTAAAGTATTCAGTCTCAAAGTATAAAAATAAAAAATTATCCTTCTGTTATTTAGATTGAAAATGTCTGCACAAAATATAGATCAACAAAATCTACCACAAAAACTAAAGTGTAGGTGCAGTTTCCCAAAATAACTGAATAAAATTAAGCTTAAGATCTGTTGAGCATAAATGTAACCTACAAGAAAAAATATGTTGCCTTTAAATGAGCTATAACTTCCAAAACTTATAACAGGGAGTCCAGCCTAGAGTGGGGTGGGGGGAGAGAAAAAAGCCAAGCTGCGCTGGTGTGGGGGAGGGAGAGACAGTTGAGCTGTCACTGCATGTCTGTACTCGCAGTTTAGAGCTGGATGGAGAGATGCAGTTGAGTCGCGCATTGTTTGTTTTTAGCTTTTTAGCTAGCTATTATTGTGCGCAGCTACTTAGCGTTACGCCAGTACCGACAGGTGGATGGGGCGTGCGCAGTTCGGTTCAGTAGTTCGGCGCGCTCGGTTCTGTTAACGGGGCGGGGCAAACCCTGACGTACTTGCGTCATGAAATTAGCATAACATGATATAATTTACTTTCCCGGGCAAGCTTTATTTTTTACCGGTATTATCGTGAACGATATGATATGGCCCAGCCCTAGTTTGAAGAGTTGTACAGCTGATCATCTGAGTGCATTTCCACATTGACGATCACGCCCACAGTCTTCTGACCGATCACACAATATTTGGCGCATACTCCGATGAGAAAAAGCTTGGTCCCGGCCTTGTGTCGAGAAAGGGCAGGCGAAGCTACGCTGAGAGCACGATGCAATTTTTGTCAACGTAAATTTGTCAGTGAAAGCTGATTTCAGTGCTTTGGGTGGAGTATGCTGGGCTCTTTAGTCTGAGTGTTTCTGCTGCTTTACTTCCTGGAGTAAACATTTTTAACACTAAAATACTTATATTTCTCTGCACAATAGTCAAGTCAACTTTATTTATACAGTAGAGCACATTTAAAACAGAAACCGTTATCAAAGTGCTTAACAATAACATCAACGGGAGTAAAATGAATGAGAAAAAATAAATACCACGCACTAATGATAATACTGAAGAATTAATAAAAAAACATTTAAAACATAGGAGCACAACAAAAAACAAAAACCAGGTCTCTTGTAAATGAGTCCTCGAGGCTCAATGGGATTTACCTGTCTAAATAAAGGTTGAATGAAAAAACACTAAATCAACTCGCACTATGTGAAATGCCTGCGAAAACAGATGTGTTTTTAGCAAAGATTTGAACTCTGGAAGGGAGGTGGCCTGCCTGATGTTGGGGGGCAGGTTGTTCCAGAGTTTGGGGCCCATGACTGAAAAAGCCCGATCTCCTCTGAGCTTCAGTCTTGTTTTTGGAACAGCCAAAAGCAGCTGATCAGATGATCTCAGGGCTCGAGAGGGAACGTATGGCTCAAGATTATAGCAAAGGTGTTTCTCCATTTCCCTTTTATTTTATTTTTTTTTTCTTCAAAACTCACAGTGTTCTCTCTGTGAGCGTGTTAGTTCCACGTTTGTAGTTATAAATATCTTAAGCTTTCTATTATATGTAAATATAACAAGGTTTTTGTGGTTTGTATGTTCTAACCTAGTGTATATTTGAAACCATACCCTGACATAACTGCACTGTGATAAATATAATGCATTTAATGATCATAAATGTAAAATAATTTACATTTTTGCATTCTGATGATTTTGTCTACTTTGCCTGTACTGATCATGCTGTTAATTAATGTTAAGTACTTTTAACCATAGTCAAGTCCGTAGTTTATTTTCAAATATAACAACTCTCATAATGTCTTATTGTCGTTATATAACTTTTGTTTTTTTATCCACAATGAATGAGAGTGGACTGTAAATTATATCATCTGTATGTGTTGTATATGAGGAAAATTGACTTGACGTATATTCAAAAGGGTGATTTACAAAAACATATAGAACGGGTTAAATGTGTGTACTTTTAGAGCTAACTACTTGAAAAACTGAGTAATTTTATTTTGTAGTTCTCAGAGCAAAGTTCTTCATTTCCTTCATGAAAACACAAGTAGACCTCTTTAGGAGGTTAAAACAAGTTCTGGAAAGATGATCAGAGTTTGTTGGTTTATTACAAGAAAAGCAAAGTAATAATGTTAAGGCTCCAGTTTACTCGGGCGTTCCTTTTTCTGCGCGGACTCAACGTGCACTGTGCACAGAGGGTTGAGATTTCATACTCAAGCGTCCACCCTGAGCGGCTGCAGCTCAGCTCCACTGACCAGGGACAAATTACCATCGGGACAAATTGAAGTTTTGAGATTGGTCATTTGCTGGCACGCCTACTGGATTGATTGACAGGTCGCAACAAAAAAAAAAAGAGCTGGCAGCCGCAGCGGTGTTCTGCGTTTATATGTTGTTAATAAAAAGTTCTAAAAAATAAAAAAAAACGGGAGCTCTGGCCCTGCAGCCCACACATCAGACCAGCCCGCAGGCACGCTGGACATGATTTTAATTCGCTCGTGACAAATTCCTTCATTTCTCACCATTTCAGTCATGGCATCAACGGAGAAGGAGGAAGAGGTCACTGCCTCTTGGGATTAAAAAAAACAAAAGGCCAGATTAGGGATGAAGAAGGGGAATTTAATACATTGGTGTCGCATACAAAACAGTCCATCGCCGGACAATTTATTGTGCGACACCGAGTACGCGGTCGTAAAAATTGATCTTTGCACGGACATGCCCTGCAGGCGTCCGCTTCAACTCTAATCCTAATCCGATATGCGCAGACCTCCACGGACCCACGTACGCCCGAGTATACTGGAGGCTTAACAATGGCAGGTTTTCGTATCATTCACATCATTTTGTTCCGTTTGTGTGACAGATTTAGATTTTCAAAGAAATACTCGTAAATAAAATCAGCATTACACTTGAATATATTAATGTAATAGTAGTTATATGTCATATGTTAGTCTTCGTTTAGTTGATGTGTTCTGACTAAAATGTTCACCAGGTTACGGAATATAACGTGTACTTTTGTCCTTTCTTCTATAATAAAAGTTTAAAATGAATGTGTTTCTCTTGTCCTCGTGATTTGATGGAGCAATCTTTCCTTTAAAATGTAAGGAAGTCAAACAACACCAGGGAGAAGAGCAGCAGATGCCACATGTCGTGGTCCAGGTAGGCCAGGGACTTGCTGCTTTGAACGGATCCATGTGACTCGGTCTGTGACACCAGCATCCATCAGTTTACTAACTTCAAATAAGAGCAAAGTAGAGAAAAATAATCAATCATGACTAAAATACTAGAACTCCAAATGTTAAAACTAGACATTCAGCTTAATTGTAATTGCTTATTGTAAACTTATTGGTCATTGTAAAGTCAAAACCACCAGTCCAAAAAATATTCTTAAATGTGTGCAATTTTTTTCTTCTAATTTTGATGTTAATTTGTCTTTGAATAATAGAATAATAAATATGTAAGTAAAACTTGGGACCAACGACCACAAACATTTGTTTACATATAGAAACAGTTGAAGAGCCATGTGGGGCGAAGAAGACCGTTTTTCTTTGTCCGGTACGTATTTATGTTCATATTTGTTGAGTAAAATGTGCAGATCAGCTCTTGGAGCAAGACAAATGGATCCCTTCCAAATTCCTTATCCTCTTCAAAACCTTCCCAACTTCATCCTCATCTTTCCCACTTCCCATTCAACAGTTTCTGTGACCTCTACTCTTCTTTCCCTGTCAATCTCTTCATCATTAGCTCCTCAAAGTACTCCTTCCATGCTCCCACAGTGGTGAGCACAGTTCTGCTAATCCGCTTATGGCAGAACTAACTTTCTGTTAAGCAGATTAGCATTCTCGCCAACTTTGAAAACCTGCACTGTAGGTGAATTGGCTTCCACTAATCTACCAAAGTTAAATCCGGTCCTCTGGACTGATTAAAAAAAAAACTTGTTGAAACGTTTCAGCTTTTACCCCAAAGACTTGGAGACTAGGTGCTATTTATAAGACTGAGTTTAGTGCAGCTCCTCAGACTGACAAAGTCTTTTGGATAAAAAACTAAATGTTTCAACAATTTTTGTGTTAATCCGTCCAGAGGACCTGATTTATCTTTGTTAGATTTTTCTACCTGGATTATCGAGCATGCATAAAGATAACGTCCACTAAATTTATATCAAGAAAAATCCAGTTTGCTATGGTTTTCAAAGACAGTTCTCTGTAATAAAACCATACAAGAGAATGGTGATTTGCATGGAGCTGTTAATACTATGCAGAGCTGAGAAATGCTAAATACCACAGTGTGATGTCATGAATTTCTGTGCTTCTCCCTCTCATACCTACCACAAACAATCTCTGACTCATGGTGTCAGTTTACAGCCAATAAAAATACTTTAAAATAAATGCTAAACCAGAACAGGAAAATAACATGTAAACCTCATTTTCACAATCAGAAACCTCCATCCATTATCTTTACCCGTTTATTCCATTTTGGGTCACGGGGGTCGCTGGTGCCCATGTCCAGCAATCACTGTGCGAGGGGCGGGGTACACCCTGGACAGGTCGCAAGTCCATCACAGGGACACCTAGAGACAAACGAGACAAACAACCATTCACTCTCTCACACCTAGGGACAATTTAGAGTTACCAATCAGCCTAACATGCATGTTTTTGGTCTGTGGGAGGAAACCGGAGTACCCGGAGAAAACCCACGCATGCACAGAGAGAACATGCAAACTCCACCCAGAAAGGCCCCTGGACCGGGGTTTGAACCAAGGACCTGCTCGCTGAGAGGCAGCAGCTCTACCAGTTGCGCCACCGTGCTGCCCCAATCAGAAACCTTGTAAGCATAATTCATTTCAATTCAGTTTATTTATAAAGCGCCAAATCACAACAAAGTTGTCTCAGGGCACTTTACAGGAACATTCACATACATAGAAAAGCCATTTAGTAAAGTTCTCTATCTAAGGAAGCAGCAGACAAGTTGAATCTTGGCTTCATTGCAGTTTCCTTCAAAGGAAGAAACCTCCAGCAGAACCAGGTTCAGCACAGATCATACAGTGTTGAAAACCAGGGAATAGTAGTGGGTTTTTAAGAGGGATTTAAAAACTGTGAGGGAGGGGGCCTGCCTGACAAGCAGAGGTAACTCGTTCCAAAGTCTTGGGCCTGCGACAAAGAAGGCCCTGTCACCTCTGCGCTTAAGACGAGTTCCTGGAACTGAGAGAAGCAACTGGGCCGCTGACCTCAGAGAATGTGGTGGGACATATGGCTGCAGCAGATCAGTGAGATAGGGGGGTGCAGAGCTGTTCAGTGATTTATAGACATACAAGAGTAAGAACTCTCTTTTGCCTGTGCTGCTTAAAAATCGGGCTGCTGCATTCTGGACCAGTTGTAGTCGTGCAATGGAGGTCTGACTGATACCAAACAGGAGCGAGTTGCAGTAATCAAGCCTAGATGTAACGAATGTGTGTATTACTGTCTCCAGGTTATTTTTGGACAATATGGGCTTCAGCTTAGACAGCCGCCTCAGCTGGATGACAAGAAGCACAAAGCGCACCACAAGAGGGCACAATCTTCACAGTACCCCCTCCCTAAAGACTCCCCTGATGTCCAAAAAAACCCTCCCCTAAAAGTCGGATGGTTTGCTTTGTGCTGTTTCCAGAGTTGTTGTTGACCTTTTATACGTGACCCTGATGGTTCAACGTGTTGTCACCCTGATCCTAAAATGAGCAAAGAACGTCACGTTGTCCACAGTTCGTCCACAGTTCGTCCACAGTTCGTCCACGTTTTATTGGACATGCTAAGGTAACAAATTGTAACCACATGACTGTTGCTGAACTGGACTTGTTGGGAGGCTGCCTCAGGAACTAACCTTGTTGGTTTTTGCAGTTATTTCAGATAATGCTGTGCTGCCTTCTGGCCCCTCCTCATCACCACTCAGTTACGGATGTTTGTCACAGATAAGACACTTTCTAGTAGACAAGTGTTTTCTCAGAGGGTGCAGACACATTGTGAAACATGTCTAATCTGCATCACTCAAAATTTAGACAGATTTTAAAGGCCCACACAAAAAAAGCAACTTTTCCGTATAGAACTGACACCAGGAGGAGGGAACAGAAGCAGATCTAACGTCAGCCTTATGAGATTTTGTTTACAGGACCTTTTCAGGCACCTCTAACAGGAGCTGTTTCCATCTGCCACACTGTGTGAAAATAAAATGTTGTCTGTTTGTGCCAACCTGTCATCTTTTCCAGATGTGCTGTGAAACTGTATGAAATCTTGAAGAACCAGGAGATTGTTGGTGCATTTCAGATCACACACCTCGGTGAAGGCTGCTGAACAAGCCATTTTGGGGTCACATCAGCCACTGCCAGAGGTCGCAGGCCCACCAGACCAAAAGGAGAACCTAAATATTTAAGGAGTAAACATTTTTAATAATCATGTTAAAAGTTACAAATGTCTTTTGTGCCTGTTTGTTTTCCAAATATATTAGTGTGTGAATGTCAGGGATCAATTTAAAACACTTTGTAGAACGGTGCTTTATGAAGTTCAGTCCATTTCCTAATTGACCGGCAGATCCATAGATATATAATCACTAGATCCCTCATTGGCTGCTGCGGCGCAGGATTTTCGGCAGCCATCTTGGAGCGGTCGTCCTTCTTATTTGGTTAAAACAGAAGAGCAGAAGATGTCTCAGCACTTTGCAGCTTTTTTCTGTTCTAATCGACGGACTGTTGACGTCAGGTCTCGGGGAATAACTTTTCACAAATAAGATGAACATATTGTTGTTAGTATTTTGTGAATATAATATTACTGTACTGTATTTATGTCCACCAGCTGATGTGATGTTCAGTGTAACACAGTGTTCAGCTGCAATGAAGCTGACTGAGATCTGATGACAGGAATATTTTTTTTAACAAGCATACTCACTATTTCAGTAACTTTGGTTCATTATCAAGAGATATGCATCAAAATTGGAGTTTAAGTTCTAAAAAATAAAAAAATTAAAATAGGGAGAATATAGGAAGTAGTTAGAAAATAAGATTGACCTCCTTTGTACAATGTTTTTGTGTAGACACAAATCTCCTGTTTTCATTTTGAAGGTTTCCCAAAGAACAAGATGTGAGGAAGAGGTGGAAGTATCTTTGAGGAGGATTCATCTGAGCAGTGAGGATTTAAAACTGGAGGATTTTGATCAAACTGATCAGACTGTCCGACTGAGAGATGGTGTGGTACCATCGGTTCACCTTCAAAGAGTAGGAGCATCATTATAAGTTCATTAGAGTTCATAAAGTTACATATTTTATTGTCAGTCACAAGGTGAGA
>NC_056504.1:48311427-48338234 GCF_014905685.2 Nematolebias whitei
TCATTCAGCATCAGACGATGTTAGCTAGCTGTGGTTTCTAGGTAGTTGATGGATTTAGAACTTGTAAATCTATTGTCTGTGTTTGTAGCTTAGCATGCTAACGATGAAAGAGTTAAGATGGACAACTTCCACAAACTAAAATTAGGAGATTAAGAGGTTTTTGATACGTAGCTTGGACAGTCCTGTCTCAGCTAATGTTAAGGACAACGCAACAATTTTTTACACATGCAGCAGAGAAACATTCAGGCTGTGTCTAAGTTCAGGGCCTGGATGCTTCGTAGGCCGCAGGTGAAAACCAGTGACGTCAGAGCGTCACGACGTTAACATATCCCATAATTCATTGCCCTACATTGGCTGTGACCATAGACATACTGTGTACCAGGGGTCACCAACCTTTTTGAGACTGAGCTACTTCAGTGGGATCGAATGAGACGAACTGCTACTTGTTTGATACAAACAAATTTGCACTGTTCACCTTTAATTATAGTAAAATACATTTACATGTGTAAATATATGATTGCTCGATCATATCTGTATTATTAAAAATTCCCCACAGTGATTAGCAGTAAATATTTAATGGTAAATATTATCAATTATTATTGATAATTAGTGATTAGAACTCTCAATTTAGAACTTGAGTCCTCGGTTTGAATCCCTTTTTTGGCTCTTCTGTGTGACTGTAAATTGTTCCTAGCTGTGACTGGGAGTGCAAGTGGTTGTTTGTCTCTTTGTCTGTGTCTCTGTGATGGACTGGAGACCTGTCCTGGGTGTCTCTGGGACAGACTGGAGACCTGTCCTGGGTGTCTTCTGCCTTCACCCAAAAGCAGCGGAGATTGGCTCCAGTCCCAAACTAAAGGGACAAAACAGATGATTTACTACAGCAGAAAACATATTTAAACATAAATTATCATTTCTTTTATGTTAATCTCAGTAACATTTGAAATTCAGTGTATTTTATAAATGTTTTATTAACCATTTTGTAGGAATTAACACATTTGTAACATTCATTCAAAACATGCCTTTTACTATTAACAACTTCTGTAACATTTTTAAGAACCTATTAACAATAAAATCTTCCAATCAAGCCCTGTTTGCACTAACTGTTTTGTTTATAACACTTCAGAAAAACTAATTTGTACATACAAATTATCTGTAATGTAAAAAAGCAAACTGACATTTTTAAATGAATCATGAGACATTCATAATGGTCCTCAGATCTGCAGCATTTTTAATAATAATGATAATACTTTTATTTATAAAGCCCTTTTAAATAACCACAGCTGCAACAAAGTGCTGTGTTTATAAAATCCATCCATCCATTATCTTTACCCGCTTATTCCATTTTGGGTCACGGGGGTCGCCGGTGCCCATGTCCAGCAATCACTGTGCGAGTGGGCAGACTGAGCGCGGCTGACCGAAATCAGACTGCCTGCTTTGGACTGAACAAGAGAAACACACCACTGAAGCACAGAACTTGAACGTCCAATGTAAAACAAATTTTTTCGCAGTGTCTGGCTAAACAATCCTTGTGCTCTTTAATGTGGTGCTTTTTCAAATGTTTAAGTTCGATGGTTTTCATAGGTTGCGACCGAGCTTCCTACTATCGATACAGCGGCTCTGCAGACATTGCACATTGCTGTCTTGCGGTGTTTAGTGTAAAATACTTCCACACAACGGACATGTTGCAATGAAAAGTTGGTTAGCCGTTAGCCACAGTGCTGCTCAGGCAGCAGAGCCATATAAAAAGAGTATTTACCATGTTAACCCTCTTTCCTTCATCACCATGTCCATTCAGGTCTGCTCCGATCACCACTGACTCCTCCCTGGGAATATCACTTTATCCAGATATTTCCTAAATGTATCTTTCTCCTCCCCATCGCATCCAACGTGTGGAGCATAACCACTGACGATGTTTAACATCAGACCTTCTACCTTCAGGCACATCACCCTATCTGACACACTTTTTACCTCTACTACATTCTTTGCCAACTTCTCCTTCAGGACCACCCATACTCCATTTCTCTTTTTATTCACACTATGGTAAAACAGTTTCAACCCTGTTCCAATGCTGCGAGCCTTGATGCCCTTTCTCTTGGTCTCTTGGACACACAAAACACCTACCTTCCTTCTCTGCATCATGTCAGCCAGCTCTCTACCTTTACCTGTCATTGTCCCCACATTTAGAGCTGCAACCCTGAGTCTTACATTCTTGACTTTTCCTCTTCTCCTTCTGTCTCCTTACACGTTTCCCTCCTCGTGAAACATTTCTACATTTTTTTTGCTTTGTTTTGTTGTTTGTTTTTTTGAACGTTCAGAGGACCAGATTGAACTTTTTTGGATAATTCAGCTGTGCTTTGCCTATAGGTAGTGCAACATTAACAAAGCAGCAGCGGGGGGGAATTGAGTCACATAACCTCCCGAAATAATAAAAACATATTTTGAAAATTTAAAGCTGGAAAATAAATTTAACAAGTAAAGTTTCAAGTTATGCAAAAATGTTTAAAAATGTTTTATTTTTTGTACTTCTTATGATAAACAGACATTTAATCTTATCTTACTGAATAAAATGTTTCTTTGATTTGCAACAGTTCTTAGTCACAGTACATAAAATATTAACACAAAACTTATAGTTCCAAAAACAGTTAAAAACAAAACAACTGACCTGACTTGACCAGAGTGGCCATTCTGTGAGAGGGACTAACAAATACCCTAACGATCCTCTAATGTGAAGAGTGAGAGATCAATCTGCATGTGTCAATCTGCATTATGCAAGTTCACAGAACATCTCGGCTTTATTACTTCAATCCCACACTCCTCGTTTATTTGAATTGAGAAACTCCTCAGATGAGAAGCAAAACGTCTTCAGTTACAAATAAAGTCCAGTTGTTTTGTTTTTAACTTTTTTGAGATTTACCATGTCCTGGATGACCAAGAATCTTCACCAGCATTAAACTTATAGTTGTCCATTTTGTCTATTTTTCAGTGTTTCCTGCAGATGTTCAGCAGACTCTGCTGATCAGAGTAGATGCTCCTGAGGAATGGAGGCCTGGTGTGGACCAGCAGGATCCAGAGCCCCTCGACATAAAGGAGAAACAAGAAGTCTGGACCAGATTGGACGGAAAGCAACTCGTAGTGAAGGAGACTGATGCCAGCAGGTTTTCATTCACTGCAGTTCATGTGAAGAGTGAGGATGATGAAGAGAAGCCTCTGTTTTTACAGTTTCATCAGCACCAAACTGAGGGCAGAGATGTTCCATCCAACAGCTCAGATGACCAGATGAAAGTAGAATCTGATGAAGAGGACTGTGGAGGAGAAGGAATTAGCAGGAACCCTTATCTTTGTCCTCATGGAGATGCTTCCAGCTCTTCAGAAACTGAAGCCAGTGAGGGTGATGAAGAGGAAGAGGATTGGAACAATCCCAGCTCTCAGCTAGAGCACTTGTCAGACTCTGGGTCAACAACTGAAGACCGTGACAAAGACTGGAAGGAGAGCAGGCCTCCTGAGTCAGCTGTAAACTCTCTCAACAAATGTCTCGGCAACAATGTTTCATATGTTTCTGAGTATGGCAAACAATTTCTGCACAACCAGTCTCTTCAGAAACACATAACATGTCCTTCAGCAGGAAGACATTCAAGCTATTTGGGTCAGAAGAAAAGTGTTGGAGAGAAGAACAGTGTAAATACACACACGAAAGTCCAGACGGGACCAAAATCATTTAGTTTGGATGAACCTGGTAAAAGTTTTAACATACTAAGTAATTTAAACATGCACATAGGAGACCACATGGTAGAGAAACCATTTGAATGTGAGTTCTGTGAAAAAAAATTTAAACTCAAGAGAAGTTTAAACTTGCATAAGAGAGTTCATACAGGAGAGAAACCATTTGAATGTGAGTTTTGTGGAAAAAGATTTAACCATAAGACGAATTTAAAGTTGCACAGGAGAGTTCATACAGGAGAGAAACCGTTTGAATGTGAGATTTGTGGGTATAGATTTAGCCGTAAGCCAACTTTATACAAACACATGAGAGTCCACACAGGACAGAAACCATTTATATGCGAGTTTTGTGGACGAAGTTTTAGCCAGAAACCAACTTTAAATGCTCATTTAAGACTCCACACAGGACAGAAACCGTTTGCATGCGAGTTTTGTGGACGATGTTTTAGCCAGAAACCAACTTTAAATGCACACACAAGACTCCACACTGGACAGAAACCCTTTAAATGTAAGGATTGTGGAACCAGATTTCTCCAGAAGTCAAGTTTAAACTCGCACAGTAAAGTCCACACAGGACAGAAACCATATGAATGTAATATTTGTGGACAAAAATTTAGCCATAAGACAAGTTTAAAGATACACATGATAGTCCACACAGGACAGAAACCATTTGAATGCAATATTTGTGGACGAAGATTTAGCCAAAAGTCAGGTTTAAACTTACACATGAGAGTCCACACAGGACAGAAACCATTTGAATGTGAGGTTTGTGGACAAAGATTTAGCGATAAGTCAAATCTGAAAACGCATTTGAGAATCCACACAGGACAGAAACCATATGAATGTAAGGACTGTGGAAAAAGATTTAGCCAGAAGTCAACTTTGAACTCACACTTGACTGTCCACACAATAGGGAAAGGGTACACAGGAGAGAAAATGTATGAATGTGAGGATTGTGGACAAAGATTTAGACACAAGTCTTATTTAAACATGCACATGACAATCCACACAGGAGAGAAACCTTTCAAATGTGAGCTTTGTGGGCAAAGTTTTCGCCTGAAGTGTATTTTAAAAAGCCATATGAGTGTCCACACGGACCAGAAACCATTTGAATGTGAGGAATGTGGTCAAAAATTTAGCCGTAAGTGTAATTTAACCAGGCACACAAAAGTCCACAGGAAATAACTCCCCTTCTGTGACTGAGGTCAAAGTTTGGACTTCAGTCAACTCTTAAACACACAAGAACCCACACAGGAGGGAATACAGTTTAACTCAGTAGTTCTCAAACTGTGTTCTGTGCCCCCCTGTGGGGCCCCATTGCTTTGGTCGGGGTTTGGGGTTTACTTTGATGGGGAGGAGGGGTCTGATATGATGATTTTGTCTTTCATACCCATCACTGCATCCTGTATTCACTGGTTAACTGGACATCATTAACTTCACACACTCTCCCACTGGTACATTTTCATTGTTAAGTCATTTCTTGGTCTGCTGCCTTCATACAGCTACATGTCTCTGAGTTAGTGCAGCTACAGCGTGCGCTCTCAGGACATTATTACCTACAGTGTTCCCTCAGTGAGGACTGAACTAGGCAAAAGGGCCTTCTACTCCGCTTCTGTTTTCTGGAATATCTTGCAAAAAGATCTGAAGCTCTCGACCTTGACCTCTCTAAGTGGCTTCAAACATCTGTTGAGTTCCTGGCAAGAACCAATGCAGACATGTTCCTGTTTTTAGTTTTTTACATCGCCTTGCAATCTAGCTGGTTTTTTTTTGCTACTTTTTCCTTTTGATTATCCTATTGGTTGCCATTTTAATTTGTAAAAAAAATAAAAATTTGTATGCCTCTTTTATAATTGTCTATTGTTGTTGTTTATCCACTGTTGTCATCACTCTTTGTTAAAGAAATTGGGTCTCTCTTATAAATGAGTCCCTGGGGCTCAGTGGGATTAACCTGTATAATTAAAGGTTGAATTGTCTACTTTGCCTTTATTATTACTAATCATTCTGTTAATTAATGTTAAGTATTTTTAACTACAGTCAAGTACACAATTTATTTTTAAATATAACAACCCTCATAATGTCTTATTGCCATTATAACTTGTTTCTGTATGCACAATGAACGAGAGTGGACTGTAAATTATATCTGTGTGTTGTATATGAGGAAAATTGACTTGCTATATATTCAATAGGCTAGTTTACAAAAAAGTTATAGAACAAGTTAAATTTGTGTACTTTCAGAGCTAACTACTTGAAAATCAGTAAAAGTAATTGTTTTTACTCAGTTTTTCATACGTTTATTTTATTTTTTAGTTCTCAGAACAAAGTTTTTCCTTTCTCACAACACAAACAGACCTTCAGGAGAAAGATGATCAGATGATTTGTTACAAGAAAAGCAAAGTAATAATTGCTGGTTTTCGTATCATTCACATTGTTTTGTTCTGTTTGTGTGACAGATGTGGATTTTCAAAGAAATGCTCAGAAATAAAATCAGCATTAAACTTGAATATATTAATGTAATAGTAGTTACATGTCGTGTTATTAGTTGATGTGTTCTGACTAAAATGTTCAGGTTATGGAATATAACGTATTTTTGTCCTTATAAAATAAAAATGTAAAATTAATTGAATGTGTTCATTTTAGATTTCTTTTTAAGATTCTTTTGTTTGTTTTTAAAAGTTTAAATGGTCTTGCCCCGTACCTCTCTGAGCTGCTTCACCCATACTCTCCTGCTTGGTGCCTTAGATCAGCTGATTAGTGCCCAGGTCCAAACGGAAGCTCAGACGGGACAGAACTTTTTCTGTTGCTGCTCCAAGACTGTGGAACGATCTCCCTCTTGTCAGCAGACGAGCCCCTTAACTGCCCATTTTTAAAACTCTTTTAAAAACACATTTTTACTCCCTGGCTTTTGAATTTGCACTGTTTTTATTGTTTTGATTGATCTTAATGTTTTAACAACTTTTATTTTTAATATGTTAAAATGTTCTTGATATTATGTGTACAGCACTTTGTTGCAGCTGTAGTTGTTTTAAAGTGCTTCATAAATAAAGTATTATTATTATAAATGTGTTTCTCTCGTCCTTGTGATTTGACGGAGCAGTCTTTTAAATGTCAGGAGATCGAACAACACCTGGGAGGAGAGCAGCAGGTGTCACATTATGTGGTCCAGATAGACCAGGGACTAACAGATCCATGTGACTCAGTCTCAGTTCTTCCTCCCCATCCCGATCACCTTCCTCCGCCCGATCCATCACACTACCACTCACAGGGCCTTGAGATGCAGGTGCACTATTGAGCTGCAGAGAAGATCCTCCATCTCCATGGTCACGTGGAAACCTGGGCCCCAATTTTATTGTACAATTTAAGGCTCCCACAGACTCTTGTGGACTTCAGTCCATGGAGGTCTGCGCGTACTGGATTAGACTCGAAGCAGACACCCTTAGGGCATGTTCGCGCAAAGATACATTTTTACGCTTGTGTATGCGTACTTGGGCAGCACGGTGGCATAACTGGTAGAGCTGCTGCCTCTCAGTGAGTAGGTCCCTGGTTCAAATCCCACCCGGTCTGGGGACCTTTCTGGGTGGAGTTTGCATGTTCTCTCCGTGCATGTGTGGGTTTTCTCCGGGTACTCCAGTTCCTCCCACAGACCAAAAACATGCATGTTAGACTGATTGGTGACTAAATTGTCCCTAGGTGTGAGTGAATATTTGTCTCTATGTGTCCCTGTGATGGACTGGAGACCTGTCCAGGGTGTACCCCGCCCCTCGCACAGTGATTGCTGTACATGGGCACCGGCGACCCCCGTGACCCAAAATGGAAAAAGTGGGTAAAAGATAATGGATGTATGTACGCGTACTTGGTATCGATATTTTTTTTAAAATCAAGATTTATTTTTTTTTGCGATATAAGATGAGACTTTATCAATACAAAACTATATAGTGTTATACTTGAAAATCCTTCTGCTGTCTTCTTTCCCCCATGCGGCCCCCTCCTTCTACCTTCTTGAATTCAAACCCAGCCCGTCAGCCGCACTCTCCCAGCTCCCTGCTTCTTCTCCAGGAGGCGGGCGGGAGATGTTTAGCACAACAAGTAAACATGGAAGATATATGAAGAGCAGCTTAGCAGCTGAACGAAAAGAAAAACAATGGCAGTTCTTTCGTAGATGGTTTAGATTTAAATTATCAGATGAGGGGCAGAAAAATAATTTATGTAGACAATGCTGAAAACATGTCCCAACAAAAGGTCGGAACTAGGAATCTTTTCCACCATTTAAAACAGCAGAGTGGAATATGAAGCGTGTGTGAAGCTGCAGCTGCAGGTCCGACAACAAACCACGGATCAGAACTCATTTAGCCGTGCTGTGCCTTATGAGAGGAGCAGTGAGAGTGCGACTTTAATAAATAAGTTGTTTATCACATGGCTAAAGACACGGTCCTTAGCAGCTAACGAGACAGCTAACTCTTTAGTGATATGAGAAGCTGCTGATTTATTAATGTCACGGCGCCACCTCTCAGTTTTCTCTCATAAGGCACAGCACGGCTCAATGAGTTTCATACTGTGGTTTGTTTCAGGGAAGGAGGCTGAAATCTGTCAGACATGCAGCTGTAGTTCACACATGCTTACTAACGTTGTGAAGGTGGTGCAGCTGAACGGACTGTACATATATACAGTAGCGCCTCCCTATCTTATCCAGACGCTCAAAGCTCTACAACAATCTGTGCCTTCATCTATCCATTCATACAGCACTCTACTAGATCTATACAAAGACTAATCAGAGCTTTATCACATTCATACACCAATGGGACACACACTGGAGGCAATGAGGGGTTCAGTGTCTTGCCCAGGGACACTTCAGCATGTGACTGCTGGTGGAATTGAACCTCCAGCTGTCCAGTTGGAGGATGACTGCTCTAGCCTCTCAGCCACAGCTGCCCCCAGCTGAAGAGGATTATTATTTAATATACAATATGTAAATAAATGTCTAAAAAAAATAAACGATTTAATATATGTAAATAATTTATTTTTTAGACATTTATTTTGTACAGTTACAGCTGTTTACTATATGTATGTGTGACAGTTGGGACAGCTTTGACTCTGAAATATATTTTTGTTATTTATGAAAGAAAAAAAATTGATATATATATATTGTATATCGCGATTTATCAAGATATTCATTTTTGTTCATATCGCCCACCCCTAGATCAGATCCAGAGAAGCTGATTGAGCAGGTGAAATGTCTTTCATGCACAACTGTCCTTTTCTGATATTAAAATGTGAAATCTAAATACTAGTAATGTTCTTTATGGTCAACAGAGGAAGACTGTGGAGATGATGGGGTCACCATACAGTCTGAGGAAAGGCCTGAGAATGAGGGAGTGGAGGATGAGGAGGAGAGTGTATGATAGCTGAAATTATATAGATTCTCAATCTTAATAATGAGCATGCCTTTAATAATCCCTTTTTACTGATAATACTGATGAACCTGTTGTTTGTTTAGGAGCCGCCTTCCTGCAATCTGTCCAGAAAGTCTCTACCGGAGGAGCTTTTTGCTGAGGAAGAGGCACAGAACTTAATGTCACAGCTCCATGTCCATGAAGAAACAAGTGGAGAGAGGCTGCAGAGGGACCAGGACATTCCACCAACCATTATGTCTGAGGACCTGCTGCTGGTGGTGGAACCAACACAAGACATCTTTTGTTGTCAGTCAAGCTTCTGCTACACCCAGCAAACGTGTTCTCCACCACAAGAGACACCGTCTGTCCAGAATGCTCACACATACTGACTGAGAAGCAGATATGATCATTTTCCTCAACAAGAACAGTTTTTGATTTTATTCTGTACCTGCTGCTAATCTGGACTGGACTGTACAAGTTGTTCCTTTTTCTTAGATATTCTGCAGCAGGTCGGCCCGTCAGTGGGAGCTCCGTCACATGGCTGCAGCATCGCACACTGGACATGTGGAAATGTGTTTCCATGAGGTTTTCAAACATAAAGCTCTCTCGTGAAAGTGTACCCCTGTGAAAAGAAAATTCATAACATTTATATTAAAGTTCATAAGTTTGATATTTATATACTGGTTGAACTGTGAGAAATTCATAGTAAAGTTAATAAAAAGTAAAAAGTTCATAGAATTAAAATTCAAATAGAAGTTCAAATTATTTTATCCAGAAAGAACTCTGGTTAGGTCATGTGAACTGTTTTTAACCCCTCCTCTAAAAAGAACCGGAACCGGAATCAAAACGAGGAATCAGAACCGGAATCCTTCAAATTCAAACGATGCTGATTACTCCCAGCTGACACCACTCCCTTGATGAGAAGACTCAAGTATCAAAGTTCATGCTCAATAATCCAGGTAAAGTTCAGTCAGGTCCTTTGGATGGTTTTTTTTTTGTTGTTGTTGAAACGTTTTGTCCTCATCCAAAGGACTTCATCAGTCTGAGGAGCCACAACAAACTCAGTCCCACAAGCACCAGGAAAGACCCAGGACACGTCTACGTCTTTTGGTTGGCTTGCGAACGCCTTGGGGTCCTCCCAGAAGAGCTGGAAGAGGTGGCCGTGGAAAGAGCTGTCCAGGCCTCCCTGCTCAAGCTGCTGCCCCTGCGACCCCACCTCAGAATACGCTGAAGATGATGGATGGATGGAAAAGAGTTTTTAAATCTCACGGGCTGGTCCGGCTGGATAAAGATCCCTCCTCTTCATCAACAAGATCTTAAAGAAGTTCAGATGCAACATCAGGAGACTTGTCCAACTCCTCCAGACAGCAGTTTTTATTTTCCTGTTAATAATATTTTAAAGGTTTTAATTCATCATTGGCAGATAATTGTTCACATGATTTGTTGTGTTTCTTGAGATTCAAGGTCCACCCTGGTCTACCCCACCTAAAGAAAGAACAAACTTTTATTTCTGTGACTTTGGGAACTGCATTTAAAAACTGGTTTATGTTAAAGTAAATGTTTGAACCTTCTGGCTTTCACAATACAACGATCCAGAAATGTCAGATAAGCCACGTCTTGTTTATTTTTGCACAATTTGAGTGTGGAGGAGGATTACAAACACACGTAGAGTTCTTCAGCGTAACTGAAAACCAAACTGAGCTCAGATTCATTGCTTCCGCGACAGTCTGATCATCAGGGTTCTTGTCATTCACGTCACATGTGGTACATGAGGCGGAACAAAATTGTGTACTCAAGGTCCCAGTTACACCCAAAAATATCAAAAATATAAAGTATAAAAAAAGAAACAGTATACAAGGATCTGAGATATACACTAAACAATAATAATGTAATATAATACGGTGTATTAAACAGCAGCCTGAACATGAGTCTGTTGTGAGCAGACGGTTATGAATATGAATCATCCTGAACAGAAACAAATCAAAACTAAGCTGCAAAGTCAGATCAGTTTGTATAAAAATTCATAAAGGGACAGAGGATAAATATGATCCCAAACCAGAACTCCCTCACATCAAGAAGTCTGTTGTTCAGCGCAGGAAACAGCAGTTTGGAGGCAGCGAGAGCAAAACATACATGGCAACTTTAACAGAGTGAGGAATTCTGGGAGATGAAGAGCAACAAATAATCAATCAGCAGCTGCACTAACTTTGATATTTGCTGTTGGAACGCAACAGAGAACTCCATTTTTTCTGTTTAACAGAGATGCTGACTAATTTTTAATTCACACTTTAGATGAGAAACAATTTAAGCACAGATTTGGTTTTATGAGCTTTTTTTTTTTTATGGCAACTGGCAGTGCAACAAAATCCATCCAGTCAGTCGTCTGTTTCCTGTGACGTGTTGAAACATTTTATTTTATTTTTTAATTTGACACAGTTTTGGGGAGTGGTGGTGCAGAGGCTAAAGAAGATGGGCCTGTGATCAGAAAGTCGCTGGTTCAACTCCGACTGACATCAAAATGTGTGTGGAAAAGGTGAAACACCCACACCTGCCTCCATCCTCATTTGCTCCACCCTGTGCCCTTGAGCAAGGCCCTTAACCCCCACCATCTGCTGGTCTCTCCTGAAAACGAGTTCTCGTAATGAGACTACCTGTATAAGTAAAGGGTAAAAAAAAAGACCAGAAACGTTTTTAATTTTCATTCAGCAGCTTTCTCGTTGGGCAGTAATTCACAACGCAGCATGTAAAACAATGCAGGAGGAATGACTAATATTTATTTTTCTCCGTGCAACATGGGACGGTGACGTTAAGACGGAGGCCCTGGGATGAGCTCGTCGCCCCTCTGGACCACCACCATGTTACTGCCTTGCTCTGAGCCAAAGCAGCACCAGACACACGTTCACTGCAGAAACTCATCCAGTCATAAAAATCAAAGCCTTTTCTAAATATCTACATGAACCGTTTCGGTTCTGTAAAAGCAGAATGATCATCTGAATCAATAAATATCTGCTCAGCATGTTTTATCCTCATAATACAACAGAAAATAGATATTTTACACTGAGCTCCAGTTTTTTTAATTTTATTTGACAGGAACAATCTCAAAACAAAGGTTGAATAAAATCTCGAACCTGCACTTGTATCAACAAAGACATGTAGTTTGTGTAAAATTAAACATGTTGCAGTGAGTTTGTTCAACAATTTATTAAACCAACAACTGGTCTCTTTATGGTGTCTCACAAAATGCTTTTATTATTTTAAACCACTTCATGAACACGTTTACTCTGACTTTATGCTGTGTTAGAAAAATGTAGATTAATTGACTTCCCTTTTACATTATTAATTTAAACATGACAAGAGCTAAACTAAGCTTCAACTTGATTACTTTGTTCATTATTCTGTGTCAAAGTTCCTTATTTAAACATCTGAATTTTCATGCTTTAGATCAATTTCCATCAAACTCATTTTGTTCATGAAACAGTACATTTCTCAATAGTAGACTGAAATCTCCAAGAACCTCTAAACATTTAAAAAATAAATTTAATTCTGTAGACTTATTTGTGTACAACAACCTGATATTTTACATTTATGGTACAAATTATATTTTGTCCTTGTTTTATTTTCTGTCATTTTCTTTGTCTTGTCAGATTTTACATATATATGCCATGTTTTATGATGCTATTGTGTTTTTGTTTTTTTGGTGGGGGGATTAATTGATGCATTTATCCTAAATTAAAGACAAACTATATAAATAAACTGGCATCAGAACCGTCGTTTTCTTTCCTTCTGTTCACAATGGACGATCCTTTATCTCCATCTGGTGGTGAAAATAAAACAGTTCACCGACAACACAAACTGCTGGTTTTCGCCACAAAAACACTTAGAAAGGAAAAAAGTACTGAGGTTAAAAAAAGTCTGGGGTGAAGTTAGTTTCAGGTCAGATATTCAAGATGATTTCTTGGTGGATTCAGAGGTTTCTTCATGTCGTTTCACCTGAGAACTGTTGTACTGTTCATTTAAAACTCATCCATCCATCATCTTCAGTGCAGCAGTCACTGAGATGTTTTGAAAACATCTGTTGAACGTGCACGATGTGTTTTTATCTGCTCTGGTAGAAAGGGGGTTAAAGTAATGTGCATTTAGAAAAAATGCTCTCCTTGCTCCATGTACCTGACTCCACCTGCAGGTGGATCACAGACTTCCTGACAGACCGGAGTCAGTGCGTGCGGCTGGGGAGAGCTGTCTCGGACACTCGGACTGTAAGCACAGGATCTCCACAGGGCTGTGTGCTTTCCCCCCTGCTTTTCTCCCTGTACACCAACAGCTGCACCTCCAGCCATGACTCTGTGAAACTTATTAAGTGTGCAGATGACACCACCCTCATCGGGCTCATCTCGGACGGTGATGAGTCTGCATACAGGAGGGAGGTGGACCGGCTGGTGACCTGGTGCAGCAGCAACAACCTGGAACTCAATGCCCAGAAGACAGTGGAGATGATTGTGGACTTCAGGAAAGCCACAGCCCCTCTGCCCCCCCCTCACCTGTAAGGATACCCCCATCACCACTGCAAACTCTTATTGGTTCCTCGGCACCACCATCACCCAGGACCTCAAGTGGGAGCCGACCATCAGCTCCCTCATCAAGAAGGCCCAGCAGAGACTGTACTTCCTGCGACAGCTGAAGAAGGCCAAGCTGCCGGCCAAGCTGATGGTGCAGTTCTACACGGCCATCATCGAGTCCATCCTCAGCTCCTCCATCACGGTGTGGTACGCCGGGGCCACTGCCAGGGACAGACTGAGACTGCAGCGCGTTGTGCGCTCAGCTGAGGTGATCGGCTGCAGCCTTCCATCCCGCCACGACCTGTACGTCTCCAGGACTGTGAGGCGAGCAGGTCGGATCACAGCTGACCCTGCTCACCCTGCACACGGACTGTTTGAACCACTCCCCTCAGGCAGGAGGCTTCGGTCCATGCGGACCAGAACCTCCCGCCATAAGAACAGTTTCTTCCCCTCTGCTGTTGGACTCCTGAACACTCATAATGCTACCTCATAATGTCTGCTTTGGTCACATTACATCTGTATTATAACTGAATACTCCATCTGTACTGTTCTCTAAGCTTTTTCATTGTTTTCTATTGTATGGGTGTACATATGGTTATGTTATGTTTTTAATTTTACTTTATTTGTGAGTGTACACAGGTCTTATGTCTTATGTAATGTTCTCATTTTTACTCCATTTTTACTTTATTTTTACTTTATTACTATTCGCACCTTATGTCGAAGCAAATTCCTAGTTTGTGAACCTCGTTCATTGACATGGCGATAATAAACTGATTCTGATTCTGAAAAGGAGGGGCACGTTGGGTTAAAAAGATGGTGGACTTTATTACGTTAGATTAAAACAAACATTTTTATGAAAATATTATAAAACTGTGATGCAGGAAAAATATGGTCAAACTGGCTGTGTCTTAATAACCAGTGTAATAAAACGGTTTGTTCAGAAGATCACGTGACATGTGGGTTATTCTTGTTTTTCTTGTTTCACTCGTTCTGTAATTTGTTGACGGTCCCTAACAGAACCACTGTGTTCAGGAGGAGGGAGCGCGCGGAGGAGTTCTGACGGTAATCCCGCTGCCAGCAGCGGGTGAAACGGGTCGAAGACACCGCTGAATCCACGGAGCGAATGTGTCCAAGATCCAACCTAGAACTAAGTTCACCGAGGAGTAAAACCGTGGAGACAGCGGGTCCAACAGACTGGAGGAAGCTGCGGAGAAACATCGGGTCTTTTTGAAGGAATAATCTCAGATTACGAAGAGGAACTGTCGAGTTGGAGAGAAAATGAGTTCAGGTTTGTTTGTTTCATTCAGCATCAGACGATGTTAGCTAGCTGTGGTTTCTAGGTAGTTGATGGATTTAACTAACAAGAACTTTTAAATCTATTGTCTGTGTGTAGCTTAGCATGCTAACAGAAGAAAGAGTTCAAATGAACAGCTTCCACAAAGTAAAATAAGGAGATTAAGAGGCGGGAGGCTGTTGTTAATACTTAGTTTGGACCCAACTCTTGTTAAGGACAACAAACAGTTTTACACGTAGCAGAGAAACATATTCAGGCTGTGTCTAAGTTCAGGGCCTGTTTCTGCTCAGTAGGCCGCAGGTGAAACCAGTGACGTCAGAGCGTGATGACGTTCACGTTCTTTCAACCTTTATACAGGTTGAGCCTCGAGGACTCGTTTACAAGAGAGCCCTGTTTTAAAAAAGAACACGAGGTACAGACAACAATAAACAGCCATATAAAAAGTATATAAAATGAAAAGTAAATAGAAGAAATAATATTTTTTTTAAAAGCTGCATAAAGTGATGTAAAATACTAAAAACAGGAAACCAAAAAAGTTTAATAAAATCTGGTCCTTTGGACATTCAAAAAAACTAAACCAAACAAAAAAAAATTGTAGAAGCGTTTCATCTCATCCGAAAGACTTCTTTTTCAACATCATCAGGCCAGGACTCTGCGGTCTACACTCATCTCCAGGCCAGCGGTCACTCTTTCAGGGATGAAGATGTTCACATCCTGGACAGAGAGGAACGATGGTTTGAGAGAGGAGTAAAGGAGGCCATCTTTGTGAAAAGAAACCGTCCATCATTAAACAGGGGTGGAGCCTCCGTGTTCAACTGTCCCCCTCTTACAATGCTGTGATTGCTAGTATCACTCAGCCCTCTGTGAACAGTAAACAGCCATCAGTGTGCTAATGACCCATTGTTAGGCTGATGGTCCTTCTTGAGCATGTGATCAGCTGGTTCTGGTTGTCAGCAGCAAAACTGGTTGATCCACTCTGAGAAGGTGCTATTTAAGAGACTGAGCTGAAAACAGCACCTCAGACTGAGGAAGTCTTTTGGATGAAAGATGAAACGTTTCTACAATTTTTTGTTTTGTTTTGTTTTTTTGAATGTCCTGAGGACCAGATTTAACTTTGTAGGATTTTTTTTTTTTTACCTGGATTATTGAGCATGCATCAGGATAAAAACAGGAACATGTCTGCATTAGTTTTTGCCATGAACTTAGCAGTTATTGAAAATCCCTTAGTGAGGTCAAGGTTGAGAGCTTCAGATCTTTTTGCAAGGTGTTCCAGGAAATGGGAGCGGAGTAGGAGAAGGCCCTTTTGTCTAATTCAGTCCTCACTGAGGGAACACTGCAGGTAATAATGTCCACGCTGTAGCTGCACTTGTGCAGTGACATGGAGGAGATGTATGAAGGCAGCAGACCAAGAAGTAATTTAAAGATGAATGTGTACCAGTGGGAGAGTGCGTGAATTTAATGATGTCCAGTTAACCAGTGAATACAGGGTGCAGTGGTGGGTACGGTAGTTACAGCCAGTTATGAACAGGCCTGTCACAATAAACAACAAATCAATTATAGCATGATAAATGAAAATGATCAAACTCGTTTTCATTTATCGGCTTCATCGTTTCTTCGTGTCTCTTTCTACTGAAGACCCTGGATGACAAAAAGCTCAATTCCGGTGCTCTTCACTGACTCCCTTTGTCTTTAAAATCCCTTTTTAACAGTCCAAAATTGTGTTTTTGGATCGTTAAAAGCAGGTAAGCTGAGAAGCTAAGCTACGAGCTAAGATAACAGGCCGACCTCGGGGGGGGGGGGACACCATCTTGTCGAAGCTCCAAAATTCACGGATGAAACCTGTGCCTTTGTGTAAAAAGTTTTTCTCTGCAAAAAGAAGCTGAGAACTGGTGTACTGTTTTTTATTTATTTATTTATTATTAAGAGCTCAAACCACACCGAGTGTCCGCCATTTTGAGAACTGGAAAAAATGGATGGAGAGACAGCCCATGTCACGTCAAGGGGCCTCACTCCCATTTTTCTTAAAGAGGCACGCTGCTTTCTCCCTCACTATCCATCCTTCGGTTCAAACTGTCTTAATATGCCATCCAGTGGTCAAAAAAGGTACTACACACAAAATAAAATTAATGAAATTTCTTCTTAAATTTGTCAATAATTACTAATTATTGTCAAATTTCTTGGGTGGGACCGTTTACCTGCTGAGTTAAATTAAGAGTCCAATAAATCTAGAAAGTCCTTCACTAAGGGCTTCTCCTGGCAACACACACGCAAATTAAAGTCACCAATAAACAAAAAGTGAGTATCTCTGTGTGATATCAGCCAAAAATTCAGAGAATTCATTTATGAAGTCCTTGGATCGAGGGGGGCGGTAGACAAGTGCGCACAGAACCGGAGGAGAGTGTCTAATGAGTTCAAAGACGCTTAGCTCAAAGCTGGCGCGGGACACTGGGATGGACAACTGTTTACAGGCCAAGTTTGCTTTAAAAACTGTTAATAATCCCCATCCCCCCCCCCCCCCCGCGCCGACCTGATGGCCGCGGGGCATTAAAACACAGACAGTCCGGAGGTAGTAATTCCACCAAGGTGCTGGACTCACCATCAGAAATCCAAGATTCCGTGACAAACAGAAAATCCAACTCCTCATCTTTAAAAAAGTCATTGAGGATAAACGTCTTGTTGGAAACAGACCTTGCGTTGATTAAACACATCCTGATAGGGTCCAACGCAGACACAGCCGTGGAAGGAGAAGCGCGCGCCAGTGGGCGCAGGTTATGAAGAACATTATGAAGAACAGCTCCTCCTGGTCTGCTGGTGCGGCGCACAGGTAAACAACTCCAGGTGTTTACATGGACTGAGCGCGCGGGCAGCTGGCCAGCAGCCGGGCCCCCGGAGCACCACGGGTCAGAGAGGAGATGATCAGATCCAGAGCGAGTCCTGATAGAATAATCCACACTTTGCCTCAGTTTCACCAAAATCCCTGCACGCTTCCCACGACGTCTGCGACGTTTCCTCCATGGAGAAAGGCCAGGGTCACGCAGAAGGAATGCAGGAATCTCAGACAGGACCGGTGGAGGAGAGTGCTGGCCGGTGTTCAAAAACTCCGCAGGCATTTCAGCAAATGTACGGAGCTCCAAAAGTGCCCGACAATCATACTGAAAATATGACTCGGCACACTGCACCAACCATTGTAAAAATAACAAAAATACAATACAAGCAGAGAGCGAGAGACGGGCAGCCCTACACACCGGCGCCATCTTTATAGTTTATCAATATGGGGACTTTTTTGTTTGTGAGGACACAAAGAAAAAGAAAAAAATGTGTTTATGTGTTGTTAATAAAAAGTTCTTAAAAAAAAAAAGGATCACTGGCACTGCAGGCCACGCATCAGATTAGCCCACTGAGAAATCTCCAGACTCTTACGCAGCCACGCCGGGCCCTATTTTAATTGTCTCGTGACAAATTCCTTCATTTCTCACAATTTCAGTCATGGCTTCAAGTCAACAGACAAGGAGGTCTTAAGAGATTGCTTGTCTCTTGGCCAAAAAACTAAAGAAAAAGCCATTAAACCAGATCAGGGATGAAGAAGGGGAATTTAATACATTGGTGTCGCATACAAAACAGTCCGTCGCCGGGCAGTTTATTGTGCGACACTGAGTATGTGTATGCGGTCATAAAAGCTGATCTTTGCACGACATGGCTTGCAGGCATCTGCGTCGAACCTGCGTTGAGTCTAATCCGGTACGCGCGGACCTCTGCAGAGTGAAGTATGCCTAATTATGTGAGAGCCTTAACAAGACGGCTAACGCTTTAGCCATCTTGTTCCACAGCTGAGACTGGCACTGTGCCTTTAGCGATATAAGCTGCTGCTTTATTAATGGCACCTCTCACTTTTCCTCTCATAAGGCACAGCATGGCTAAATGAGTTTTATACCGTGGTTTGTTTCAGGAAAGGAGGTTGAAGTTTGTCGAAGCTGCAGCTTCACACATGCTTACTAACGTTGTGATGGCAGCGCAGCTGAAGATCATTATTATTATTATTATATGTAAATAAAGATCTGAAAAATAAAGTATTTAATATATGTAAATAGTTTATTTTTTAGACATTTATTTTGTAGTTACAACTGTGATTAATAAATGTGCCTGCATGACAATTGGGACAAAGCTTTGACTCAAATATATTTTTGTTATTACTTTCATGGAAAGAAGAAAATATCAAGATTAGGGCTGGGCCATAGCATATCGGTCATGATAATACCAGTTAAAAAAAACTTGCCCAGGATAATAAATTATATTATGATATGCTAATTAATTTCATGACGTAAATACGTCAGTGTTTCCCCTACCATTATACAAGCGGGGCACCCTGTCCCATTAACAGAACCGGTGCGCCAAACTATTGAACCAAACTGTACCCCCCCCACACACACACACACACACACCTCTGTCTGTACGCGTAACACACTGTTAGCCGTGCGCAATACTAGCTAGCTAAAAAGCTAAAAACAACACGCGGCTCGGCTGTGTCTCCCCCCCACTCTTCCGATATAAACCATTCACGGCTCAGCTGTGTCTCCCCCCCCACCCCCAACCCCCCTTCTGAAGGTCCTCCTTACAGAAGTCATGTAAGGTCTGATATCATGCTGAGGAACTTCTCTTCAGATCGTGAGGTGAGTCTGATGCTGGGTAGTTTATTTGGGTCTTCAAAGCAGACATAGAACCTTTTAAGAGCATCAGGCAGTGAGGGGTCTCTAGGGCATTGGGCACCGCTGATGTTATAGTCTGTGATGCACTTAATGCCCTTCCACATTCTCCGTGGTTCCTGCGGGGAGAAATTTCTATGAATCTTATGTGCATATGTGACCTTGGCCCTCTTAATACCAGCAGTCAGCTCTCTTCTAGCCTTCCCAAGTTCCTGTGAGTCGCCAGATCTGAAGACAGCATCCTTGGCTTTCAGAGTACGGACCCCTGAATTCAGCCAGGGTTTCTGGTTCAGGTAGCATATCACATTCCTGGTGGTGGTGACATCTTCAATGCACTTGCTGATATATCCGAGGACAACATACAGTATGTGTAATCCTCCAGATCCAGTTCCCCCTCATTTACAGCAGCCTCCCTGAAGTTGTGCCAGTCTGTTCAAGCAAAACAGTCCTGCAGTGCAGTCACCATCACTGGGTCACACCGTGATGGTCTTCTGTGTAGGTTTAGAACAGTTGTCTGCAACCTGCGGCTCTGGAGCCACATGTGGCTCTTTGGTCCCTCTGCAGCGGCTCTTTCAAGCGTTGACCAAAGCTGACATAAAACTGAATTTTATTGGTTGTTATATAACAACAACTAAAAGGGCTAGTTCAGTTTTCCTGTAATTTATTTTGCAAATATATGAATAATAGAAACATTACAAGGAGTAAAACATACTCACTTTCACTTTATGCTTTATTTCTTCAAGGTAGGATACATAATTTTTCTACAGGAAAAAAAAATCACATCAGAATGCATAGGTTATTGTTTTAGTTTTTAGAAACCGTGCAAAAAGTACATTATTTTTTCCTTCTTTACAAGAATCTTGTCTTTTATTTCGTTTTAGAATGTAAAAATATATATCAATAAATGTTAAAAAATCATGAGGGATGCTGTCAGGCTGAAGGAGTCCTATCAGGCCTTTTTGGCCTGTGGGACCCCAGAAGCAGCTGATGGGTACCGGCAGTCCAAGCGGCTTGTAGCTCGGGTGGTCACTGAGGCAAAAACTCGGGCATAGGAGGAGTTCGGAGAGTCCACGGAGTATGACGTCCATACGGCTTCGAGGCAGTTCTGGTCCACCATCCGGTGTCTCAGTGGTGGGGAAGTGATACACCACCAACACTGTTTATAGTAGGGATGGTGTGCTGCTGACGTCAACTCGGGACATCGTAGGTCAGTGGGCAGAGTACTTCGAAGACCTCCTCAATTCCACCAGTACATCTTCCACTGAGGAAGTGTGGCAAAGTGGACCGAAAAGACTTCCATCAGTCTGAGGACCTGCAACAAACTCAGTCTTATATATAGCACCTTCTCTTAGTGGGTCAACCAGTTTGATGGTGCTCAAGTGGATGAAAGACGAAATGTATCAACAAAAAGAAACTGTCCAGAGGACCTGACTTAACTTTGTTAGATTTTTCTACCTGGATTATGAAGCATGAATCAGGATATTTTGAACCACTTTTGTCATGGCTGCCTCAAATAAGTCAGTGGGGGTTAGGGTGATTACAGAAACCACCTGAGTACCATCAAACTGGTTTACCAACTATGTGAAGCTGCTATTTATAATACTGAGTTTGTTGTGGCTCCTTAGACTGATGAAATCTGTTGGATGAAAGACGAAAAATGTCAACAAAAAGAAAACTTCTAGAGGACCTGACTTATAATAACTTTTATTTAGAATGCACTTTACATGCACAGTGAATCTCAAAGTGCTACAAAGAGTGAACATCAGATAACATCAGGATAAAAGCAACCATAAAAGCAACCGAGAGGAGGAACAACCAGGAGGATAACGCCTCAGAATGAACACATCAAAAACTTACAATGCAGATAAAATACTCAAATAAGAACTAACTACTAATTTGTTAGATTTTTCTACTTGGATTATTGAGCATGAATCAGGATATTATGCAAATATGTTTAAATATTCAGATCAGCTGATTGCATTAAAACTTATTTTTGTACTTTTTATGATAAACACATTTAGTCTTCTCATTGAATAAAATAGTTTATTTGATTTGGTACAGTTCTTATCCACAGTACATAAAGTATTAACACAAAACTTATAGTTGTCCATTTTGTCTGTTTTAGTGGTCCCTGCAGATGTTCAGCAGACTCTGCTGATCAGAGTAGATGCGCCTGAGGAATGGATGTCTGGTGTGGACCAACAGGACCCAGAGCCCCTCCACATAATGGAGGAACAAGAAGAACTCTGGACCAGAGTGGACAGAGAGCAGCTTGTAGTGAAGGAGGAGACTGATGCCAGCAGGTTTTCATTCACTGCAGTTCATGTGAAGAGTGAGGATGATGAAGAGAAGCCTTTATTCTTACAGCCTCATCAGCACCAAATGGAGGACAGAGATGTTCCAACCAGCAGTTCAGCTGACCAGATGAAAGTAGAGCCTGATGGAGAAGACTGTGGAGGAGAAGGAACTAGCAGGAACCCATATCTATATCCTCATGGAGATGCTTCCTTCAATTCAGAGACTGAAGTCAGTGAGGATGATGAAGAGGAAGGGGATGGGAACAATCCTGATTCTCAGCTGGAAGTCTTGTCAGACTCTGGGTCAACAACTGAAGACAGTGACAAAGACTGGAAGGAGAGCAGAGCTCCTGAGTCAACTGTGAACTCTGTCAACAAATGTTTCAGCTGCTCTGAGTGCGGTAAACAATTTCTGCACAACCAGTCTCTTCAGAGACACTTGACATGTCATTCAACAGTAAGACGTTCCAGCTGTGTGGGTCAGAAGAAAAGTGTTGGAGAAAAGAAAAGTGTACATACACACAGGAATGTTCAGACAGAACCAAAATCATTTAGTTGGGATGAACCTGGTAAAAGATTTAAAATAATAAAAAAACTGAACTTGCACAAGAGAGACCACACAGGAGAGAAACCGTTTAAATGTAAGGATTGTGGAAATAGGTTCAACCATATGTCTAATTTAAACACACACATGAGAGGCCACAAAGGACAAAAACAATTTAAATGTGAGGTTTGTGGACAAAGATTTACACACAAGACTAAATTAAGCTCGCACATGAGAGTGCATACTGGAGAGAAACCATTTGAATGTGAGGTTTGTGGACAAAGATTTACCCACAAGACGAGTTTAAACTCGCACATAAGAGTCCACACTGGAGAAAAACCATTTGAATGTGAGTTTTGTGGACAAAGATTTAGTCACAAGACAAGTTTAAGCTTGCACAGGAGAGCCCATACAGGAGAGAAACCGTTTGAATGTGAACTTTGTGGGCATAGATTTAGCCGTAAGCCAACTTTAAACATACATATGAGAGTCCACACAGGACAAAAACCGTTTGTATGTGAGTTTTGTGGACAAAGTTTTAGCCAGAAAACGGCGTTAAATGTTCACATAAGACTCCACACAGGACAGAAACCGTTTAAATGTGAGGACTGTGGAACCAAATTTCGCCAGAAGTCGGGTTTAATCTCACACAGAAGAGTCCACACAGGACAGAAACCATTTGAATGCAATATTTGTGGACTAAGATGTAGTCAGAAATCAAGTTTAAACTCACACCTGCAAGTCCACACAAAACATAAACCATTTGAATGTAATATTTGTGGACGAAGATTTAGCCATACGTCACGTTTAAAGTCACACATGATAATCCACACAGGACAGAAACCATTTGAGTGTAATATTTGTGGACGAAGATTTAGCCAGAAGCCGAGTTTAAACTCACACATGAGAGTCCACACCGGAGAGAAACCATTTGAATGTGAAGATTGTGGACAAAGATTTAGCCAAAAGTCACGTTTAAATTCACACATGGTAGTCCACACAGGGCTGACACTGTTTGAATGTAATATTTGTGGACGAAGATTTAGCCAAAAGACGAGTTTAAACTCACACATGAGAGCCCACACAGGAGAGAAACCATTTGAATGTAAGGATTGTGGACAAAGGTTTAGCTGTAAATCAAGTTTGAACTCACATTTTACGGTCCACACAGGACATAAACCTTATGCATGTGAGGATTGTGGACAAAGATTTGTAAGGAAGGCTTATTTAAACTCGCACTCGAGAACCCACACTGGACAGAAACCATTCAAATGTGAGGACTGTGGACAGAGGTTTACCCGGAAGACGAGTTTAACCACACACATGAGAATCCACACAGGACAGAGACCTTTTGAATGTGAGCTTTGTGGGAAAGGATTCCGCGAGAAGTGTATTTTAAAAAGACACATGAATGTCCACACAGCTCAGAAACCATTTGAATGTGAGGACTGCAGACAGAAATTTAGCCGCAAGTCTAATTTAATCAGACACACCAAAGTCCATATGAAATAATTTCTTTTTTGTGACTAAGGTAAAGCTTTGGATTTCAGTCTGCTCTTAAACACACAGGAACCCACACAGGAAGGAATACAGTTTAACTCAGTAGCTCTCAAACTGGGGGTGGGGGGGGGGGGGGGGTGGGGGGTGATCAATGGTTTTTTTTCCCCAGGACAAAATGTAGCAGGTGGAACAGATGTACAACACAAACAACGCATATATCTTATTGTATATTAGTTATTTTTAGGGTCTTTCTGTATCCTGTATTGTGAGGAGTGAGAGGGCAATCTGCATATGTATCTAGTTTACGGAACACCTCAGCTTTATAACTTGAACCTCACACTTCCTGTTCTTGGAATTGATAAAGCTTCTTGGATGAGAAGCGAAATGTCTTCAGCTACAGAATCATCCAGTTATTTTTGCCTTTTAATCTTTTTTTCAGTATTATGTGTATATATAACAAGGTTTATGTGATTTATATATGTTGATCTAGTTTATATTTGGAACCATACCATGACACAACAGCATTGTTATAAATGTAATGCATTTAATAATCATAAATGTAAGTTAATTTACATTTTTGTATTAACACTGGTTGTAACACAGTCCAGAGCCCCCCCTCTCAGCCATTCTCCAGATAAGAGGTGTTATTCATCATCAGCTCAATTGAGGTTCTGTCATATGTCCACGACCTTGGGGAAGGGAGGGGTGAGGAGACGGTCAAAGCATCTTTGTTTTTTGTTTTCAAAACATGCCAGGAGAAGTTGAGACAAGTCCGGCGTCAAGGCCACAGTTTAGGGTCAGGCAGAACACGTGAATTGCTGTTTCTGCCTTTTAAAGTCTCGCTAGTATATTCCTCTGATGGAAACTCCAAACAGCCGAATTGATTACTTAAAGTCGAGCTCACAGCTTCTCCAAGATTATTCCCACTCTCTTCTGCTAGAGAGTTCAGTCCTGATAACAGCTGCTCCAACTCTGACGCAGCTGCACATAATTCAGTCGGAACGCTGTCAAGCTCGACACATCCATGAATTTGTAGACGATCCAGAATTCACCAACCCAAACAGCAAAAAAAAAAAAAACAGTTGTCATCGTGAATCCAATTTGTTTCCGTCGAGGTAAGAGGGGCCTCCTTACCCTGACTCCTGTCGGGAGAAGTTGATAAATTTTGTTGAGAGACCAGCTGATCCTTCGAATTAGGAAGGTATGCAGAAAAAATAAAAGAGGCTCTTTAAGGGTTCACAGGACGAAAGAATGCAAGATGGGGTGTGGGGGGGGACGGAGCGTCGGGGAAAACGTCTGACCACCGGAGTACAGAGCTTTTTTTAATTTAATTCCATTTTTCATTTTAAATGCTTTTTATATGGCTGTCTTTTGTTGTCTGCACCTCTTCTGTGTTCTTGTTTAAAACAGGTCTCTGTTGTGAGTCCGCGAGGCTCAATGAGACTAACTTGTATAAATAAAAGTTGAAAGAAAAAATATAACAGCCCTCATAATGTCTTATTGCCGTTATATAACTTTTGTTTCTTTATACACAATGAAAGTGGACTAAATTTGATTCTCTGTGTTTACGTGAGGAAAATTGATAATAAAGCTGATTTGACATATTAAAAAGGGTGATATAAAAAAAATGATAGACAGGTCAAAATACCTTAAAACAGACATTTTTTTTATTGCCAGACTGAACGTCCTTTGCTTAAATGACAATTTCACTAAAAGGGATTACCATAACTCTCGGGCTATAGAACGCACCTAATTATCATATGCATACTAAATTTAAGATAAATCAATTTTGTACATAAATAAGATGTTCCAGTTATTAAGCTGTGGGCATCTACCGTTCATTATCACAATCTGTGCCCAGCTTCAGCATTACAGGTCCCGGTCATGAAATTAGACTATCATGATAAAGTTGATTTATTTCAGTAATTCCATACTAAAAGTGAAACTTGTATATTATATTAATTTATTGCACACGGACTGATATATTTCAAATGTTTATTTCTTTTAATGTTGATTATAACTGAAAACTAATGAAAACCCCAAATTCAGTATCTCAGAAAATTAGAATATTACTTAAAACCAATAAAAAAAATGATTTTTAGAAATGTTGGCCAACTGAAAACTATGAACATGAAAAGTATGAACATGTATGGCACTCAATACTTAGTTGGGGCTCCTTTTGCCTGGATTCTGGGTCTTCTCAGGGTCTCCTCCCAGTTGGACATGTTCAGAAAACCCATTTCTGACTGCGGTCCATGGCCTCAGATTTTGAGGCACAGATCCTGTTAGGGAATTTTTGGTCAAAGTTTATGGATGCTTTTAACTACTATGGCTGAGAATGTTAACCCTGCCCATAAATCATATGTTTGGGTTAGTACAAAGCTGAATGTGGAGCTGGATAAAGCAGCTGCATGCAGCTGGCACTCCAAGGTCGCCTCCAAGTCTGGGAGCTTGACTGAAAATACAAAAACACTGAGTCGCAGCTGCAGTACAAGTCCTCCACATCCCTCCACTGCTGATCCCAGTAGTAGTTTTGGTGGAGGCGGCGCAGGGTCTTGGTGACACCGAAGTGCCCAGAGCCTGTGCCTCTGTGACAGGTTCACAGAACAGTTGACCTCAGTGATCTCAACATCACAACCTGCCACCTCTCCTCCCCTGTGGCAGGATCCTTCCAGGATTGCTGCAACCAAGGTCGGCCTGACGCATAAGCGGACTAAGCGGCTGCTTAGGGCCCCGGGCTACTAGGTGGCCCCCTAAGTGGAATTTATATATATATATATATATATATATATATATATATATATATATATAT
>NC_056504.1:48338244-48354254 GCF_014905685.2 Nematolebias whitei
TATATATATATATATATATATATATATATATATATATATATATATATGTATTTGTTTAGTTTTAGTTTTTCAAGCCAGGGGGGCTGGACTTTCTCCACCCATATGTTTGAAAGTTATGGAAGTGACGATAATTCCTATAGAAATAGTGCTAACTGTATTATTTAGTAACATATTTTCCCTTGACCATTCTGAAAAGGAGACATTAGCTGATTTTGTTGGAGGAATAATATATAATTTTCCTTTCACCCCATTTAGGGATATATGTTGCAAAGTTGAGTGTTATTTGTAACTTCATGGAGTTATTTGAGTTTCAGAGTATTTAGTTTGCTTCTTTTCATCAGCAAGGACAAAATGTACCCATTCCAAAGTCTGATAGCTAAACTGCAGACATATTTTGGCTGTTGTTTTTTCTTTTGTTACTTTTAGTACCACTAGATCACATCAGACTCGAGGCCCGTGGGCCAAATACAGTCCGCCATAACCATTTCTGTGTCTCTCTACACCCAAGAGGGCCACAGAGACAGAACTTCAAGATAACAGTTGTGTGCTTCAATATTATTTTATCAATCAAATCAATTTTTATGTTTATAATGCCAAATTACTCAAACATGAAATATTTAATTTTTAGAAGTAGTCATCAAATGCAGAACGAGTTCTATTTTACTAGTTTGTTCATAGATAGTTTTATCAATACTATATTATACATCTAAAAAAGTTAAATCTGGTCCTCTGGACATCCAAAAACAAAACAAAGGAAAACAACAACAACAACAAAATGTAGAAACGTTTCGTCTTTCATCTGAAAAACTTCCTCAGTCTGAGGTGCTGTATTCAGCTCAGTCTCTTAAATAGCACCTTCTCAGAGTGGATCAACCAGTTTGCTGCTGACAACCAAAACCAGCTGCTCGCATGCTCAAGAAGGACCATCAGCCTAACAATGGATCATTAGCACACTGATGGCTGTTTACTATTCACAGAGGGCTGAGTGATACTAGCAATCACAGCATTGTAAGAGGGGGACAGTTGAACCTGGAGGCCTCCACCCCTGTTTAATGATGGACGATTTCTTTTCACAAAGATGGCCTCCTTTACTCCTCTCTCAAACCATCGTTCCTCTCTGTCCCGGATGTGAACGGATCGGGACAGCGGGAGTATCAGAGAAACTGAGATGTTTATTTTCTGAACATAACGTCTGAGAAGGTGCTATTTATAAGACTGAGCTGACACAAACATTCAAAACTTGAAAATTACAGATAAAAGCAAAGGATAATGATGTTTAGAGGAGAATATAACAATTATTTTTTTCTTGTTTATCAGATGGGGATGTGAAAACAGCCAGCCAGACATATGAAGCCATTGCTGGAAAAGTGGGACACTAAACAAATTGTGAATAAAAACTGAATGCAATGATGTGGAGGTGCCAACATCTAATACTTTATTCAGAAAAGAACACAAATCACAGATCAAAAGTTTAAACTGAGAGACTGTATCATTTTAAGGGAAAAATCTGTTGTTTCCAAATTTCATGGCATCAACAAATCCCCAAAAAGTTGGGACAAGTCCATTTTTACCACTGTGTGGCATCCCCCCTTCTTCTTACAACACTCAACAGACGTCTGGGGACAGAGGAGACCAGTTTCTCCAGTTTAGAAATAGGAATGCTCTCCCATTCATGTCTAATACAGGCCTCTAACTGTTCAATCGTCTTGGGCCTTCTTTGTGGCACTTTCCTCTTTATGATGCGCCAAATGTTCTTTATAGGTGAAAGATCTGGACTGCAGGCTGGCCATTTCAGTACCCGGATCCTTCTCCTACGTAGCCATGATGTGATTGCTGCAGAATGTGGTCTGGCATTATCGTGTTGAAAAATGCAGGGTCTTCCCTGAAAGAGATGATGTCTAGATGGGAGCATTATGTTGTTCTAGAACCTGAACATAGTTCTCTGCATTAATGGTGCCTTTCCAGACATGCAAGCTGCCCATGCCACAAGCGCTCATGCAACCCCATACCATCAGTGATGCAGGCTTCTGAACGGAGTGTTGATAACAACTTGGGCTATCCTTGTCCTCTCTGGTCCGGATGACATGGCGTCCCAGTGTTCCATAAAGAACTTCAAATCGTGACTCATCTGACCACAGAACAGTCTTCCATTTTGCCACACTCCATTTTAAATGACCCCTGGCCCAGTGCAAACGTCTGAGCTTGTGGAGCTTGCTTAGAAATGGCTTCCTCTTTGCACTGTAGAGTTTCAGCTGGCAACGGCGGATGGCGCGGTGGATTGTGTTCACTGACAATGCTTTCTGGAAGTATTCCTGAGCCCATTCTGTTATTTCCTTGACAGTGGCATTCCTGTTTGAGGTGCAGTGACGTTTAAGGGCTCGGAGATCACGAACATCCAGTAGAGTTTTACGGCCTTGACCCTTACGCACAGCGATTGTTCCAGATTCTCTGAATCTTTTGATGATGTTATGCATGGTTGATGATGATAACTTAAAAGTCTTTGCTATTTTATGCTGGGTAACACCATTCTGGTATTGCTGCACTATCTTTCTGGCGTCTGTACTCGTCCCTTTAGTTGGCAGCTCAGAACACCACATACAGAACACCATGGACTTTGTGGATAAGGTGAGGGATGTCATCATGGAGACTGATGAAACAATGGTCTCTTTTGATGTCACATCACTCTTTACGTGCATTCCTGTTGATGATGCAGTAGAGGTGGTCAGTTTAAGATTAAAATCAGACACCACTCTGAGCAGCAGGACCACGCTTTCCACAGAACAACTGTGTCAACTCTTGAAACTGTGCCTGCAGTCAACCTACTTCACATATGGGGAGCAATATTATAGGCAGAAACACGGGTGTGCTATGGGGTCTCCAGTTTCTCCTATTGTTGCCAACCTGTACATGGAGGAGGTAGAAAAGAGAGCCTTGACGTCCTTTTCAGGGACACCACCAAGTCATTGGTTCAGGCATGTTGACGACACCTGGGTTAAAATTAAATCTCAGGAAGTCCAACATTTTACTGACCACATCAACTCTGTGGACAAATACATCAAGTTCACACGAGAAGATGTAAAAAATGGCAGGTTGGCTTTCTTGGACTGTGAGGTCTCAGTCTCTGATAGAGGACATTTGCAAACCGAGGTGTACCGCAAACCCACCCACACAGACCAGTATTTGCAGTTTGACTCCCATCACCCTTTGGAGCACAAGTTAGGAGTCATCAGGACTCTGTATCACAGAGCAGACAGCGTCCCTGCTAACTCAGGAGCCAGGCAGAAGGAGAAATCCCACACAAGACAGGCTCTAGAGCAATGTGGATATCCTAACTGGGCCTTCCTGAAAGCAGAGAAGAAACCCAAACAGGACTCCAGTCAGCCAACAGGTGAAAAGGAGGAACCCAGACCCAGACCAGTGGTCATTCCGTATGTTGAGGGAGTATCAGAGAAACTGAGACGTTTATTTTCTAAACATAACGTCCCAGTGGCTTTTAAACCCCAAAAATACATTACGGCAAAGACTGGTTCATCCCAAAGATCCAGTCCCCCGGCACAAACAGAGTAATGTTGTGTATGCTGTTCAGTGTCAGGAGGGTGATCAGTCTTACATCGGGGAAACTAAACAGCCACTGGCCAAAAGGATGACCCAGCACAGAAGATCAACATCATCAGGCCAGGACTCTGCGGTCTACACTCATCTCCAGGCCAGCGGTCACTCTTTCAGGGATGAAGATGTTCACATCCTGGACAGAGAGGAACGATGGTTTGAGAGAGGAGTAAAGGAGGCCATCTTTGTGAAAAGAAATCGTCCATCATTAAACAGGGGTGGAGGCCTCCGGGTTCAACTGTCCCCCTCTTACAATGCTGTGATTGCTAGTATCACTCAGCCCTCTGTGAGTAGTAAACAGCCATCAGTGTGCTAATGATCCATTGTTAGGCTGATGGTCCTTCTTGAGCATGTGATCAGCTGGTTTTGGTTGTCAGCAGCAAAACTGGTTGATCCACTCTGAGAAGGTGCTATTTAAGAGACTGAGCTGAAAACAGCACCTCAGACTGAGGAAGTCTCTCGGATGAGAGACGAAACGTTTCTAGATTTTTTTGCTTTGTTTTATTTTTTGTTTTTTTGAATGTCCAGAGGACCAGATTGAACTTTTTTGGATTTTTCTACCTGGATTATTGAGCATGCACCAGAACACTTTACTATGGTGATAAATATAGAAATATTCATATTGAACATTTAATCTGTGTCTATAATCCTGAAATGTGACATGTTGATTTTCTGAATAAAGAGCACTAATGTTCAAATTTAACTGATTTTGATTAATCACAATGATGAACATATAAACACCAATATATCTTTACAGGGGGTGGGGGTATTGCGTGTGTAGCATATATATATATATATATATATATATATATGTATGTGTGTGTGTGTGTGTTCAAACAGATAACAATATATTGATCGGGCGGGGTTTTGTGTGATTTGGTGGTTTTTAACAGATTTTTTGGGCTGAAAAACCTTGACTCAATATGAATCTCAAATTATATGGTCACGATATATAAAGAGTAGATCAGATCAAATATCTGGGTATCTGGTTTGATAAAAAACTTACGTGGAAAATACATATAGATAAAATAGTAGGAAAGTGTAAAAGAATTCTAAATATAATGAGATGTCTGAGAGGTAAAGAATGGGGTGCAGATAGGAAAGCGTTAAAGACAATCTATGTTGGATTAATAAGATCAGTTTTTGATTGTGGATGCATTTTATATAACTCAGCTTCAAACACATTATTAAACAAATAGATAAAGTACAATATCAAGCTTTAAGACTTTGTTGTGGAGCCATGAAAACAACTCCAGTATCAGCTCTGCAGGTTGAGATGGGAGAAATGCCACTGGAGCTTAGACGAACACAAATAGCTATAACCTAGTGGGCAAATATTAAAGGACATAATGAAACTCATCCTCCACAAAATACTCTCCAACCCTGTCAAGAGAAAGAAAAGAAACAATTTTATAGTTTTGGTTGGATAATCCTGAATCAAACTAAATATATAGGAATAAATAATTTTCATATTAGTCCTGCAGTTGCTGTTCCTGTTGTCCCACCATGGGTCCTTGGACAAATCAAAGTTGATTTAAATTTATTGTAACGAGGGAGAGAATTAGAAAGTAATGAGGTGGAATATAGGAAATGAATACTCAGAATATATCAAGATTTATACTGATGCATCTAAAATGTTAAATAACAGAACTGGTATATCTTTGGCAATTCCAGAATTAAATATTATGAAAAACAAAAGAATAACTGACAATTTAACAGTATATACTGGGGAATTATTGGCAATATGGCTTTGGAGTGGGTTGAAGAAAGTGGAGAAAAAAAGGTTTTGGTTTGTTCAGATTCAAGTAGTGCATTAATAAGTATTCAGGAGGTACATTCAGATACAAGACAAGATATTATACTGGAAATAGCTCAATTAGTTTTCAGGATTAATAAATATGAGTCAGAGGTTAAACTAATGTGGATTCCTGCACACATTGGAATAATGGGAAATGAGTTGGCTGACTGTTTTGCTAAAAGTGCCACAAGAAAAAATATTGTGGATTTAAACGTTAAAATAAGTAAATACGAGGTTAAGAATATAATAAAGTTACATATTAAGAAAAAATGGCAAGAGCATTGGGATAATGGAGACAATGCTAGATTTTATTATAATATCCAAAAAAAGGTGGGGGAATTCAGGAAATGTAATAGAACAAAAAAAGAAGAAGATGTTATTTCGAGTATGAGATTTGGTCACACGGGATTAAACAGCACACTGAAAATAATCAATAAACATGTTACAGGCTGTTGTGATCATTGTGGACAATTAGAAACAATAAAACATTTTCTTACAAAGTAGAATGCAATAAATATACAAAGGAAAGAGAGTTATGAGTTAGTGATTTAAATAAAAATAAAAGTAAGTTAGAGATAAAGGAATTGCTGCAAAGATCATCAGGGGATCCAATTTTTTACCATCATATTTAGATATTTGAGAAGAATAGGTATAGAAAGGATATAACAATATAGAGTGGTATAGCATCTGGTCCATACTCCAATCCAGCAGGTGGCGGTAATGCATCTAAAAATTGTTTGTAACCGCCATAAAAAAACAGAAGAAGAAGAAAACCTTAACTATCTGGCAACACTGGCACAGCGCGCGGAGGAGATCTGACCGTAATCTCGCTGCCAGCAGCGGCTGAAACGGGTCGAAGACACCGCTGAATCCACGGAGCGAATGTGTCCAAGATCCAACCTAGAACTAAGTTCACCGAGGAGTAAAACCGTGGAGACAGCGGGTCCAACAGACTGGAGGAAGCTGTGGAGAAACATCGGGTCTTTTTGAAGGAATAATCTCAGATTACGAAGAGGAACTGTCGAGTTGGAGAGAAAATGAGTTCAGGTTTGTTTTTTCATTCAGCATCAGACGATGTTAGCTAGCTGTGGTTTCTAGGTAGTTGATGGATTTAACTTCTTAACTAAATCTGTTGTCTGTTTTTAGCTTAGCATGCTAACGATGAAAGAGTTAAGATGGACAGTTTCCAGAAAGTAAAATAAGGAGATCAAGAGGCGGGAGGCTGTTTTTGATTTTAGTTTGGACACGTCCTGTTCCAACTAATGTTGACAACAAACAATTTTACGTAGCAGATAAATTTATTCAGGCTGTGTCTAAATTCAGGGCCTGTATCTGATCCGTAGGCCGCAGGTGAAAACCAGTTACGTCAGAGCGTCATGACGTTGACATAGATATCCTGATGCATGCTCAGTAATCCAGGTAGAAACATCTAAAAAAGTTCAATCTGGTCCTCTGGTCATTCAAATAAGAAAACAAACAAAAAAATGTAGAAACGTTTCGTCTCTCATCCGAGAGACTTCTTCAGTATGAGGTGCTGTATTCAGCTCAGTCTCTTAAATAGCACCTTCTCAGAGTGGATCAACCAGTTTGCTGCTGACAACCAAAACCAGCTGATCACATGCTCAAGAAGGACCATCAGCCTAACAATGGATCATTAGCACACTGATGGCTGTTTACTGTTCACAGAGGGCTGAGTGATACTAGCAATCACAGCATTGTAAGAGGGGGACAGTTGAACCCGGAGGCCTCCACCCCTGTTTAATGATGGACGGTTTCTTTTCACAAAGATGGCCTCCTTTACTCCTCTCTCAAACCATCGTTCCTCTCTGTCCAGGATGTGCACATCTTCATCCCTGAAAGAGTGACCGCTGGCCTGGAGATGAGTGTAGACCGCAGAGTCCTGTCCTGATCATGTTGATCTTCTGTGCTGGTCCATCCTTTTGGCCAGTGGCTGTTTAGTTTCCCCGATGTAAGACTGATCACCCTCCTGACACTGAACAGCATACACAACATTGCTCTGTTTGTGCCGGGGGACTGGATCTTTGGGATGAACCAGTCTTTGCCGTAATGTATTTTGGGGTTTAAAAGCCACTGGGACGTTATGTTTAGAAAATAAACATCTCGGTTTCTCTGATACTCCCTCAACATACGGAATGACCACTGGTCTGGGTCTGGGTTCCTCCTTTTCACCTGTTGGCTGACTGGAGTCCTGTTTGGGTTTCTTCTCTGCTTTCAGGAAGGCCCAGTTAGGATATCCACATTGCTCTAGAGCCTGTCTTGTGTGGGATTTCTCCTTCTGCCTGGCTCCTGAGCTAGTGGGGACGCTGTCTGCTCTGTGATACAGAGTCCTGATGACTCCTAACTTGTGCTCCAAAGGGTGATGGGAGTCAAACTACAAATACTGGTCTGTGTGGGTGGGTTTGCGATACACCTCAGTTTGCAAATGTCCTCTATCAGAGACTGAGACCTCACAGTCCAAGAAAGCCAACCTGCCATTTGTTACATCTTCTCGTGTGAACCGTATGCTCAATAATCCAGGTAGAAAAATCTAGAAACGTTAAGTCAGGACCACTTTTTTAGACGTTGACATATGTTGGCTCTGTCATTTTAAGGGCAGGATAGTCGGAGAGAGTCGCTCTTACTCAGTATTCGGTTGAAGCACGAGGTAAAGCCACCTCATTTTATTCCAATCAGTTCACTCAATATGTCTTTCAATTTATATGATGCTAATATAGTCCAATATATAAATGTATATAGTTGCTTAATGATGACGTCAGTGAAGAGCACACCTGCTCTTTCTCTACACACATTTTATTGAACACATTTTCCATTTTGTTTTAAATCTCATATCTTTCATCTTAAACTTTGCTTTAAGCATTTCTTTCACGCTGTTCATTAGATAATCATCGCTTGTTGCTATGATGATGTCATCATCCCAAAAGATCACAGCTATTTGCTCATTTTCAGTTTGTTAGTTTGTTTAGTTTACACACGGTGATCTGCTGGATTTTGAACCAAACCATTTTGCTCAAATGATCTTGCAGTGTCCTGTTCCAGTTGCGTCCTGATTGTTTTAAACCATACAATGACTTGTTTAGTTTACAAACCAGTTTTTCATCTGAATCTGAGTTGACTTCAAACCCACAGGCTGTTCTATATACACCCCACAGTCGATGTAAACAGGCTGTTTTAACATCCATCTGATGTAACTTCAGGTCACACTGGGCTGCCATTTGCATTAAGCTGCGTACAGATGTCATACTCGTTTTTGGTTTAAATGTTTCTTTATAGTCCATATCAGCTTTCTGGCTGTACCTTTCTACTATCTGGCATTATAATAATAATAATAATCCATCTACCCCTAACTGCATTTTTACCTTCTTGCAGTCTGGTCAGTGTAAATGTTTTCTTTTAAGGATCCAATCTCTTCTTTCATAGCTTCCATCCACTTTTCTGAATCTGGTAAATTTATTGCTTCTTTAAAACTTTGTGGTACATTAGACGCCACACGATCGCAATAGTCAACATTTGTGGTTATGTATAAAAATGTTAAAGAAGTACATTTTTATCAGTGAAGATTAAAAATAAACTGTGCAGGCTTTATCATGAAATCCTGCTTTCACTGTAATGACTTTATTAAATAATCTGTTAATTAAATTAACTCAGCTGAAAAATCATAAAAATACAATTATTGGATCTCAGGAATATTTCCCTCAAACATGTTTAAAGAAGAGACACAGCCTTTAGTTCAACTTTATTCTAACCCACAGATGTACAAATGACAAAATCAAGCTAAAATAAAGTAATCTGTATACAAGCAACAAAACCACACAACTAAATTGAACAATAAACGTAGACACGATTAGAGCAAATACATCAAATGATGAAGAAAAACGAACATTTTAAATCAATCAACCTTTATTTATTCAGGTAAATCCCATTGAGCCTCGAGGACTCATTTACAAGAGAGACCTGATTTCAACAAACAAAGATGACAACAATGGACAACAGCAACAACAATAAGCAGTTATAAAAACTCATACTAGTTTTTTTTTTTTTTTTTTTTTTTAACAAATAGGATGGCTAAAAGGAAAAAGGTAACAAAACAAAAAAAACAGCTAGATTCCAAGACAAATGTATAAAACTAAAAACAGGAACATGTCTGCATTGGTCCCTGCCAGGAGTCCAACAGATTCTTAAAGCCACTTAGAGAGGTCAAGGTCGAGAGCTTCAAATCTTTTTGTAAGATATTCCAGGAAACAGGAGCGGAGTAGGAGAAGGCCCTTTTGCCTAGTTCAGTCCTCACTGAGGGAACACTGCAGGTAATAATGTCCTGAGAGCGCACTCACGCAGAGACATGTAGGAGTATAAATATATGTATAAATGTATAAATATAGATGTTTTTGTAGAATCTGGTTCATCAGAGATTTAATGGTGAACTAAACTATGTGTGTATATATATATATATATATATATATATATATATATATCTCATAGATTATTCATGAGTCTGTCATTCCAGTGTTTTTCTATTTCAGTGTTCTTGACCGTCTCGTTTCTGTAATGCTCCATGGGGCCTTCATGGTCCTCAAAGTCTGGATCCTCCAAAGCCTCAGAATTGAGACCCAGCTACAGTCTCATCTATAAAGACTAAACATTGTGATACAAATGCTCTTTTAGAATGAAAATCAGGATCAGTAATGTCCATTTTGTAGTGAAAACCTAAATCAGATGGTTAATATTAATATAAAAGATAATAGTAAAACATTTCTGAACAACTCAACAAGGTTAAATTAGTCACTTGTATTTTTTTCTCATCATTTATGCAGTTTCTCAGTAAAATGACGTCCGTGCTTGTCTGAAAATAAGGAAGACAAATTAAAATTTGGATAATGTAAGAAGTAAAGTTTAAATTTAAACCAAAATGTTCCAATACCCATATCAGGTGATTGCATTAAAAATTGTATTTTTGATGATAAACAGACATTTGTTTGTTTTTTTACTGAATAAAATGTTGTTCCTTTGACTTGGAACAGTTCTGATCCACAAAACATCAATCAACAACACAAGTGATGTATGAGTGAATATAAAGTTATATTCAGTCCATATTGTCTGTGTTTCAGTGTTCCCTGCAGATGTTCATCAGACTCTGCTGATCAGAGGAGATACTCCTGAGGAACAGAGGCCTGATGTGAACCAGCAGGACCCAGAGCTCCTCCACATAAAGAAGGAAGAGGAGGAACTGTGGACCAGACTGGAGGGACAGCAGCTCATTGTAATGGGGGAGACTGATGCCAGCAGGTTTTCATTCACTGCAGTTCCTCTGAAGAGTGAGGATGATGAAGAGAAGCCTCTGTTCTCACAGCTTCATCAGCACCAAATGGAGGACAGAGATGTTCCAACCAGCAGCTCAGCTGACCAGATGAAAGTAGAGGCTGATGGAGAGGACTGTGGAGGAGCAGAAACCAGTAAGAAACCAGATGTAAATTTTCTTGGAGATGCTTCCAGCTCTTCAGAGACTGAAGTCAGTGAGGATGATGAAGAGGATGAGGATGGGAACAATCCTGACTCTCAGCTGGAACACTTGTCAGCTGAAGACAATGACAAAGACTGGAAGGAGAGCAGAGCTCCTGAGTCAGTTGTAAACTCTGTCAACAAATGTTTCAGCTGCTCTGAGTGTGGTAAAGAATTTCTGCACAACAAGTCACTTCAGAGACACTTGACATGTCATTCAACAGGAAGACGTTCAAGCTGTTTGGATCAGAAGAAAATTGTAGAGACACACAGGAAAGTCCAGACAGGACTGAAATCATTTATTTGTGATGAATGTGGAAAAAGATTTAACCAAAAAACAATTTTAAAAGCGCACATGAGAATCCACACTGGAGACAAACCGTTTGTATGTGAGGACTGTGGACAAAGATTTAGCTGGAAGACAACTTTAAACAGACACGTCAGTGTCCACACCGGACAGAAACCTTTTGTATGTAAGGATTGTGAACAAAGATTTAGCAGGAAATCTCATTTACACTCACACATGAGAGTCCACACAGGAGAGAAACCTTTTGTATGTGAGCTTTGTGGACAAAAATTTAGACAGCTGTCTCATTTAAACTCACACACAAGCGTCCACACAGGACAGAAGCCATTTGAATGTGAGGACTGCGGACAAAGATTTAGTATTAAGTCAAGTTTAAACAGACACATGAAAGTCCACAAAGGACAGAAACCTTTTGTGTGTGAGGACTGTGGTCAAAGATTTAGACAGATGTGCACTTTAAACTCACACTTGAGAGTCCACACAGGAGAGAAACCGTTTGTATGTGAGGACTGTGGACATAGATTTAGCCATAAGACAAATTTAAACAAACACACAAAAGTACACATGAATCAAAGTTCTCTTCAATAATGAAGTCAAAGTTTTAGACTTCAGTTTGCTGTTAAACACACGAGAACCCTCACAGGAGGGAAAACAGTTTAACTGAATATTGACAAGTGAGTCCTAAAGACACAAGAGTTCAGTTTACTTTGAAGTAAAACTGCACAGTTCCAGAGTCTAGTAAATAGATGTGTAGCTTCAGAGTTTACTGCAGTTGTTTACGATATAATAATATATAATATTTGGTGTGATTGCACGTTCTCTCAAAACTTTCTACATCTGTGGCATTGTGCTGTGATAAAACTGCACATTTAAAGTGGCCTTTTATTGTGGGCAGCCTAATACATACCTGTGCAATAATCATTCTGTCTAATCAGCATCTTGCTATGGCTCACCTGTGAGGTGGATTGATCATCTCGTCAAATCAGAAGTGCTCTCTAACACAGATTTACACAAATTTGTGAACAACGAGAGAAAAAGGCCTATTGTGTACATTTAAAAAAAGTCTTAGATCCTTGAGTTCAGCTCATGAAAAATGGGAGCAAAAACAGAAGTGTTTATATTTTTTAGTTAATTATATTAGCAGTACAGTAATCTCTCATTTATTGCACGAAGTAGCGACGTTATATTTATTTTAGTATTTATATATATTTTAAGGCTTTAGAAACCTTTCCCACGTTATTGCAATGTTCTATACTCTTTAAACTTGTCATTTTAACAACATGCGTATATGTAGCTACTAAATTTTACTCACCAGGCTCTGCAAAACAGGAGTGGTTCTCGTTCTGGTCCGACTCTGTTCTGGTCCGACCCAGTTCGTTTCTGCAGACCTAACCTGCAGCGACAAAGCCCACAGTCAATGTTGTCAACTACGTCCTACGTCATTTTAACAACATACGTATATGAAGCTACTAAATTTACTTACTTGCTCTTGGGTTCACCGCTGAGTCTGGAGGTCCGGTTCTGGTCTAGTTTAGTGCAGCTTGAGGCCAAAGTCCCGGTGGGCTCGGAGTGGACGTGGGTTTTCTCTCACAGACCAAAACGTGCACGTCATGTTAATTAGTACAAATAAATTGTGCTTAGGTGTGAGTGAGCGTGTGAATGAGTTTGTCTCTGTGTCCCTTGATGGACTGGAGACCTGTCCAGGGTGTGTCCCCCGTCTCTCCCACAGTGACTGCTGGTGATGGGCACCAGCTGTGACCCAGAAAGAAAAAAATCAGAAGATGGATGTTTGAGTGTGAAGATAATAAAACTTCTGGAAGAAGTTACACTGATAAAGGAATGTTGACAGTAGGGGTTGAACGACTACATACTTTTTAAACTCGACATTAACATAATAAAACTCTAGTAGAACTCGAGTACTTGATGACATTATAGGATCTAAAGATACAAAAATAAATAAATAAAACCGCAATAAAGGTCATTATTTACCAAAAAAAAGACCAACAAAACATTGGGAGCGTATATTATGCTCCTACCATTTATCATACTGCAAATAAGTCACAGGAAAAACTAAACTATTAGTTATTATTATTAAGCTTCAAACGTGAAGAAACACGCAGCACGTCAGAAACGAAACTAAACACAGTGGGGGTCCCACCCCGCACCACCACCAGCTGTGGTACGCATGAAGTTTAGTTTTAGAGATTAATATGTTTATAGATTTTTTTAATAGGTTTAGAGATTAATATTTTTTGCTTTTTGTTTGTGAAACAAGGTCAGAAGAAGCTGGTTCGGTAGACTGGACCCGGTGTTGCACCATACTCTGTGACCTGCAACAGTACAACACCGCCCCCTACTGTCACAAAATATGTATACACTGCATGAACAGTTTAAAGTCAGCAGGTAACAGGGTTGAAACATTTAGTTGGATTTAACCTGAATTTATATGGTCAGTTTTTTTTTTATTACCAGAGTAAAATTAAATGTAGCTCATCATTATTTAAGTAACATAAAATAAAATAAAAACATATAGACAATAATTTATAGTTCTGCCAGGGTTTTTGTTTCTTAAATTTGTTGTATTACTTGAATCTGGCGGCTGCTGTGGCTGAGTGGTTAGAGCAGTCGTCGTCCAATGCAAGAGTTGTGGGTTTGAATCCACCAGCAGTCACATGCTGAAGTGTCCCTGGGCAAGACACTGAACCCCTCGTTGCCTCCGATGTGTGTCCCACCAGTGTATGAATGTGATAAAGCTCTGATTATTCTCAGAATGATTTGTTCAATTAACTTTGTATAGATCTAGTAGAGTGCTGTATGAACGGGTAAATGAGGCACAGAATGTGTTATAAAGCATTTTTGAGTGTCTCGATAAGATAGAAAGGTGTTAAATAAGTACAGTCCATTTACCATATCTTCTGAGCCTGATATAGTCAAAATACATATTTTTAATTTACTATTCACTGTGAGTTCTTGCCTTGTATTGCTCTGCAGCATGAAAACATCCACTGCTGTAACTTTTTCAAGTTATTAGTAGTGTAGGCATTTCTGCAGCACGAGAAGCTCCTGGGTCGTCTTCACCATCTGCAGCTTGTGTCCACAACTTTACAACAGCTCCAACCATAAATACACCAGTGGCATACATCACATCAACAAGTAGCGTGTGTGTGTCTTCTGCCTTAATGTTGGCTGATAAGACTATTCACTGGTTAATTGGTCATCGTTAACTATAGGCTCACTCACTGGTACATTTTCATCTTTAAATCACTTCTTGGTCTACTGCCTTCATACATCTCCTCCTACATGTCTCTGCATGTGTGCAGCTACAGTTGTACTACAAAAAGATCTGAAGCTCTCGACCTTGACCCTAAGTGGCTTCAAACATCTGCTAAGTTCATGGCAAAAACCAATTGCAGTTTTTTTTGGGGCTTGTTTTGAACATTAAGTCGCTTATTTGGGCTTGTGTTTCTTTCCGAGTGAAAGCAAAAGATGAGTGGTAGGTAGTTTGTCCCTTCACGCTCCCCTTCCACGGATGTTGCGTCCATGCGGATGATACGTTCAGGTGCGGCTGGCGCCAGTTTGTGCTGCAAAGCACATCTTTTTTGGCACTCGAAGGTTTTGGAAGTTTAGCAGGTTTATTAATAAACATATTTTAAGGAATTTTTCCTTACGTTGGGAAAATATTTTAATTTGTTTTTCTAGATTCCCCAGAAAGGATGCTAAATGTTGTTTTATAATAATTGTTTTGGCCAAATTTTTCATTCATAAATGTAAATTTACTAACAAAACGCCATGCTTTCTTCATTTTATTAAGGATTTGGATCTATAAGTAAAGTTAATAACAGACTCTACCAACAAAAAGGCCCTTAGGACAATTTCTATCTGTAAATCTTTGCAAATATTTGTTTAAAAAACTCACCCCTGGTTGTTTGTTCATGTAAGTGTTCGTCTATACTCCAGCCTTTTGTTTGTTATATACTTGTCATTTGCTTTAATAAAGATTTTTTTTTTTTTTTAAACGTTTGTGCTGTAAAGATTTCATTCCAACCAAGGAGATGCTCGAGCACTTTGTGGAAGGAACATTTGGAAGCACAGAGACAGAGGCAAATGAAAACGGCGATGATGGATTGTAGTTCAGGTAAAAACAATTTTTACATGTTTTCATCTGTACCAGGCTTTATGTTAATTGTCCCATATGAGATTTCTGTTACAGATGAACAGACCTGATGGGGAAGCAAGGACAAGGAAAGAAGATGGTTTCACACTTGACCTGTTTGAGTTGGCTCATGTTTGTTTGCTTTTAAACAGAGTTTAAAGAAAGTTTTTTGCTGACTGTTTACTATGAGTTTGCTGTTAAAAGAAAATTGTACACATGATTTATGGTCGTCTGTTGTTGTCATTGTTGTCATCACTCTTTGTTTAAAATTCAGATCTTTCCGGTAAATGTGTCTCAGAGACTCAATGGGATTAATTAAAGGTTGAATTAATGTTACACATGCAAAATGTTTTTTTTTCCCCAAGTGTAAAAGTATGTTATTCAAAGTGTTAAGCATAATTTTGCTGTTTATATGTAATGCCATAATAAATGTATGTTTATACAGTTTAAAAACGGCCTCAGTTTTACACAATGTGGTGGGTTGCCAGATAAGCCTGTTTTCATGGAGCTGGTTGCTTGTTTCTATTGCGAGATCTGGCAACACTGGCCAGCACGCAGAGGAGATCTGACCGTAATCTCGCTGCCAGCAGCGGCTGAAACGGGTGGAAGACACCGCTGAATCCACGGAG
>NC_056504.1:48354264-48359603 GCF_014905685.2 Nematolebias whitei
TTAGCTAGCTGTGGTTTCTAGGTAGTTGATGGATTTAACTTCTTAACAAGAACTTGTAAATCTGTTGTTTGTTTTTAGCTTAGCATGCTAACGAAGAAAGAGAAGATGAACAGCTTCCAGAAAGTAAAATAAGGAGATTAAGAGGCGGGAGGCTGTTTTTATCACTCAGTTTGGACACGTCCTGTCCCAACTAATGTTAAGGACACAACAGTTTTACACGAAGCAGAGAAACTTATTCAGGCTGTGTCTAAATTCAGGGCCTGTATGCTTCGTAGGCCGCAGTTGAAACCAGTACGTCAGAGCGTCATGACCAGTGTTGCCAGATCTCGCGATAGAAAAAAAGAGACCAGCTCTGAAAACAAGCCCAAAATAAGCCCAACTGGCAACCCACCACATTGTGTAAAACAGAGGCTGTTTTTAATCGTACATTTATTATGGCATTACATATAAACAACAAAATTATGCTAAACAATTTGAATAAAATACTTTTAAACTCTGATAATAAAAATACATTTAGCATATGTAACAAATATGTAAATCATATTTTTTTTCTACATATTTTAAAAAAAAACATCCTGGCATCTGCGTGTGAGATGAGCCCCCAAGTGGTCGGCCACAGTATGAGTGTTTGATTGGGTGTGCGCCAGTTTCCTCGCCATCTTGTGTGGGAGCGATAAACAGGAATGAAATATGCAGTAACAAAGCTTGGAAAAGTGCTAGAAGTCAAGGTTGCTTGTAGCTACTTAGCTGCAATGTAGAAGTTAGCACGCCAGTGCCGAAACTCCAAAAATAGCTGATTGGCTGGTATGAAAGTTCACCTGTGATTTCATTGGTTGAATTTTGTATATATTTGTGAACGTCCATTGGTGCTACACAAATAACGTGACACAGGTCTGTTTTTTTTTTTTTGGGGGGGGGGGGGGTGGAGTTCGTCCTCCACTCTACACGCGTCTTTCAGGTTCTGCATACAGACTGTAGAGACCGCTGCGCTCGAGCTGACAGATTATTATAAAATGGGAGATAACCTTGTAGCCAGTTTGCAACTGCACAGCATGGATTTTCTTGTGAGCAGATAATGTACGAGCAGTGCACGATTGTGCAGGCACAGAGCTTAGAGGGAACATTGGTCTTGATCATCTCAATTCAGTAACGCTTCATGCAGCCGCCATGGTCCTCAAAGTCTGGATTCTCCAAGGCATGCAGCCTCAAAATTGAGACCCAACTACAATCTCATCTACGAAAACTAAACAATGAGATACAAATGTTGTGTTAGAATGAAAATCAGGATCAGTAATGCTCATTTTGTAGTGAAAACCTGAATCAGATGGTTAATATTAATGTAAAAACGATAGTAAAACGTTCAGAAACAACAAATTAAATGAAAAGAGATGAAATTAGTATTTTTTTTAAATGTCTGCAGTTTTCTCAGTAAAATTACCTCCATGTTTATTTGAAAATAAGTCATAAAAAATCAATCAATAAATAAATGTAACAAGTAAAGTTTAAATTCCCTCCAAAATATTCAAATACCCAAACCAGGTGATTGCATTTAAAACATTTTTGGTATTTTTGATGATAAACAGACATTTGTTTGTCTTTTACTGAATAAAATGTTGTTCCTTTGACTTGGAACAGTTCTGATCCACAAAACAATCAACAACACAAGTGATGTATGAGTGAATATAAATTTATATTCAGTCCATATTGTCTGTGTTTCAGTGTTTCCTGCAGATGTTCATCAGACTCTGCTGATCAGAGGAGATACTCCTGAGGAACAGAGGCCTGATGTGGACCAGCAGGACCCAGAGCTTCTCCACATCAAGGAGGAAGAGGAGGAACTGTGGACCAGAATGGAGGGAGAGCAGCTCAGTGTGAAGGAGGAGACTGATGCCAGCAGGTTTTCATTCACCGCAGTTCATGTGAAGAGTGAGGATGATGAAGAGAAGCCTCTGTGCTTACAGCTTCATCAGTATCAAATGGAGGACAGAGATGTTCCAACCAGCAGCTCAGCTGACCAGATGAAAGTAGAGGCTGATGGAGAGGACTGTGGAGGAGCAGAAACCAGCAGGAACCCAGATCTAAATCCTCATGGAGATGCTTCCAGCTCTTCAGAGACAGAAGTCAGTGAAGATGATGAAGACGATGAGGATGGGAACAATGCTGACTCTCAGCTGGAACACTTGTCAGACTCTGGGTCAACAACTGAAGACAGTGACAAAGACTGGAAGGAGAGCAGGTCTCCTGAGTCAGCTGTAAACTCTGTCAACAATTGTTTCAGCTGCTCTGAGTGTGGTAAAGAATTTCTCCACAACCTGTCACTTCAGAGACACATGACATGTCATTCAACAGGAAGACATTCGAGCTGTTTGGGTCAGAAGGAAAGTGTCCAAGAGAAGGACAGGAAAGTCCAGACAGGACCAAAATCATTTAGTTGTGATGAATGTGGTAAAAGTTTTAACAGCAATACACATTTAAACTTACACATGAGAATCCATACAATGGAGGAACCTTTTGTATATGAGGACAGTGGACAAAGATTTAGCCAGAAGACAGATTTAAATGGACACGTCAGAATCCACAAAGGACAGAAACCATTTGTATGTAAGGACTGTGGACTCAGATTTAACTGGAAGACAAATTTAATCAGACACATTAGAGTTCATACCGGAGAGAAACCTTTTGTATGTGAGGACTGTGGACACAAATTCAACCAGAAGAAAGGTTTAAACCAACACATGAGAGTTCACACCGGAGCGAAGCCATTTGAATGTGACCTTTGTGGACAAAATTTTAGCCAGAAGTCTGATTTGAAGAGACACACAAGAGTCCACATGGGACATAAACCTTTTGTATGTGAGGATTGTGGGAAAAGATTTGGCCGGAAGTCAACTTTAAATAGTCACATGAGAGTCCACACAGGACAGAAACTTTTTGTATGCGAGGACTGTGGACAGAGATTTACCCGGAAGGCTAATTTAATCATACACATAAGCATCCACACAGGACAGAAACCATTTGTGTGTGAGGACTGTGGACAAAGATTCCGCCAGATGTCAACTTTAAACAAACACATGAGAGTGCACACAGGACAGAAACCATTTGTGTGTAAGGACTGTGGACAAAGATTCAGACAGATCTCTAATTTATACAAACACATGAGAGTCCACACTGGACAAAAACCATTTGTTTGTGAAGACTGTGGACATGGATTTAGTCAAAAGACTAATTTAACCAGACACACAAAAGTACACAGGAAACAGAAGCTCTCCTCAGCAGTAGGGTCAAACTTTTAGTCTTCAGTCTCCTGGTAATCACACAAGAACCCTCACAGGAGGGAAACAGTGTAACTGAATATTAAGACAAGTCATAGACATATGGGAGTTCACTGTGAAGTAAAACTGCACAGTTCCAGAGTTAGGTATGAGTTGTAACACTTGACACATCTATCTAAGGAAGCCAGCAGATTGCCTTGAATCGTCACTTTGTCACGGTCTCCCATCCTGAGCAAGAACACTGGCAACAGTGGAAAGGAAAAACTCCCTTTTAATGGGGGAGAAACCTCCAGCAGAACCAGTCTCAGGACGAGCGTCCCTCTGCTTCGACTGGCTGCGGTTTAAGAGGACAGGAGGGAGAAACGAAAACAGAATGGCAGGTCCAGATTTAACCCCGATTGGACGAAAGATAAAAAAACATCTTAAAGATATAAATAATAACAAATACAAAACGTAGAGTAGAGCAAGTAAAACAGCAGCAGGGTGGGAAAATGTGGTCAATTTGTCTTCAAGCAGTCTAAGCCTATAGCAGCGTAACTAAGGGAAACCTCAGGAAACCCAAGCCAACCCTAGCTATAGGTTTTATCAAAAAGGAAAGACTTGAGCCTAATCTAAAAAATACAAAGTTACACATTTAACAAATATTTTTTTGGACCCCCCACCACCACCCTACTATGAAATATTTGTTCACTCAGCACTGTTTCAATTTCTTTATGAATGAATCCATTTCACTTGATCAATAGGAGAATACTCAAACCACTAAAAGTCCACTATGGATCTTCCTGGTTACCTACAACAACTCATCACACCTCATGCAGTGTTTCTCTTTGGTCACTTGGCAGGATGCTTCTCTCTTTGGGTTTTTTTGTGGGCAGGGCGGGGAGAGGAGGTGGAGACACCCCTGTGTTGCACATTAGCTTTGCGCTATGTTAGTGCCGGCAGTTGTCATCCGGGGTTTCGGGCATTAGGATGTGTGAGAGAAGTGGAGCATGCTTTATTCACACAAGGAGAGCTGTTGGTCAGGCTACTTCTTATTGCTCTATAAAATAGTTATTGAATCAAGTGTTTTCTAACAGTATGTAAGTAAACGTAGATGTTTAACAGCCCATTCAAATACACCAGAATGCAGGAAATGGCATTTACTTCATTCAACATTTTCTGGGAAGACCCCCCCCCCCCTCCCCATTACAAATGCTTTTGACCCCAGCGCTGGTAAGGCACTTTCATCAGTATTTAAGCAGTCTGCGTTTGCCAACATTTTCACTGCGCAGAACATCTACTGTATGTGTTGATGTGGGGAAATGACTCAAGCCTCCTACTCAAAAAGTTATTGGGAATACTGGGAGTCCTCAAACCAGCTCTGTGTAACTTTGTCCTTTTAGATTGTGGTATTGACTCTTTTGAATTTCTTGCAAATTAATTGACTGAAATGTGTCTGTTCAATGTGGTGTTGTCTTTTTCAGGTTTTTTAAGCTACATGGCTGAACTCTAAACGTTGTTTACGTTCAAATGCACTGAAACTTCTTAATCATTGTTACTTGAAGTTGACTTGTTGTTATAAGAAGTTTGCACTTTTCAGAGAGCATTATTAATAAACGTTGGCAAGAGCAACAATATGTCATGATTTTATTGATTTATTATAAAAATGTATTATTCCTGTCGCCATCACAAAAAAGTTTCAGGCTCAGGATTTTTTTTAACTTTCACGAGTCCTTCAGTTCAGTGCAGTTTGTTCGCGCAGTACTTTAGTGACAAAGCGCCACTTCAGGTTCAAGGTTCGTTATTGCCATTCGCATCATGTGATACATGAGGTGGAACAAAATTGTGTACTCAAGGTCTGAGTTATACCCAAAAATACCAAATATATAAAGTATAAAAAGAATTGGTATGTAAGGATCTAAGATAAATGATAAATTAATACTAAACAATGCACTAAAAGACCTAAGATATACTCTAAACACTAATAATGTAAAATAGTACGGTATATTAAACAGCAACCCGAACATGAGTCTGTAGTGACATATATATAGATATATATATATATATATATAGATATAGATATATATA
>NC_056504.1:48364603-48374558 GCF_014905685.2 Nematolebias whitei
TATATATATATATATACTGTATACTAGAATTAGATATAGGTCTAATATAGGTCTTAATATACACCAGTTTTTAAATGCATTTCCCAAAGTCACAGAAATAAAAGTTTGTTCTTTTTTGGTGGGGTAGGCCAGGGTGGACCTTGAATCTCAAGAAACGCAACCAAACATGTAAACAATTATCTGCCAATTAAAACCTCTAAAATATTATTAATAGGAAAATAAAAACTGCTGTCTGGAGAAGTCTCCTGATGTTGCATCTGTTGAGGGTCAGAACTTCTTTAAGATCTTGTTGATGAAGAGGACGGAGCTTTATCCAGCCCGTTAGTTTTTAAAACCATTTTTAGACGAAATACACAGTTTCTGAAAAATGTTCATGCAAGTTGAAAGATTATAATCACAGAAATATATATGATAAACTTGATTTTAGACGAGTTTTTAATGTTACAGCAGTTACAAAAGGGGTTAATTAAACATTGAATAACTGATGGGTTGTGTTCTTGAGTTCATTTTTTCCTGATAATTCTGATTTTTTTGTTGTTTTTTTGTCTCATTCATTTATTTGTCCATCCATCCATTTTCTTCCCCTTATCCAGGGTCGGGTCACGGGGGGGGGGGGGGGGGGGTAGCTCCTCCAGTGTGTCCTGGGTCTTCCTCTGGGTCTCCTCCCAGTGGGACGTGTCGGGAACACCTCACACTGTTGTGAGGAACTAATGAGATAAATCAATAAAATATCCCACAGGATATCTGGATCATCCCTAACATCCTGTTTACAACAGTCTGCACAGACTACAACCAGCCTGATGTGGACTGCTGTGGTTTTCAGCAGTTTCATCCAACTGTTTTATTTACATCAAGTGTGGACCCACATTTCAAGTTTACATAATATATTTGAAGAACGACTGGACTTTACTCTTCAACTTCAACATTTAATTCACTTCAGGATAAACCTTTTTTAAAGATACTTTCATCAGTACTTTAAGTAAATACATCTACAATGTCTTTGGTTTTTTTTTCTGTCCACATTTTTTATAGTTTTATTTGTAACAACAGCGTACCAACGACAAACCGTATCTTTGTGTAAATCAGGTCTCTCTTGTAAATGAGCCAACGCAAGAGCTGAAAGAGGTGGATGTGTAAAGACATCTCTGTCTCCCAGCTCAAGCTGCCACTTTTGCAACCCAACTCCAGAAAAAGCAGATGGATGGATGGATGGATGGATGGATGGATGGATGGATGGATGGATGCAAAACATCTCTAAAACCCAAAGAAACTTGCTGATAACAGAGCAACAGGACGAACTGTTGCAGAGAAGCTGACTGGTAACATCTTGAGTGGCACTTCGTTCTTGGTGTCGATGTAAGGAAACAACTTCTCGGTGAGACAGTTTGAAGGTGTGGATGTAAGTAAGTAAAACTTTATTTCTATAACACCTTTCACAGACATATGGATCACAAAGTGCTTCATAAAGGCAAGACAATTAAAACAAAACAACAAGATTAAGTTCGTTTGTGTCCAGATCAAAGAATGACGGCCTCTCGTTGTCACAGTCCAGTTGAACTCTGACCCTACAAAGATTTTTACAGAGAGAATTGTTCCTGGAAGTGATGGAAAAGCTTCCCAGAAGCCAGTCCGAGTTTGTCCTCGCCTGTAGAAAGATTCTTGTTCCAGAACTAAGGCCCAGTATTTACCTTCACTAACCTCAACATCTCAGCTGAGTCCCCTGTGACTTGACACCTTCAGAGCTCATTACACCTCTCTGGGTTATCAGGAGTTTCTGTCCAGGTCAGGTCTTTAGATGATGAGCCATGTTTGGATCCAGAATTAAAGGGGAGTAAGAAACCATCTCCTTCATCTTGCTCCAGATGATGAAGCTCAGGTTGTCCAGATGTTTGGACACCTATCAGAGCCTGAGAGACTTGCTGTGGATGATCCAGCAGGAGGCGCTGTTGGGCTCTTTGCAGATTTGTAGTTAAAAATAAAACGTCTGCAGTTCTCAGGCTTTGTTTGTTGGTTTGTTCATTTCCTTTTCAACAAAATCAGAATCTATATTCTGTTCAAATAAGTGTTCACATACATTCAAACCTTAAAAATTAAATAAAATAATAAATTAAAATAGTAAATTAAAAATAAAACAAGTTGTTGCTCTTCCTAGTAACACTATCAACCTTTCCTCTGTAAGGAAACAGTTAAATTTCACAATTATGAGAACATGAGTTAAAGGGCAGCTCCAACACAAATCCTGTTTCACTGTTAAAATATTAGCCTTAATTTTTGCTATAAAAATTACACATCTAAGGTAATTTGTGGTGTGTAAATGTTTTCCTCCGCTATATTTTTGAATATAACAAACTTATATAATATAATAATCCCAGTTATGTGGCGTTGCATCATACTATTATTTAAATTGTATAAGTTTGTTATGTGCCACCACACCAAACCACACCACTGAATTGATAATTAATTAACTTGAATAGAGGTTTGCAGGTAAAGTTCAATATCTTGTCTTACCCACTTCTTCATCCTCATTTAACGTCACTGGAGCTCGTTTTAGTTAAAAAGTTGCCAATTTTTGCTCATTTAGCTGCGTCTGTTTCCAGAGCTTTCCTATTTTTAATTCTAGTCTTCTCCGCGCCGACCTTGTTCTTTCTAACAACAAAGTCCATGCTCAATAATCCAGGTATACAATCCAACATTTTTCAGTCAGGTCATCTGAAGTTTCTTTTTTTGTGCTGAAACGTTTCACCTTCGATCCGGAAGGCTTCATCAGTCAAGGAAACACAACAAAACTGATTCTTCTCCCAACAGCTTACTCCAAAGTGGAACAAACCAGTTATGTTGGTGCTAAGATGTTTGGCACGCCCTCTCCTCCATTGCCGGCCCTCTTACTTGTTGACAGTCATGTCAAACTGCTTGAAAACAATAAATATACGAGTACATATACACATGTATGAGTAACAATTGTATACCTGGGTTATTGAGCATGGACTTTGTTGTTTTCAACAAGTTAGTCTCACTGAGCCTCAGGGACTCACAAGAGAGACGTGATTTTACCAAAGAATGATGACAACAGTAGACATAATATTCAGTAATATTCAGTTAGTGCTTACCTTTAACCTAAATATTTAAGGAGTAAACATTTTTAATAATCACGGTAAAAGTTACAAATTTTGTCTTTGGTGCCTGTTTTCCAAATATATCAGTGTGTGTGAATGACAGGGATTAACTTAAAACAATTTGTAGAAGAGTGTTTTATAAAGTTCAATCCATTTCCTTGTATTAGTTGACCAGTAGGTCTGCCACATCCATGGCGGACGCTCTGACGTACCGCTGGGACCAGCCCTGGAATACTTTGCCATCTTGCAAAAGTTTTCTTTTCCGGGAAAAATTGCAGGTGACCAAACTAGAAAGACTGAAAATCTGTCCATTTTGTGATCTGCAACGTCTAAAACCCTCCTGGAAGTAGCTCTTTTAGCACATGCGTAAATGAGCAGACCGTACGGCGCGTGCTTCTGGAACCTGCTCAACGATGGGTTTGGAAAGATGCCAAAACATCCAGGAACTTCTGTGACGTAACAAAGCTTCACTTTTGTTTGATAACAAGATGACGTCCGTTTGGAATGACGTAAAATCAGAAAACATCCGGGACCTGTGACGTCACGGCGAACAATGCATCAAAGGCCAGGCAACGATGACGCGTCAGAGTTTATATAAAGCCAAGAGGACAGAATGTGGTTTACTTCTCAGAAGATAGCCAACGTGAGCAGTAGTTTACAGGATTAGATTATTCCTTATTTGCAAACAGACTTTAAAACTTTTTTGCAAACTGTCTTAAAATGTATTTTTGCAAAAAGACTTTAAAATGGGTTTGTTTTGGGGTAAACCGAGTTTTGGAAATGCAGACGGCATTTACCAGCTTGGAAAAGTTCTTCGGACCATGAAACGTGGCCAGATTGTCCAGTGCTGCAGAAACAGTACAGAAGAGTGCGTTGAGCCCAAATTTCAGCATGAAGCCAAGAGAGAGGCGCAGATTTTAAATTCCCTCTGATGTGTGGGTCCAGACAATAGATTTTTCGTTAAATCTATTGAGAATTTTAAAAGGGGAGAATTGTTTTGTTTTGCTTTTGAGAAATTGGACGCGACTTTGTTGGAGGCGATGAGCTTGCGAAAGTGGAAACCTCTGAATCTGTCTCAAATCCGTGGAATAGCAGAACAGACGCTGAAGGCTTTGATTTCTCTGAAAAATGCAGGATTTGTGCACGGGAACATCACGCCGAGAAATGTAATGATTGTAAATCGCAACGATCAGCCTTTACGTGTGCGATTAATCGATTTTAGCTCTGTGTGTAAAACCTCAGATCTGTCTATGTGTGTTTTTCCGGAGACCTGTGGTTACACAGCGCCAGAGGTTTTTCTAGACGTACCTCTGGACTGTGGTCTTGATATCTGGGAACTCGGCTGTACTCTGGCCTTTTTACACTTTGGGTGACTTTATTTCAGCACGGAGTGTGAGTACAGTTATTTAAAGTCAGTCGTGGATCTGTCAGAGCAGATCGACGGTGACTTCCTTTCTAAATGGAAACGAGTACAGCATTTTTTTAAACAGCTGCAGGATAATCAGAACAGGTTAAGGATGCTGAAAACCGTAAAAGAATTTGAATCGTCTTCGGGAAGCTTTGGGAGGACAAAAGTTGGCTTCAGCCGTGGAGACATTGGTTTCAATGATCCAGCTGTAAATGATGCAGAAGGCGTCAAAGACCTCCTTAAGAAAATGGTAGCTGTCAACCCCGCTGATCGGATTCTTCCAGAAGACGCCGTGAAACAAGTTTTTCAGGTCAGAACTCACAGCTGAGAACTCAGCAGGGAGTCTTCGAAGTTCTTCTGACTCTAGTGTTCATTTCACTGCAGAGGAGGAACTTCTACCATCAGAAGCTTCAAGCAGATACTCGAGAGTAATTGTCACACCAGAGGAAGAAAGTTTTTCATCAGAAACATCTGAGAGTGATTACACAGATTTTTGTTTAGAGAAAGGCGCTATTATTCGAGATGGACCAGATGTTTTCAGTGTAGAAGTTCTTGGAAAGGGGACATTCGGTATCTTTGTTAAGTGCCAAAAAAATGGAACCACGGAGCGTGTAGCCATCAAAGTAATAGAAGCAAAATATAAGTAATCTGCCTATCAAGAAGTTTGGAGTTTACGCCTTATAAAACAAATGCAACCTGAACAAAACAGTGAAGGACTTCACTCCTTTCGTTTATAAGGGTTGTTACTGTATAGCATCTGAGTTGTTGGATATAAACTTACATGCCTTTTTAAAGCTCAGGGGACCTCTGAGGGTGGCTGAAATCAGACCAATTGCACAACTGCTTGTCACTCTCTGTTCACCGAAACAAAATGGGATTAGTTCATTGTGATATAAAACACAACAATATAATGCTGATAAATCACAAATTAATGCCTTTTAAAGTGAAACTCATTGACTATGGGGTAGCTGCCTTCATTCAGGATGTCAAAAAGTACGACGACTATGGTGAAATACAGAACGTCCATTTCAGAGCACCAGAGGCTTTTCTGGGCCTTCAGTTGAACGAACAGATTGACGTATGGCCTCTTGCCTGTACGTTGGCCTTCCTGCTGTTGGGGAAGGAGTTGTTTCCACATTTCTGTATATACCAGACCATGCAGGATATTGTGGATATGTGCGGTATGCCTGACGCTGCTTTACTGGAAAAAGGATTTCCTACTGATCATTACTTCGAGCAGGAGAAGTGTGAGCCTATATCAGTTTGGTGGTTCAATACCTCTGCAGAGTATACCGAAAGAACCGAGAAAGAACCCTGTTAAAAGAGACCATAGATCGATGGATTTTACTTCACAAGTCAAAAACATGAAATCATCTATGAAAGATGGAGATGAGCTAGAAGATTTTGAAGTTTTGGAATCTCCTTGAGCTCATGTTGAAAGTAAATCCAGCAAAAAGGATCCTTCCACGTTAAACTTTGAACCATCCCTTCATCACGATGGCTCATCTTGCCAATTGCAATAAACAGTCTTACGTGGACTTTAGTCATGGCATAATGGAAAGATGCCAACTCAGCGACCCACCTGCTTCAGCTTCTGGACATGAAGGCAGAAATAGCACTCAACCAGGTCCCAGTTTTTATTACCCCTGTATAAACTCTGACCCAAATGTTCAGAAGAATTAATCGCCACAGGATCCCAGAGCGAGTCTCAGCACGGTTTCAGGTTCTGGCTCTGATTCCTCGGTCAATATAAATGTCCCAGCCTCTGTCAAAGTCAACGATACGGAATGCCAACAAGCACCAAGTTCAACTGAAAGTCTAAATAACGAGAGGAACCTTCAAGAAACATGCAGGCCCCCATGCTGTTCAGGGTCAACAGGGAAGAAAAACCTTCAGGAGGGTTAGACAATTTTGTAGATGAACAGATGCTCAGATATATTCATCAATTAACACGGATTCCTCATTTTTCTGAACTGAATAAAACGTGCATTGAATTTAATGAAATGCAAACGTGAGACGTCATTTATCTTTGACCCATCAAAATGAATGCGGTCATTTATTTACAGAATCAAAGTTTAACATCAAACATTTACATTAATTTGGCAAATTATGAAAATAACAACATAAGCAATCAATCAGGAAAAATCATACGGCCATGATTTTTCCGTTGCTTCACCACAGACATTTATGAAAACTGTACAATTATGATCTTTTACCCACACGGCGGTGGATGAGCACTTTACACAGACATTTCTAAATATCTGGAAGAATTTCTACTTGAGAGAGGAGTTTAAAGATGGGAAAGAAGTTTAAAGAAGAGTAAAAGATGGGGTTTGAGGGAGTGTTGAACAGAACGGCACTCTCCGGGCTTTCTTCAGCTTCTCCTTACAGTACACTTAGGTGGTGAAATCGACTCTTTTACCTGGAGATGTCTCAGGCGAGATTCCGTTTAACGCACCCATTCAGCGTCTCCGTAGGATGCTGTTACTCGTCCGGAGTAGCGGCGAGATTCTGTCCCTCTGTCCCTCACCTCAGTGGAAAATGTTATAATCCCATGAAACTCGGAAGAGCTCTGTTGTCATGTCAGGATCTTCCCGGCTCCCAGAACTGGGCTTCTCCGCACAGAACTGAACAGAACTGAACTCCAACAGAACCGAGTAGAACCCTCACAGAACCCTCACAGAACTGATTAGACCAGGAAGTACCGACATTTTAAAGAGCCCTTTTCCCGGTTCATCTGGGAGTATTCCCATTGGCCAGAACCGACCAGACGGGGTGTGTTTTGTGACGTAAAAGGTTAGAATGCAGCAAGAATTGTTATGGAACAGATCAGAAATGTTCTCACAGACAGAGAGAGTTTTGTTTTGGCGAGTTTCAGAAACAGGTGCCAAAACCCCCCTGTTAACGTCTGAGAGGATATAAACAGGACAGTTGTTCCAACGCATGTCTGCTTCGACTCCTGACCCTGGAACGCACACTTTGCTCATTCAAAGGCAGAAATCAGAAAATGCATAAAAATCTGTAACAGACCTCAACATGAATTCTAACTTTGCATGAGAATTAAAAATCATTACACAGTTAATAAAATTGATTAGTTCACTGCAACATCTAAAATGGTTTGAACTAAGGCACTTTGATTATCAACATTTGTAAAATAGTAATGATAATAGAACAGAGAGTGTTCTTCCACTTGAATTTTCAAGAAAGAAAGTCTCAGGATGGGTGAACCTGTATTTCTGGATTCAAATCAATGAAATGACAGTTCCTGTCCCACAAGGTTCTTAAGGTCAAGAGTTTTGACCTTAGGCTTAGTCTTGACCCCAGATTAAGTTCACTACAATTTGGTGCCAGAAATTTTAATCTCCATCATTTCCTGAGTTTGGTGTGATACAGCAATCTCTGGTTTTTATCTGGGCGTGGTTCTGTGCTTCAATCCATTCTGGTTCTGTAGAACAACAGTCTACATAATTACATACAAATCAAAATGGAACAAAGCACAAACACACAAAACAATACAAGCCCTACAAAAATAGGGTTGCACTTTGGACCCGACATGTTTTCCTCGTGCTCTTTGGGGTTTTCTCCGGGATGCTCCGTTTCCCCACAAAAAAAAACACCAAAAAACAACTTGTAACTACTTTGTCCTCCCACATCTGAACCAGTTATTCTGTGTTTGTCTGTCCTGCAGGTGACACAGACGACCGTCCACCCTGAGTCCGGTCCTGGTTCTTGTAGAACATGCACGGTCAATAATCCAGGTAAAAAAAATCTAACCAGGTTAAGTCAGGTCCTCTGGGGGGATTCTTCTTAGTTAAAATGTTTTATCTTTTTTCCAAAACACTTCAGTCCATTAAACATCAGTTCTCAAACAAATTATACACAGAGCGAAACAAAACGACGCAAATGCACAAAACAATAAAGGCCCTACTGCACTTTGGACCTGTCATGTTTTCCTCGTGCCCTTTAGGGTTTTCTCCGGGATGCTCCGATTGATATAGGATTTATCTTAAGCCCAGTCTTAAAACTGGACAATGTGTCAGCCTCACGGACAGAAACTGGAAGTTGGTTCCACAAGAGAGGAGCCTGATAACTGCAAGATCTTCCTCCCATTCTGCTTTTGGAAACTCTAGGAAACACAAGTAAACCTGCAATCTGAGAGCCAAGTGCTCTGTTAGGAAAATATGGAATAAAAAGATCTGTAATACAAGATGGAGCTAGGTTGTTGAGAGCTTTGAGTCAGAGACAGAGATTTATTTGTCATACTCACCACACGTGATGCATGAGGTGGGACAAAACTATGTGCACAGGGTCCCAGTTACATCCAACAAAAACACAAATTGTAAAGAAAAACATTAGTAAGATCCAAGTCATGAACTAAGAATATACTACATTCACTAAGCTAAGAATACACAAGACTAAGAATACGCTTAGTACTAATGGCACAAAAACAATGCGCCAAAACAACAGCACCATGATCATGAGTCTGTGTGAGCAGATGAGTTTTATATAACACTCCTGAGTTAAAATGTTGCTGATCGATTTGAATTTATTATTTATTGATTATCTTTAATTCTATTTTTCAGTATCAAGTGGTCAAAAATATTTAGTTTAATTTTTTTTTCCAGGCAAATTGATGCACTTTAAGTTGTTTTCGTTATAGACTAAAAAAGCAATGTTAATAAAGTTATTCTTCCTTGTAAGTTGATCTATATTCTTTTTTTCTTTAATGTTAATAAGGACACAATGTTAGGCAGAGGTGTACTTATAACAATTTTACAGACACTATTTAGTCGCGGTGGAGAGTTGGGGGGGGGGGGCACAAAATGTTTACTTCTTCCTAGGGGGGGGGGGGGGGGAGGACATAACAGAAAATAATTGAGAAGCACTGAGTTAGACTGTTTCCCTCCTGTGAGAGTTCTCGTGTGTTTAACAGCAGATTTAACTTTAAAACTTTGATCTCACTGTAGAGGAGAGCTTAGCTTCCTTGTACTTTTGTGTGTCTGGTTAAATTTGCCTTATGGCTACATCCATGTCCACAGTCTTTACATACAAATGATTTCTGTCCTGTGTGGACTCTCATGTGCCTGTTTAAAGAAGTCTTCCGGCTAAATCTTTGACCACAATCCTCACACAAAAATTGTTTCTGTCCTGTGTGAACTCTCATGTGTTGGTTTAAAGTATTCTTCCGGCCAAATCTTTTCCCACAGTCCTCGCACACAAAAGGTTTCTGTCCTGTGTGGATTTTCATGTGTGACTTTAAATAAAAATTCATACTAAATCTTTGTCCACAGTCCTCGCATACAAAAGGTTTCTGTCCCATGTGGATTCTCTTGTGTCTGTTTAAAGAATATTTCTCGCTAAAACTTTGTCCACACAGGTTGCATTCAAATGGCTTTTCTCCAGTGTGGACTCTCATGTGTTTCTTTAAACCTGT
>NC_056504.1:48374568-48381271 GCF_014905685.2 Nematolebias whitei
AATGGCTTTTCTCCAGTGTGGACTCTCATGTGTTTCTTTAAACCTGTTTTCAAGCTAAATTTGTGTCCACAGTCCTCGCATACAAAAGGTTTCTGGCCAGTGTGGACTGTCATGTGTAAGTTTAAATGAGATATCTGGATGAATCTTTGTCCACAGTCCTCACATTGAAATGACTTCTCTTCTATGTGGATTTTCTTGTGTCGGATTAAATTTGCCTTCCAGTTAAATTTGTGTCCACAGTCCTTACATACAAATGGTTTCAATCCAGTGTGGACTCTCATGTGTGTGTTTAAATGAGTCTTCCGGGTATATCTTTTCCCACAGTCCTCACAAACAAAATATTTCTGTCCCGTGTGGACACTGATGTGTAAGCTTAAATCTGTTTTCTGGCTAAATCTTTGTCCACAGTCCTCACATTCAAGTGGCTTCTCTCCTGTATGGACTTTCTTGTGTCTGATTAAATTTGTCTTCCAGTTAAATTTGTGTCCACAGTCCTCACACACAAATGGTTTCTGTCCGGTGTGGACTCTCATGTGTATGTTTAAATTAGTCTTCCGGGTAAATCTTTGTCCACAGTCCTCACAAACAAAAGGTTTCTGTCCTGTGTGGACTTTGATGAGTTCATTTAAATCCGTCTTCTGACTAAATCTTTGTCCACAGTCCTCGTATACAAAAGGTTCCTCCATTGTATGGATTCTCATGTGCAAGTTTAAATTTGTATTGCTGATAAAACATTTACCACATTCGTCACAACTAAATGATTTTGGTCCTGTCTGCAAGTGTTCCAGCTGAGAGTCAGGATTGTTCCCATCCTCATCCTCGTCATCATTCTCACTGACTTCAGTCTCTGAAGAGCTGGTAGCATTTCCATGAAGATTTTGATCTGGGCTCCTGCTGGTTTCTGCTCCTCCACAGTCCTCTCCATCAGCTTCTACTTTCATCTGGTCTGCAGAGCTGCTGGTTGGAACATCTCCATCTTCCATTTGGTGCTGATGAAGCTGTGAGAACAGAGGCTTTTCTTCATCATCCTCACTCTTCAGAGGAACTGTGGTGAATGAAAACCTGCTGGCATCAGTCCTCTCTTTCACTTTGAGCTGCTCTCCCTCTAAACTGGTCCAGAGTTCTTCCTCTTCCTCCTTGATGTGGAGGGGCTCTGGATCCTGCTGAAGAAGCTGTGAGAACAGAGGCTTCTCTTCATCATCCTCACTCTTCAGAGGAACTGCGGTAAATGAAAATCTGCTGGCACCAGTCTCCTCCTTTACAATGAGCTGCTCTCCCTCCAGTCTGGTCCACAGTTCCTCCTCTTCCTCCTTTATGTGGAGGAGCTCTGGATCCTGCTGGTCCACATCAGGCCTCTGTTCCTCAGGAGCATCTCCTTTGATCAGCAGAGTCTGCTGAACATCTGCAGGGAACACTGAAACACAGACAATATGGACAGTTATAACTTTATATTCACTCATACATTACTTGTGTTGTTGCTTTATGTTCTGTGGATCAAAACTGTTCCAAGTTAATGTGAACATTTTACTATCATCTTCATATTAATATTACAGCACAACGACTGCTTCGCTGAAGGTTCTTAATGACGTTGTTGAAGCACTGGATGCTAAGGATTATTGTGCTGCACTTTTCTTAGACCTGTCTAAAGCTTTTGACACTGTGGATCATATCATCTTGTGTCATAAGCTCTCAGAAATTGGTTTCTCAGATCACACCATTGGTTGGTTCTCTAACTATCTCTCAGACCAGAGGCAATGTGTTCAACATAATGGTACTTCCTCCAGTTATTTAACAAGTCAACAATGGCATACCACAAGTCTCAGTCTTAGGACCCACCCTCTTTACAATCTAAATAGGTAATGTAGGTCAGAGCATCCATGACACATCCTTACATTTCTATGCTGATGACACAGTTATTTATTGTCAAACTAAAACAGTTGATAAGGCTTTCCAGCTTTTGCAATCCGCATTTGACATCATCCAGTCAGATTTGATCCGCCTCAAACTTGTCTTAAATGTCGATAAAACCAAAGGGATGGTTTTTTTTTTAAAACAGGAAGTCGGTCCCAGCAGTTCGTCCTCCGATTTTATCCTGAAATGGTGTCCCCATTGAGTTTGTTGATTCCTATAAATGTTGAATCCTATAAATATTTGGTTATCTTGGTTGACTCGCATCTCTCTTTTAAGCTCCATGTGGAAAACCTAGTAAAGAAACTGAAAGTTAAACTGGGTTTCTTTTTCAGAAGCAGATCCTGTCCAACTTTGAATGCTAGGAAACGCCTTGTATCTGTGACTTTCCTTCCCTCCATTGATTACGGTGACATTATTTACATGAACGCTCCTACAAGAACCCTGCAGATGTTGGATGCTGTCTATCATGGTGCACTAAGATTCATAACTGGCTGTGATTATCGTACCCACCACTGCACCCTGTATTCACTGGTTAACTGGACATCACTAACTTCACGCAGACTCTCCCACTGGTACATTTTCATCTTTAAAACACTTCTGGGTCTGCTGCCTTCATACATCTCCTCCTACACGTCTCTGCGTGAATGCAGCTACAGCGTGCGCTCTCAGGACATTATTACCTGCAGTGTTCCCTCAGTGCAGACTGAACTAGTCAAAAGGGCCTTCTCTTACTCCGCTCCTGTTTCCTGGAATATCTTACAAAAAGACCTGAAGTTCTTGACCTTGACCTCTCTAAGTGGCTTTAAGAATCTGTTGGACTCCTGGCAGGGACCAAGGCTGACATGTTCCTGTTTTTAGTTTTATACATTCGCCTTAGAATCTAGCTGTTTTTTGTTACTTTTCTTTTTTTAGTCATCCTATTTGTTAAAAAAAAATAAAAAATAAAAATCTGTATGACTTTTTATAACTGTTTATTGTTGTCGCTGTTGTCCATTGTTGTCAGCATTCTTTGTTGAAATCAGGTCTCTCTTGTAAATGAGTCCTCGAGGCTCAATGTGCTTGTTGGCTTCAAACTATGGAATGGATTTCCTGAACGGCGGCGTGTCTCATGAGCCCAGAGTAATAAGACCCGCCTCACATTCAGGAAATCCAGTTCATAGTTTGCAGCCAGCTACAACATGACGAATGAGTTAGCAGCACTGTGGCTAACAGCTAACAAACTTTTCATCTAAACATGTCCGCTGTGTGGAAGTATTTTACACTAGAAACACACAAAACAAGACAGCAACGTGCAATGTCCGCAGAGCCATAGCGCCACATTAAACCACGGTAAAGTTAGTTTTACGTTGGACATTCGAGCTCCGTGGCTTCAGCAGGGCACTGCTCTTTGGTCAATCCAAAACAAGCGACTCGACCCCGGCCAACTGCGTCCAATCTGCCCCGCTCAGTCTGCCCGTCTCTGAGGAGGCACAGACTGAGCACGGCTATCGAAATCAGGCTGCCTGCTTCGGATTGAACAAGAAGAAGACACCGCTGAAACCATGGAGCTCTAAGGTTTACAGAGAAGTTGCTAAACTTCATAATTAATGACCAACCACTATCAGTTGTAGAAAACGAAGGATTTCACAGTTTGATGCAGCCAAGATATAGTTTACCCTCCAGGAGATATTTATCAGTACAACAGTAGACAATCATAAAAAAAACATTATTTGAAAATTATATATATTAAAAACAAAAACAGCTACATTATAAAGTTATGTAAAATACTAAAAACAGGAACATGTCTGTTGGTTTATGCCATGAACTTAGCAGATGTTTGAAGCCATTTAACATTTTATTTTATTTAATTCATTTATTCATTCATTTAAATGAAACAATAAAAAAATATCAAAAAGAAAACATCGAATGAAAAGAGTGCAGAAAGAAGAAAAAATTCTTAGATCTGCCCCTTATTAAAAAAATAATAATAACTTTAAACAATCACTTCAATTAATCCCTTTAATATCCACTTTAAAGCTAGAAATAAAAATAAACATGTTTTGTGTTAGCAGAATTTAATTCTAACTTTAAAACTTATCCAACATTAATAAAACATACCTCAAGTTGACTTTTTGGACATGCATGCATATATTTGTACAACTTGTACTTGAGAGGAGATTATTACAGCCTCATATAAAATCAATGATGATGATGATATTGGAACTGGATCGGTATTGGTATCGGCTAGAGATGGGTACTTTTTTTTTTTTTTTAATCGGTGTCGGTACCTTCACTTCGGTGTCGGTTCCTGGGTGGTTCTTTTTTTCGGTACCAATTTTGTAATTACTATTAATTCTAACAAGAATAAAATTACGTTACACATTACAGTACAAATTGTGAGTTTTATTTTTTTAACTTTGGTATTTTTCCATTCCAAGCAGTTTTCTTACATAAAAACAAACAAATAATTTCCAGGTCAAAAGACCAGTTACAAACCAGTGACACGTCAGTGTCTAATGCTCACTGCTACACACCGAGGACCTTTTCACTGAACAGTTTTTCTTCAGAAACATCAACATGTCTGGTTTCTCTGGACACAAACAAGATGCTCCTGGCTGATGGTGTCTCCAGCAGTAGAACATGTTCACTCTGAGGCTGTAGATGATGATTGTTGTACACACAGATACCTGGTTGTCAGTTTGACATATTGTCCCTCACATTCCACCAGCAGGTCACTGGATTCACTGAGGTAGGGATGATGCAGACTTCTGCACCTCTGTGTCTCTGCCTGAATCTTCTCTGTGGTTCTCTGGGGTTTAGGGCTCTGATCATCTCCCTAATTGACATGAGAACAAAACATCACCAATAACATGGTTGTGTTATTATTGATCAAAAACATTATCTAGGCCGAGAGAAAAAAGTTTAACTGGTCAACAAAATCCTTTAAAGTTTAATTTACCTCCAACATGCAGCTCCACTGTAAAAAAAAGCAGCAAATTTTTAACAACAAAGTCTGATTGTCCTGTGGCCCCCACCTCGCTTTTCTTTTGTTCTCCTCACATCAGGGTCAGAGGCTCCTGTGAGGAGAACATGAACATAAACAGTGAACATTAGTGAACTGTTTAAGCAGCTGATCCAATGGATGAGCACATTTTTAAAAGCTAAGATTTATGTTACTGTCAATCTTTAGTTAGCTTCTGAGTTTAGCTAGCTACGTAGATAAAATAAATTTACACACTAATATCTTAAAGTTAGCGTTACATGGATCATAGTTTATTTCACCGCGATGTACGTGTTAAGCTGCAGTTACGCTAACAAACGTAACTCACCTGCTGAAACTCACAGAGACGTCCTCGGAGTTCTTTGATGAAGAGTCCGGTCGTGGAGATAAAGAATCAGGACGTTCAGGCTCTCACAGGCTGACTTTAATGCTGAGAGGAGGAGGGGGAGGAGGAGGAGGGTGGAGGCTAATGAACTCTTCTCTCCTCACAGAAAAACACGGAGCAACTTTCTGCAGCGCGTGTTGTCGAAGCCGTTCGACAACACGCGCTGCACACGTGAACCCGTCTGTGGGCGTCACCAGCACCATAGACATAATTATACATAGATTAGGTACGGCAGCTCTATACAGCTCTGGGTGTAATCTGGGTGTAGTCTGTTTGTCATATGTCTGGTGTTTTACCAGCCTGCGTGCTGAAACCACGTGACACGTTACAGTCAATACCGAAACTTGACACCGAAAGAAGAGTGACGTTTCAATACATACACCGACCGGTGCAGTTCGGTCGGTGCCATAAAAGAACCTCGGTTCGGTACTCAGCCCTAGTATCGGCCGATATTCAGTTTTAAGTATCGGGATCGGATCGGAAGTAAAAAAAAAAAAAAAAAGTGGATCGTGCATCCCTAATAGATATACCTCAAAAAGGATTTGAATAGGTCATTAAGTGTGTTCCTCATAGTTTACATTCCTTAGCACAAACTATAAAGTTATGTATGTACATTCATGACTCAGTTTCAATTGAAGGAACTAATATAATGCATAAGAAATTTACAAACAGGTTTATCAGAGCTCATTTAGAAACATCATCTACTTGCACATGCAAACATAGATGGACTTATTTAAGCAAAAAACTGCAGTGCAATCTTCTTATTGCCTCATAAATAAATACTTGTTAAAAGTATCAAAAAAAATTATTTAAAATTTTACATAGATAAGAAAATTGTGGTGTTTGCATAGATAAAAAGTTACATATTATTTTATTTGACTTATTTACGTATAAATTTATTTAACTATTTTTTTAACCTTATTTAGTTTATACTAGATTGTAAAACCTTTACACCAATATTGCCAATGACAGTGGTTATTATTTATATATTATTCCTTTATTTATTCGTTAATTTTTTCTTTAATATAATTTGATCTTATGATTGTGTTGAAGATATTTATATGCAATGTTATTTGTTCGAAATAAAGTACTTTTTAAAAAGGGAAATAAAAAGTAACTGCTGGTTTCAACTGCGGCCTACGGAGCAGATACAGGCCCTGAATTTAGACACAGCCTGAATAAGTTGCTCTGCTTCGTGTAAAACTGTTTGTTGTCCTTAACAGTAGTTGGGACAGGACGTGTCCAAACTAAAATCAAAAACAGCCTCCCGCCTCTTAATCTCCTAATTTACTTTCTGGAAACTGTCCATCTGAACTCTTTCATCGTTAGCATGCTAAGCTAAAAACAGACAACAGATTTAGTTAAGAAGTTAAATCCATGAACTACCTAGAAACCACAGCTAGCTAACATCGTCTGATGCTGAATGA
>NC_056504.1:48381671-48394427 GCF_014905685.2 Nematolebias whitei
TATTGGTGTTTAATATGTTCATCGATGTGTTTAATCAAAATCAGTTAAATGTGAACATTAGTGCTTTTTATTCAGAAAATCCACACATCACATTTCAGAATCTGGAATATAGACCAAAATTAAATGTTAATTATTAATATTTTTATATTTATCACCACAGTAATAGTGTTACACACATTAGTAATTGTAAACACTCAAAATAATACATATGTTGGTTTAGTGCTTACCTATAAGAGTAAACGTTTTGAATAATCACGTTAAAAGTTACAAATGTTGTATTTGGTGCCTGTTTGTTTTCCAAATATATTAGTGTGTGTGACTGACAGGGATTAACTTAAAACACCTTGGGCAGGGCTTTATAAAGTTTTGTCCATTTCCTGGGCAGCACGGTGGCACAAATGGTAGAGTTGCTGCCTCTCAGCGAGCAGGTCCCTGGTTCAAATCCTGAGGGCCTTTCTGGGTGGAGTTTGAATGTTCTCTCCATGCTGTGTGGGTTTTCTCCGGGTACTCTGGTTTCCTCCCACAGACCAATAACATGTATTTTAGGCTGATTGGTAACTCTAAATTGTCCTTAGGTGTGAGTGAATGGTTGTTTGTCTCTATGTGTCCCTGTGATGAACTGGAGACCCGTCCAGGGTGTACCCCGCCCCTCGCACAGTGATTGCTGGACATGGGCACCGGCGACCCCCGTGACCCAAAATGGAAGAAGCGGGTAAAAGATAATGGATGGATGGTTGTCCATTTCCTTCTATCAGTTCTGCCACATCCAATATGGCGACCGCTCTGACGTACGGCTGCAATGTGCCAGCCCACTCAATGAGGTGTTCACTAAAACTGCCTCAGCAGTTCTTTGTTGTTGGGAAAAAAAAGTTCTCTGTTGTGATCGCCCTGGCAGATGACAACAGCCGATCAGCGATGGAGAAAGGTCAGGGGAGCTTTGCTATGAACCAATAATGACGAATGATTGGTTGAAATGTCCATCCGTCCATCCATTATCTTTTACCTGCTTCTTCCATTTTGGGTCACGGGGGTCGCCGGTGCCCATGTCCAGCAATCACTGTGCAAGGGGCGGGGTACACCCTGGACGGGTCGCAAGTCCATCACAGGGACACATAGAGACAAACAAGACAACCTTCTACTCTCTCACTCACACCTAGAGACAATTTAGAGTTACCAATCAGCCTAACATGCATGTTTTTGGTCTGTGGGAGGAAACCGGAGTACCCGGAGAAAACCCACGCATGCACGGAGAGAACATGCAAACTCCTCCCAGAAAGTCCCCTGGACCGGGGTTTGAACCAGGGACCTGCTCGCTGAGAGGCAGCAGCTCTACCAGTTGCACCACCGTGCTGTCCTGGTTGAAATGTGTTAACTCAAAAACCACAGATCTGATTCCAAATCCACCCAAATTATCCCCACCCGCCCAAAGCAATTTTTGCCTGCAAAATTAGAATGAAAACCGCCCAGTTGGTGGTAAACTGCCCAATCTGGCAACACGGCCTCCACATGCTCCCTCCTTCCGAGCACACAGTTGTTCTCTTTCAAGGATTGAAGGATTCAAGTTTCTTTATTTGTCATACACACCACATGTGGTACATGAGGTGGAATGAAATTTTGTACACAGGGTCCCATTTACATCCAACAAAGTATTAAAATGTAAAAGAAACACAGTAATAAGATCTAAGATATGAACTAAGAAAAATGTTAACTAAAAATACACTAACCACTAGTAGCATAAACAACAATAAGCCGAACAGCAGCACGAACATGAGTCTGTGCCAACTAGTTCTTTTAGACGCCTTAAGTTAGTTCACAAACCTCAGAAACTTACCTTAACTTTTAAGCATTAGTCTTAAATTTAGATAATATCTCTACTCAAAGTTTTAATTATTTTATATTATTCACTCCAACATTTTTCAGCAAGGTCATCTGGACAGTTTCTTTTTTTGTGCTGAAACATTTCGCTATAAAGAAACTGTCCAGATGACCTGACTGAAAAATGTTGGATTTAATACCTGGATTATTGAGCATGGACTTTGTTGTTATATTATTCACCCTTCTGAAATACCTTTGGTGATACAGTAGTATCTCATTTTTCGCGGGTATTTGGGACCACGCCCACCCGCAATAAGTGAAAAATCGTGAAGTAGGGATACAGTAGTCCAAGTTCAGTAAACTTTGTCATGACGTGCCAGGTTGTAATCAACTCATCACCTGTTACTCCCAATCTCCCTCCTTAAATAAACAATTTAAATTTAAATACTGTAACTGTGTCATGTCCGGTCTTACTTTGAAAATCCGTGATATAGCAAACCTGCGGTAAACAATAATTTCATATTGTTGTTATTATTCAAACTTGCAATAAACATTACAGAATACAACAATAATGACAACAAATAGCACTTGTATATTTATAAACCTTGACCTACCATTCGGTGTTAGCTTGTTTCTACTTCCTGTCCTCTCAAACCCCAGCCAGTCGAAGCAGATGGCCACTCTTCCTGAGCCTGGTTCTTCTGGAGGTTTCTTCCTGCTAAAAGGGAGTTTTTCCTTTCCACTGCTGCCAATGTGCTTGCTCAGGATGGGAGACTGTGACGAAGTGACGATTCAAGGCAATCTGCTGGCTTTCTTAGTAGGGCTGGGCGATATGGACCAAAATGAATAACTCAATATCTTAAGATAAATTGCGATATACAATATATATCTCGATAATTTTTTCTTTCCATAAAGTAACAACAAAAATATATTTCTGAGTCAAAGCTTTGTCCCAGTTGTCACACAGGCACATTTATTAACAACAGCTGTAAATGGACAAAATAAATGTAATGGACTGTACTTATATAGCGCCTTTTTAGCTTATCAAGATACTCAAAGCGCTTTACACAACAATCTGTGTCCTCATTTACCCGTTCATACTGCACTCTACAAGATCTCTACAAAGCTAATTGAACAAATCATTCTAAAGAGACTAATTAGTGCTTTAGATCACATTCATACACAGTTCAGACACATCAGAGGCAATGAGGGGTTTAGTGTCTTGCCAGGGACACTTCAGCATGAGACTGCCGGTGGATTTGAGCCCCCCCCCCCCCAACTCTTGCATTGGAGGACGACTGCTCTAACCACTCAGCCACAGCCGCCCAAATGTCTAAAAAATTTACTATTTACATATAATAGTTTGCTTTTTAGGCATTTATTTACATACGCAAGTGCAAGTTTCAAGACATTTGATAATGTCAATAGAAAAATCAAAGCAAATATGTTCTTAGTGGCTAACAAGACTGCTAACTTTAGCAGTTTTGTTAGCTGCTAAGGACCGTGTCTTTAGTGATATGATAAGCTGCTGGTTTATTCACGTCACCTCTCATAAGGCACAGCACAGGTAGAAGAGTTTCGTATTGTAGTTTGTCTCAGGGAAAGAAGCCACACAGCCAGAGCTGCAGCAACAAGTTTAACACACTCTTCATACTCCACTTTATAGCTCTGCTTTCAAGGGTGAAAAAGGTTCGTTGTGCTCGAACATTTCCGTCGAAACTTGTTTTCTACAGAAAACATTTTTCTGCTGCACATCTGACAAATTAAATCCAAACATCTCCAAATAACAGAGCCATTGTTTCCCCCTGCTCACCAGTTCTGCGACTTGCTGTCTCTCCATTTTGTGACTGCGGCTGCTACATGCCAGTCAGCCGCTCCACCTGGAGAGAAGCAGGAAGCAGGGGGAGAGCGCACGGGTTGGCCTGAGTTTGTAGTGAGTGAGAGGAGGGGGGCCGTGTGGGAGAAGTCAAGTCAAGTCAACTTTATTTATAGAGCAAATTTAAAGCAGAACCTGTTATCAAAGTGCTTAACAACAACAACAACAACAACAACAACAACAACAACAACAACAACAATCAATGGGAGTAAAATTAATAAAAAAAATGCAATACACTAATAATAATACTGAAGAATTAATAAAAAGCATTTAAAACATAGGATCACAGAACAAAAACACTAAATCAATTTACACTATGTGAAATGCCTGCGAGAACAAATGTGTTTTTAGCAGAGATTTGAAGTGAGGAAGGGAGGTGGCCAGCCTGTTGTTGGGGGGCAGGTTGTTCCAGAGTTTGGGGCCCATGACTGAAAAATCCTGATCTTCTCTGAGCTTCAGTCTTGTTTTTGGAACAGCCAAAAGCAGCTGATCGGATGATCTCACGGCCCGAAATAACGCAAGTTTCCAGTAGCTCAGAGAGGCAAAGGGGTGCGAGGCAATTTAAGCATTTGAAGGTCAACAGAAGAATTTTAAAGACTATCCTAGTATGCACAGGGAGCCAGTGAAGGGAGGACAGAACTGGTGTAATATGTTCAGACCTACGAGTTCCGGTTAAAAGCCGAGCAGCATCATTCTGGATGAGCTGAAGACGTGAGATGGAGGCCTGGCTGACCCCAGCATAGAGTGCATTGCAATAGTCCAATCGGGTCGCGACAAAGGCATGGACTAGTTTCTCAAGGTCGGGTCTGGACAACACTGGCTTGAGCTGGCTTGAGCTTAGCTACCTGTCTTGAGTTGGAAGAAGCTTTTCTGCAGAAGAGTTGATTTGTTTGTCAAACTTGAAGTCAGAGGCTAAAACCATCCTGAGATTTTTACCAGACTGCTTGAGATATGGCTGAAGAGAGTCCAGATTGATAGGATCAGAGGCACAGTTGAGCTAGGGCTAAAGACAATGACTTCAGTCTTCTCATCATTAAAACTTATGAAATTTGAAGCCATCCAGGCCTTAATGTCATTCAGACATTTTAACAGAGGGTGAATGGAGCAAACACTTGCTGGCAGGTAGATCTGACTGTCATCAGCATAACAATGGAATGAAAGATCATGTTTTCTCAGGTTGGACCCCAGTGGGAACAAATAAAGTGAGAACAGAAGGGGTCCAAGAATCAAACCCTGTGGGACCCCGCAAGAAAGAGGCAATGAGGCGGATACATTATTACCAACCTTGACACAAAAGCTCCTATCGCTCAGGTATGAGCGGAACCATTCTAATGCAGCACCTGTGATCCCAACCCACTGTTCCAGCTGTGATATAAGGATACTGTGGTCAACAGTATCAAAAGCAGCAGTAAGGTCGAGGAGCACAAGTACCACAAATTGACCAGAATCATTTGATATCATGATTTCGTTACAAACCCTCACTAATGCTGTTCCAGTGCTGTGGAGTTGCTTAAAACCAGACTGAAAAATCTCAAAAATTCTATTCTCATTCAAAAACTTATTTAACTGAAAGAAAACTATTTTCTCCAGGATTTTGGACAGGAAGGGAAGTTTTGAGATTGGTCTGAAATTTGAGCAAGTTGAAGGGTCAAGTCCAGGTTTCTTAAGTAACGGATGAACTACTGCATGTTTGAAAACATCAGGAACCACACTTGTCACAATACTACTAGTTACAATAGTAAGAACAGAGGGTCCAATCGTAGGTAGAATTTGTTTGAAAAACGATGCAGGAATGGGGTCAGCGGGGGAACCGGAGGGTTTCATCTGACCAACGACTTTGTTTAGAAATGGGAGTGAAATGGGTTCAAACTGTTTGAAGACAGCTGAGCAAGGGACAAAGACAGCGGTAGGGCCGAGTACTGAACCGAGGTTCTTTTATGGCACTGACCGAACTGCACCGGTCGGTGTATGTATTGAAACGTCACTCTTCTTTCGGTGTCAAGTTTTGGTATTGGCTGGAAGGTGTCACGTGGTTTCAGCATGCAGGCTGGTAAAACACCAGACATATGACAAACAGACTACACCCAGATTACACCCAGAGCTGTATAGAGCTGTCATACCTAATCTATGTATACTGTAATGTATGTCTATGGTGCTGGTGATGCCCACAGACGGGTTCACGTGTGCAGCGCGTGTTGTCGAACGGCTTCGACAACACGCGCTGCAGAAAGTTGCTCCGTGTTTTTCTGCGAGGAGATCAGCAGCCTCCCCCTCTCAGCATTAAAGTCAGCCTGTGAGTAGAGCCTGAATGTCCTGATTCATTATCTCCACGACCGGACTCTTCATCAAAGAACTCCGAGGACGGCTCTGCGTGCTTCAGCTGGTGAGTTTACGTTTGTTAGCGTAAATGCAGCTTAACACGTACACCGCGGTGAAATAAACTATGATCCATGTAATGCTAACTTTAAGATATTAGTGTGTAAATTTATTTTATCTACGTAGCTAGCTAAACTCAGAAGCTAACTAAAGATTGACAGTAACATAAATCTTAGCTTGTAAAAATGCTCATCCATCCAGTCAGCTGCTTAAACAGTTCAGCTAATGTTCACAGTTTATGTTCATGTTCTCCTCACAGGAGCCTCTGACCCAGATGTGAGGAGAACAAAAGAAAAGCGAGGTCAGGGCCACAGGAGTCACAAACTTTGTTGTTAAAAGTTTGCTGCTTTTTCTACAGTGGAGCTGCATGGTGGAGGTAAGTTAAACTTTAAAAGATTTTGTTGACCAGTTAAACTTTTATCTCTCAGCCTAGATAATGTTTTTTGAGTAATAATAACACAACCATGTTATTGTTGATGTTTTGTTCTTGTGTCAATTAGGGAGATGATCAGAGCCTTAAACCCCAGAGAACCTCAAAGAAGATCCAGGCAGAGACACAGAGGTGCAGATGTCTGCATCATCCCTACCTCAGTGAATCTAGTGACCTGCTGGTGGAATGTGAGGGACAATATGTCAAACTGACAACCAGGTATCTGTGTGTGCAACAATCATCATCTACAGCCTCAGAGTGAACATGTTCTACTTCTGGAGACACCATCACCCAGGAGCGGGCATGTTTGTGTCCAGAGAAAACAGACATGTTGATTTTTCTGAAGAAAAACTGTTCAGTGAAAAGGTCCTCGGTGTGTAGCAGTGATCATTAGACACTGACGTGTCACTGGTTTGTAACTGGTCTTTTGACCTGGAAATTATTTGTTTGTTTTTATGTAAGAAAACTGCTTGGAATGGAAAAATACCAAAGTTAAAAAAATAAAACTCACAATTTGTACTGTAATGTGTAATGTAATTTTATTCTTGTTAGAATAAATAGTATTTACAAAACTGGTACCGAAAAAGAACCGTCCAGGAACCGACACCGAAGTGAAGGTACCGACACCGGTACCGATTTTTTTAGAAAGGTACCCAGCCCTAGACAGAGGGGTCAGTTATGGACTGGGAGGTGAAATTGAAACTACACATCTATTTACCTAACTCTGGAACTGTGCAGCTTTACTTCAGAGTGAACTCTCATGTGTCTTTAGGACTCGTCTTAATATTCAGTTAAACTGTTTCCCTCCCTGTGAGGGTTTTCTTGTGTTTAACAGCAGACTGAAGTCTAAAACTTTGACCTGACTGCAGAGGAGAGCTTTATTTCCCATGTACTTTTTTGTGTCTGGTTAAATTTCTCTTCAGGCTAAATCCATGTCCACAGTCTTCGCATACAAAAGGTTTCTCTCCTGTGTGGACTCTCATGTGTTGGTTTAAATTAGAGATGTTGCTGAATCTTTTTCCACAGTCCTCACACACAAATGGCTTCTGTCCTGTGTGGACACTCATGTGTGTGTTTAAATTACTCTTCCGGCTAAATATTTTACCGCAGTCCTTGCATACAAAAGGTTTCTGTCCTGTGTGAACTACCATGTGTGTGTTTAAAAGAGAATTCACACTAAATCTTTGTCCACAGTCCTCACATACAAAAGGTTTATGTCCCATGTGGACTCTCGTGTGTCTGTTTAAAGACGACTTCTCGCTAAAATTTTGTCCACAAAGGTTGCATTCAAATGGCTTCTCTCCAGTGTGGACTTTCATGTGTCTCTTTAAACTTGACTTCAAGCTAAATTTGTGTCCACAGTCCTCACATACAAAAGGTTTTTGTCCTGTGTGGACGCTCATGTGTCTGTTTAAAGCAGATTTCTCGCTAAAACTTTGTTCACAAAGGTTACATTTAAATGGCTTTTCTCCGGTGTGGACTCTCATATGTCTGTTTAAAACTATCTTAAAGCTAAATTTGTGTCCACAATCATCACATACAAAAGGTTTCTGGTCTGTGTGAACCGACTTGTGGAAGTTTAAGTGAGACATCTGGCGGAATCTTTGTCCACAGTCCTCACATTCAAATGGCTTCTCTCCAGTGTGAACCCTCTTGTGTTTGATTAAATTTGTCTTCAAGCTAAATTTGTGTCCACAGTCTTCACATACAAATGGTTTCTGTCCTGTGTGGACTCTGATGTGTCGATTTAAATCTGCCTTCTGGCTAAATCTTTGTCCACAGTCTTCACAAACAAAAGGTTTCTCTCCTGTGTGTATTCTCATGTGTTGGTTTAAAGTAGAGCTCTGCCTGAATCTTTGTCCACAGCACACACACATAAATGGTTTCTTTCCTGTGTGGACTCTAATATGTGTGTTTAAAGTTGATTTCCGGGTAAATCTTTGCCCACAGTCCTTACACACAAATGGTTTCTGTTCTGTGTGGGCATTCATGTGTCTCTTTAAATCAGACTTGCAGCTAAAGTTGTGCCCACAATCCTCACATACAAATGGTTTCTGTCCTGTCTGGGCTCCATGTCTGTTTAAATCTGTCTTCTGACTAAATCTTTGTCCACAGTCCTCAAATACAAAAGGTTCCTCTTTTGTATGGATTCTCATGTGTAAGTTTAAATGTGTATTGCTGTTAAAACTTTTACCACATTCATCACAACTAAATGATTTTGGTCCTGTCTGGACTTTCCTGTCCTTCTCTTGGACACTTTCCTTCTGACCCAAACAGCTCGAATGTCTTCCTGTTGAATGACATGTCATGTGTCTCTGAAGTGACAGGTTGTGGAGAAATTCTTTACCACACTCAGAGCAGCTGAAACAATTGTTGACAGAGTTTACAGCTGACTCAGGAGCTCTGCTCTCCTTCCAGTTTTTGTCACGGTCTTCAGTTGTTGACCCAGAGTCTGACAAGTGTTCCAGCTGAGAGTCAGGATTGTTCCCATCCTCATCATCATCCTCACTGACTTCAGTCTCTGAAGAGCTGGAAGCATCTCCATGAGGATTTAGATCTGGGTTCATGCTGGTTTCTGCTCCTCCATAGTCCTCTCCATCAGCTTCTACTTTCATCTGGTCAGCTGAGCTGCTGGTTGGAACATCTCCATCTTCCATTTGGTGCTGATGAAGCTGTGAGAACAGAGGCTTCTCTTCATCATCATCACTCTTCACATGAAAGGCAGTGAATGTAGACCTGCTGGCATCAGTCTCCTCCTTTATAATGAGCTGCTCTCCCTCCAATTTCACCCAGAGTTCCTCCTCTTCCACTTTGATGTGGAGGAGCTCTGGGTCCTGCTGGTTCACATCAGGCCTCTGTTCCTCAGGAACATCTCCTCTGATCAGCAGAGTCTGCTGAACATCTGCAGGAAACACTGAAACACAGACAATACAGAGAGTTATAACTTTATATTCACTCATACATCACTTGTGTTGTTGCTTTATGTTCTGTGGATCAGAACTGTTCCATGTCAAAGAAACAACATTTTATTGAGCAAGAGACAAACAAATGTCTGTTTATCATCAAAAATACCAAAAATGTTTAAAATTCAATCACCTGATATGGATATTTGAACATTTTAGAGGGAATTTAAACTTTACTTGTTACATTTATTGTGCAGATTTTAATTTGTCTTCCTTATTTTCAAATTAACATGGAGCTTATTTTACTGAGAAAACTGCACAATGTTTAAAAATATATACTAATTTCACCTCTTTTTATTTCATTTGTGGAGTTGTTTCTGAACATTTTACCATCATCTTCATATTAATATTAATCATTAGGGGTGCGAATCTCACTGTCTGGAGATTTGATTAGATTCAGAAAGTACTTTGAGGAGCTAATGGATTAAGAGAATGAAGAGAAAGAAGAGTAGAGGTCATAGAAACTGTGGACCAGGAAGTGGACAAGATTAGTGAGGGTGAAGTCTGGGATGCTCTGAAAAGAATGAAGGGGAAGGCAGTAGGACCTGATCACATACCAGTGGAGATATGGAAATGTCTTGGAGAGATGGCAGTGAGGTTTTTGACTCAAATATTCAATGGCATATTTGAGGGTGAGAAAATGCCTGAGGAATACATTAAGTGTGCTGGTACCCATTTTTAAGAACAAGAGTGATGAAAAGAGTTGTAGCAACTTCAGGGGAATTAAGTTGAGTTACAAGATGAAGATCTGGGAGTTGTGGAAGCTAGACTTAGACGATGCGTGACTGTGAGCAGCAGTATGGTTTCATGCTAGGGCTGAACGATAGGGCCAAAACTTTCATCACCATGTATTTCTTAATTTCAGTCGATCTCGATAGAATTCCGATATCAATATAAACAATATAAAAGCCTCAGAAAAACTGTACAAAAAAATTAACGTTCACCTTTTATTTGTATTTAGCCTTCAAAGAAATTTGAAATCACCGTCAAACAAACATAAAACTCTCAACTTTGTCAATATTAATAGTTTTAACTTTAAACAACAACATAGCCTAACAACCCCGATTGGGTTTCTCTTTTGATGCAGCTGGTGGCGTTGTTTAAGAGACATGTTGGCTTAAACTTTTATTGTGCTTCATCTTCTGAATCTCAGCATATTCTATCAAGTGGAAACTCTTCAGCTGGTGGAACAAGTTAGACGTGTTCCCACCAACTCTCCGGCACATTTTGCAGCACACTGAAAACTGCAGTTCATCGGATCTTAGATAGCCGAACCACTTCCACACCGCCGAATTAGTCTTTCCTCTCTTATCAGTGATGTCATCTGCTTTCTCTCCGCTTGTGAAAGCTTGTTCAGTCACATTCTGACGGCCATGGGCGCTCATTTTCAAGCAAAAACTTACCGCGCGTTGGAGCTTCGCCTAGCCTGCTACCGCCGACTCCTTCTGGACTCGAGCTCTGTGTGTGGTGCACGTCACCACGCATTAACATAGTTGTGTCGCGGCTTTTTCTGTTCGGGGTGAAATGGCCCAAACAGAAAAAGAAATGTGTCAGTGAAACGCTGTAATCATAGCGTAATGTAGGGCTGGGCCATACGACCAAAATGAGAAACTCGATATTTTAAGATAAATCGCAATATACAATATATAGCTCAATATATTTTTTTCCATAAATAACAAAATATATTTGAGTCAAAGCTTTGTCTCAGTTGTCACACAGACACATTTATTAGCAACAGCTGTAACTACAACATAAATGTCTAATAAATGAATTATTTACATATAAAGTTAGTTTTTAGACTTTTTTTATTTTTATTTTTATATATATTAAATAACAATTCTCCCCCGCTGCACCGCCTTCACTTAAGTGTGTGTGAAGGAGCAGTGAGGAGCTGTTTGTATTCAGCGAGGGAGGAAAATTCCACTACTAGGTCCAGAGAGTTTTTAAATAATAAACAAATCAAGTATAAGGCTTCTTTACTGTAGTGCAAAATATATCAAATGTAGTTTTAGCCATATGTTTTAAACAGAAGAATATGTTGTCAACACAGACCTCTATTGTAGGGTAAATGTCTACCATTACTACCGTATATATCGTGCATTCCTAGTAAGGACATGTATCTTTATAAGAAACAGAATGTTGACCCAGTGACCCGGGCACTGATTGGCCGTCAGCTCTGTTTTCCCGGCCACCGATTTGTTTAGTTACGTCAGCTGTTTCCCCGGCCGCTGATTGGTAGTTACCGTCTGTTTACCATCGCTCTTTTTTAACTTGACTTCAAGCGTTATGTTTTCTAAACGTTCTGTGCGCTCAAGTCTCTGGCGGTGAACCGAAATGCTTAGTAACCCCGGCACTGATTGGCTCAGTCACCGTCAGCTCTGTTTAACCCGGCCGCTGACTGGTTGTTACACTAGCAGACGATCACTAACACACATAGCAGGGGATTTATTTATCGCCGGTATTTTTCAACTGGACGACTCCCAAACGTTGGGGTTCAAACGTTTTTGGTGGTGAATCGACACGTCAGTGGAAGATGCTGATGATTAAAGAGAAAGTCTAACTTCTGGACAAACTTTAAGATTGCCGTACCTATGCGGCTGTTACCGGCCGCCTACGGCACTGTTGTTAAGATGGAAGCTGCATTGGTCTTGTGGATTAATGACTGCAGAAAAAAACATCACTTTGGATACCAACACTAAAGGTGAAACAACTTTACTGTTTTATCATCTCTCAGCAAGCAGCATGGAGGAAGAGAAATGGCGATGTAAATGAGGAGCGGGGAGTGATTTGGATTAAAAAGTGCTTCTCTGCACGGAGAGGCTGCGTCCGCTGACCACAGGAGTGGAGGAGTTTGTTAACACAAGTTCAAAGATCTGATCACCAGGGGGGTCTACAGGTCTGAACGAGGTTTTTAACGTGGATGAAACAGGCCTGTTCTGGAAAAGGATGCCATCTCGCACTTTTACTATGAAGGACAAAGCCAAAGCGCCTGGTTTCATCTCATCTTCATCAACTTCGTCTTCATCACTGGACAGCTAATTTTTCATCTCCATCTCTTCATCTTCTTTGGTGAGTACCCATTTAGATTAATATTTTTAAAAGGTTTAAGAGTTTAGAAAAATGTTAGGAACATTGCAAGAGTGTGGGAAGGGTTCAAGTCATCAACATATACCGTATTTTTTGCCCTATATGTCGCAGTTTTTTTGCATGATTTTTTTTGGCACAACACTGGCCCACATTTCCGGGTTGGGCCCACATTTCCAGGTTTGGCCCACATTTCCGGGTTCGGCCCACAT
>NC_056504.1:48394437-48399655 GCF_014905685.2 Nematolebias whitei
GGCCCACATTTCCAGGTTTGGCCCACATTTCCGGGTTCGGCCCACATTTCCGAGTTGTCAGCAGTGATGCATAACAAATGTGACGCGTCAGCGATGACGCATAATAGATGCACTGGAAGGCCAAATTATGTAAAAATAAACAAATAAATACTTGAAATTGTTTAAATTGTGGGCCCTGCATCTATCATCTATTAAAGATTAACTTTTTGAATGGAATTATGGAAGTTAAACAACATTTCCATGATATTCTAATTTTTTGGAAAGGGTCTGGATATGTGGAAAACAAACAGGCACCAAAGACATTTGTAACTTTTTAACGTAACAGCGCTGGTCACAGCCACCGTGGCACAATAAATTATGGGAATATGTAAACGTGACGCTCTGACGTACCTGTTCTCATCTGCGGCCAACGAAGCAAACACTAGTGCTGTTCAATACCAGGGTTTCTGGTCCGATACGATACCGGGTAAAATTTGTGCTAGTATCGGCGGTACCGATACCGACACTAGTACTTTGTGCAAATACGCCTAATGTGTCAGGTTTTCCTAAAAAAATCAGTGTATTCAGATCAAAAGGTACATAAAGAATGTAAGACATGAAAGTAATTTATTTATTTTAAACTCAGGAGTATGTTGAGGTAGTGGCCTCATTTAGTCTGAGCTTATAAAACAGAAAATAACAGGACATCATACAAAATATGTGAAAATGGTTTTTCAAACAATAAAAATAAGAAAATAAGGAAAATCATAAAACTATTAAAATAAATTATTAAATATCTATTAACTAATGAGATACGTTTAAGATATGTTATATTTTTATCCATATTTTATAGTATGTATTTTTCAGAGTTCACCAAGGCTGTTTCATCACCACCGCTCTGTATAATTTGATGACACCTGGTCCGTGTAATCCACTTTAAATGATCAATTCTTTATGAAACCTTACCTGAATAAATCTAGGCTTTTTTTGTCCATGTGAGATTATCTCAGTGATGCACATATTATTACTCCAAACTGAACTTATGCAACTATTTGTTGACGCATAAATTTATTTTGTTACTTGTTTCATAACCATATGTATTAATTTGAACAACTCCAACTGCAGCAGTTCTTGGCACCACTTGAAGCTCCACATTTCCTCCCTCTGTACCTGGATAGTCCTGCCGGATTAGAGTTGAAGCGGACGCCCGCAGGGCATGTCCGTGCTAAGCTCAATTTTTACAACTCCGTTCGCGTACTCTGTGTCGCACAATAAACTGCCTGGCGACGGACTGTTTTGTATGCGACACCAATGTATTAAATTCTCCTTCTTCATACCTGATTTGGCCTTTTCTTTTGTTTTTTTTTTGCCAAGAGGCAGTGATCTCTTCCTCCTCCTCAGTTGACGCCATGACTGAAATGGTGAGAAATGAAGGAATTTGTCACGAGTGAATTAAAAGCAGGTCCAGCGTGGCTGCGGGAGGGTCTGGAGATTTCCTGGTGGGCAGGTCTGATGTGTGGGTTGCAGGGCCAGCGCTCCCTGTTTTTTATTTTTTAGAACTTGGGGCTGCCAGCTCTTTCTTTTTTTTTTGGCGACCTGCCAATCAATCCAGTAGGTGCGTCAATAAATAACCAATCGGCGACCTCAATTTGTCCCGAAGGTAAACGCCCCGCCCCCTTGTCTGTGAAGCTGACAGCAGCTGCTCAGGGTGGACACTCGAGCATGAACCCTCTGCGGACAGTGCGCATCGAGTCCGCGTGGAAAAATGTCCGCCCGAGTATTCTGAAGCCTTGACAGATCACTAGCAGCGTGCCGCTCTGCTTACACGCAGTACGCACTTACCCAGGTGGAAGAAAAAGTAGTTCCCTCCAACCGCGTATCACGTAGACAAGATCTCAATAGATTAGTTACTTTCCACCATCTTCCTGTTAATGATGTGCATCACCTGAAACGACTTCAGTATAAAAAGTATCGATAGTTTGTTGTAAGAATCGATCCTAGAGAGTCGGTTTGCTGGTGAGTATCGATATTTTTCGATCCGCACGTCACTAGATAGAGGCCATGAATTTAAACACAACCTGGTTACGTGTAAAATTGTTTGTTGTCCTTAACAGAAGTTGGGACAGGACGTGTCCAAACTGTGTTAAAAACAGCCTCCCGCCTCTTAATCTCCTTGTTTAAATTATGGAAGCTGTCCAACTCTTTCATCGTTAGCATGCTAAGCTACAAACACGGACAACACATTTACAAGTTCTTGTTAAGAAGTTAAATCCATCAACTACACAGAAACCACAGCTAGCTAACATCGTCTGACGCTGAATGAAACAAACAAACCTGAACTCATTTTCTCTCCAACTCGACAGCTCCTCTTCGTAATCTGAGATTATTCCTTCAAAAAGACCCGATGTTTCTCCGCAGCTTCCTCCAGTCTGTTGGACCCGCTGTCTCCACGGTTTTACTCCTCGGTGAACTTAGTTCTAGGTTGGATCTTCGACACATTCGCTCCGTGGATTCAGCGGTGTCTTCTTCCTGTTTGTCAGATCTGCTCCGCGTCGCGTGCTCCCTCCTCCTGACCACTCAGTGTTGCCAGATCTCGCGATAGCAACAAGCAACCAGATCTTTGAAAACAAGCCCAACTGGCAACCCACCACATTGTGCAAGGTGGTATTAACATACATTTATTATGGTATTACACATAAACAACTACGCTAAACACTTTGAATAACATACTTTTAAGCTCTAATAAAAAAAATATATATATTTGCATATGTAACAAATATTTAAATCATATTTTTTCTACATATTCATTCATTCAAACTTTATTTATACAGGTTAATCCCATTGAGCCTCAGGGACTCATTTACAGGACAGACCTGATTTTTTTTTTTTAACAAAGAGCAATGACAACAGTGGATAACAACGACAACAATAGCAAATCATAAAAGAGGCATACAAATTTATTTATTTATTTATTTTTATAAGTTAAAATAAAATGGCAACGAAAAAGGACAGTCAAAGGGAAAAAGTAGTGAAAAAACCAGCTAGATTGTAAGGCGGTGTAGAAAACTAAAAACAAGAACATGTCTGCATCGTGCTTAACATATCACTTAACATATACAGGAGCACGCTACATACACACTTTACATAGACACAAACATATTTTTGGCACTAATGGAACCTCACAACACGGGAGTGCAGTAAAGTTGCTGTGAGGTTATTGGAGCATTTTATTTATATATTTTTTATTATTTTTGTAATTCTGACAAAGTAAAAAGTAAATAGATTTTTAGGCTTCTTTAGAAAAAATGTTTATTGGCTGCACCTAAATAAATAAAAACAGAAAATAAGAAATGTAAGGCCGATTTTCCCCCATAAGGTCTCCCAGTAGTATTTGATATGCTTAATGCTGTTACGTGTGTGTGTTTTTAATAGAATTAGGAAATATATTACCTCTTACAGATGACAGGAAATGATTTGTTTTTACCAGGGAGACGTTTATTTTGTAGTCTCTCCTGACAGGAAGTGCTTCTTGTTGCTGTAACTTGACTAGATGAACAGTGACCCCTGCGTGGAGCAAAGTCCAGATTATTAATGATCGATGACAGATTAAAGCCTCAGTCAGAGTCAGGACCAGCATGGAGGACAAAAAGAAGATTCTGTGTGTGGGGCTGGTGTGTCTCGACATAATCAACGTGGTCGACAAATATCCTGAGGAAGACACTGACAGCAGGTTAGCACACAGGCTAACGCTAACTCTGTTAGCTTTGTTTGTCATTCCCTGATCTGTTACGGAAACACGATCCGTACTAACACACAGGCTAATGCTAACCCTAACACTGATAGCCGGTTAGCATAAGGTATTAATGCTAACTCTCGTTGAGCGCTGAGTCGTACGTCGACGTCGCCGCCATATTGGATGTGGCGAAAATGAAGCGATGAGATTCTTCATTCATTTAGAGCAGTGGTCTCCAACCTTCATTGCTCCACGGACTGGTTTGATGTCACAATATTTTCACGGACCGGTCTGGGGGTCCTCCCCAACAGAATTTTGAATAAAGTAGATGACATTTCCTGCATTCTGGTGTATTTTACAAACATTTCCAAAAAAAAGTTCAATCTGGTCCTCTGGACATTCAAAAAACAAGAAAACCAAAAAACAAAGCAAAAGAAACGTTTCGTCTCATCCAAGAGACTTCCTAAGTCTGAGGTGCTGTATTCAGCTCAGTCTCTTAAATAGCACCTTCTCAGAGTGGATCAACCAGTTTGCTGCTGACAACCAGAACCAGCTGATCACATGCTCAAGAAAGACCATCAGCCTAACAATGGATCATTAGCACATCATTTACAAACATTTATTACAGTAGATTTAACTGTGGGACAACAAGCATTGCTCTAAGTTTTTGACCACACTTAGAAAAATCTGCCCAATATTTAGCGCTTTGACACTGATTTAGAAAAGAGTTGCCCCCAGTCCTCCTGCTCAATTCAAAGAAGCATCCTGGTCACTCCGACATGGCTTCAAATACTCTGACTGCAGACAAACAGCTTCATGAGCAGAGATCATCGTCTGTTTTTATCAGCTGGGTGGAAGTTCAGATAACTCCTGCAGTGATTCACACATCAGATTATTCACAAAAGCACAGGAACTTATGCCTAGTGCAAAACGTTTAATTATAGTTTTGTGTTTTATAATAAAATATACCCATGACTTTCAACTTTTAGGGGCAGAGATTTTTTTGAGCAGAAGCAAAAATGTGAAGCGACAGCTCTGATGTGATATTAGGAAGCTTGTTAAAATATTAGTTTAATTTTGTTATAGTTTTATAGTCAATCTTTGTCAGGTGGGTTGAAAAATATGCAGTGTAATCCTTCAAAATGCACAGGTACGGCTGCGCACCTCCACCTGTCTGCTGCAGACCACGTAGCTGAACTGCTTTGTTCTTCACCAGAACTGATCTGCGCATGCGCCTCGCAGAAACTGAAACTAACCACTGACCTGCGTCAACAGTGAGTCATAGTCTGATTGTCATAGTCTGATAGAGAGAATCCGGTGATTTTTCAAAATAAAACTTATTTTCCCCCTTCTGTGCGGCCCGGTACCAGTCTGTGGCCCGGGGGTTGAAGACCACTGATTTAGAGTGGCAACATGGAAAAAGCTATGCAAGACTTTTCTTTTCCAAGATTTATAACACACACACACACACACATACATATACATATATATATATATATATATATA
>NC_056504.1:48399755-48408068 GCF_014905685.2 Nematolebias whitei
TAATTTTAATATGAATATACTGTAATAATTAATAAATAATAACATCTATATATATATATATATATATATACATACATAATTTTAATATGAATATACTGTATATAATAAAAATATATAAAACGAGTATAATTTTAAATACAACCTGAAATTTAAATGGATTTTTAAATTGATCAAAATAAATACATAAAGTTGTAAAATATTGTGTACTCATATACTCCGTCCCTAAATCTTAATACTTTGTAGAACCACTTTTACAGCACTTGTCCTTTCAGGTTCATCTCCATGAACTGGTCCAGTCCAGGACATATAACGGTTTCTCTTTAAACCATTGGAGCTGTGCTGATGATAAACATCCTCACAGCATGATGCTGCCTCCACCGTGCTTCACTGTAGGGATGGTGACGTCAGCATGATGAGTTGTAGTAGAAACACCTCAGATGTGATGTTTTGTTCTTGACAGCCTGAAAGTTTAGTCTCGTTTGGACCACAGTAACTCCTTCCACGTGTTTGAGGAAGAAATTCCAAATGGTTCGACGTTTTTATTTATTTTTATCTTCTAATGTCTGTTTCCTGCTGCTTCTCCACAAAATCCAGCTCTGTGCCTCTCAAAGAGGGCTGCCCAGCTCCATCAGGGTCATCTTTGACCTTTTGGATGTTTCTCTGATCACCTGGTCTGAGTTTAGGTAGGCGGCCATCTTGGCAGGTTTCCTGTGGTGGCATCATCTTCCATCCCTTCAAGTTTGAATGGAGCTCTGTGGGATGTTCTGGGCTTAGATCTTTATTTTTAACCCAGTCCTCATCTAGTTCCTTGCTCCTTAATTATTCAAGGATTTTCTTGGACATCGTTAATAAAAATAATTTCTAAATGAGGAGAAAGATGTGAAGTGGTTCACAGAAGAACCGCAGGCTGTTCTGTCTCAGGTAAAATCTTCAGGGGTGACTGGTCGTTGGTCCCGATGAAAGGGAACAGCTTCTCGGAGAACGTTTGTCTGAAGGTGTAAAGATGTTTGTTGGCCTCGAGCTCAAAGAACGACAGCCTCCCTCCGTCCCAGTCCAGCTGAACTCTGACCCGCTTCAGCTCCGACACCGGGAGGATTTGATCGGGAAGCGGATAAGACACGACCATGTAGCTTCCGCTGAAGAGACACAGGCCCCAGAACCCGGTCTGGATTGGTCCCTTCCTCAGGACGGACTCCTTCACCACACCGACCCCCCAGTTTTCATCACTTCCAACCTCAACGTCCCAGCTGTGAGTCCCGGAGCTAAACCCAGCAGAACCCAGAACACAGAGGTGTTGGTCAAACCTCTCTGGGTTCTGAGGAAGCTTCTGGTTCAGCCCGAGTCTGACTCGGGTCAGATCTTCAGACAGGTGGAGTCCTGGATGAGCCGTGTTTGGATCCAGGATGACCGGCGAGTAGGAGACCATCTCCTTCATCCTGGTCCAGATGTTGTAGCTCAGGTTGCCCAGATGTTTGGCCTGGTCTATCAGAACTCCTGAAGCTGGTGGTGGGTCGTCCAGCAGGCGGTCCTGTTGGACCCTCGTCCTGGCAGCTTTGTATTTCTGTAAAAATGTTACGTCTGCAGCTCTCAGCGCCTCTTCTGTCGCTCTGATCGTGTCTGAGAGACGTGAAATGCTTCTGCTCAGAGCTTCGCCCCGTTCCCTCGTCGCTTGATGTTTTCTCCTCTCTTCCTCCCTCAGAGCAGCGAGACGGTCCTCCTCTTCCTCTCGCAGGAACCGGTGAAGCCTTTTAAACTCCTCCATTATTCTCCTCTCCGTGCGTTGGGCCTGAACCCTGATATGTTCGGCTGTTTCCTCAAGTTTCCCTTTAGCTCGCTGGAAGAGATTCAGCTTCTTCTTGACGGGGTTCAGGGACACCAGGAGCTCCTGCCTGTGGTCCTGCACGGCCTCAGCGATGGGCCTGAACCTGTGGTCGTTGTGCAGGTTCGAGTCTCGACACACGAGACAGACGGGCTCCTGGTGATCCAAACAGAACAGCTTGAGCTTCTCGGCGTGCACACTGCAGAGAGGCTCCGCCGAAGCTCTCTGCTTCCTTTCTAACGTGAACGTCTCACACACGTTCTTCAAAGCCAAGTTACGAGGAGGACGTCTGAACAAAGAGATCTCTCTGCAAAGTGGACACGCGTCCTTCCGTCTCTCGTCCCACCACCGCTGCAGGCAGTCCTTACAGAAGCTGTGGCTGCAGGACAGGACAACCGGGTCTCTGAAGATGTCTTGGCAGATGGAGCAGGACAGGTCCTTCTCTGACTGAGAAGACATTTTGTCTCGGAGTGAAGACAGGACGCAAACTCGTCAGCAGAACCAGTCAAAGTGTCTCCAGCAGATGTTTCCAGTGTCTCCTCTGGTGTCTCGTCTCTGAATTAAAACTAAAGCTCCTCGTGTTTGTTCCTCCTGCAGCAGAAATGAGGAACATCAGGACCGAGAGGGAAGTAAAACCAAATGTCACGTTTGTAAAATGACAGTAACTCCACAGAGACCTCACCTGTTGTTTTACACGTAATCTGGACATTTGTGAAGAGATTAAACAAAATTAACAGCTTGGAAAACACAAACCTTCATTGATTGGTTTAACGTTTAATTTCAAATCTTCGGGACAAACGTTCAGTCATTATTGGATGTTTTGTTCCTCTTCTGAACCTTTTTACTATTTCTCTCCATGTTTTATTCTGTTAAATTTATAATTCGATCAGTGGCTCGTGGGCCGGATGACTGACCGATATTTTCTACAGTCAAATAAACAACAAACAAAACACTAAAATCATATTTTGTTACGACAAACTGAGCAAAACAACAGAAGTGTCTGTATTTATTTGACAAATCTGGATTACTTTGTTCCGACATGAAATTATTTATAACAGTTTAAACTGAACTTGTGTTGATGTGGGTGCAGCAGCGTCTCCCACTGGTTTTTACTTCTCTGACAGGAAGTCGAGCCCCGTGCTCGTACAACACCGACGCCGTCTGCATCGGATTATCGCGGTCGATTGAGCACGGTACGAATTCACAAGCAGTCATGTGACTCATTGTGGTACGTCACGCGTGATCAGGATCTGTTAAAAGTTTGAGGGAGGAGTTCTGGAGGTTTAACTCAAAAAATCTTTACAGGTTATCAGAAGAACAGAAAAAACACATTCAAGACAAAAGAGTGCACAAATTAATGCAAAAATAAAAAGACCTTTTGTATAAAAGTAGAGATAAACTGAGTGACGATAGAATCAGACATGCTGACTTCATTCCTGCAGACTCAAAAATAAAATCTGCGCTTTAAAATAAAAAGAAGCCCCATTTTTAACGAAAGTTAAGAACAATTAGTAACTTTAAGAAATAAGTCCCGTTATGCTGACTCCAGAGGTCCAGACCCTCCTGGGTGACCTTCCAGACCAGTTTTGGGCCTCAGTTGACTCTGGTTCGTGGCATCCTTCCACAGGTCCAGTCACTCAACCTGCTTAGCATCGTTTCCAGGAGGACCTGGATCAGAAAAGTTTCCACAACAAGTTGTAAAGAAGATTCAGGCCTCAGTTTATTTATTTATTAACCTTTATTTAACAGGCAGATCCCACTGGATCACAGATCTCTTTTGCAAGGGAGGTCTGGGCCTGAAGGCAGACTAACTTGCATGTTTTTGGTCTGTGGGAGGAAACTGGAGTACCCGGAGAAAACCCACGTAAGCACGAGGAGAACATGTAAACTCCACACAGAAAGACCCCAGGTCCATCCGGGGATTGAACCAAGGACCTTCTTGCTGTGCGGCAGCAGTGCTAAGGATGAATAAATCAAGTTGTTTAAATATAATTGATTTCTTGTTAGTTACAGTCAATCTGTTATCGATTGATAAACTGGATCTGGTGTCGTTTTTAACGAGAGCTGAAAACTTCATCCTGCTACGTTTGTGATAACTTCAGTCTCCTGCTGGAATTTGTGTTCCAAATGATTATTTGTACGTTTTCAAGAGTTTGAGTTTTGAAGTTTGTTGTCTTTAAATCTTGAGACTCATCTAATAACTTTAATATAAATATTTCTGAAAGAAACTGAGCTTTTTTTTGGTTGCATTTTTGATGTTTGTTTTGCTGTGGGTCACTGAGATCTGCTCATTCCAGAGGAGATTCAGTTTTCAAAGTGATTGTGTGTCACATTTGAAATATGATAGACTCCTTTTTTCATTAGTTATATCTATTATAGATCAGGTCTGTCTTTTAAATGAGTCCCCGAGGCTCAATGGGATTAACCTGTAATAAAGGTTGAATATCTGCTTTGATCTTGACAAGAAAATACATCTTTTGTCCAGGTTGCCACGTAATGGAAACCAAACAATCCGACCTGTGGAGTGATGAATATGTCAGGGTTTATCTTGTTTGTTCAGGTGTCTGTTCGTGTCAGCTCCGCCCACCTGCAGATCATCTTTCCAGGTTCGGTGCTTTTTTAAAATTTTTAATGGTCCTTTGTAAAATCCTCCTGTTTTATGAATCCTGCAGGACCCGTTTGTGTTTTGTTATTCAGCTCTGGTTTTCTAACTCGATGACCTCTGGCATTTTTCTTTCATTCATTCAAACTTTATTTAAACAGGGTTAGTTGAAGTTCCCATTGAGCCGCAAGTTTCAGACAAAAGTAGATAAGGAAAAGAGAAACACGAGGGGAGGGGCATATTGTAAGAATTGCTGTTTTTAAGTGTTGTTTTTGTTTATTTCTAGATAAAAGTTTCTAATTTTAGGATGATTTTTGTTCTTCATATAACCTCATGAACTGCCCTTTCCTGAATCATGTTTACTTGGTTTCTCTGTTTTTATGAGTTAAAACTGACACATCTGGACACTCTGATTCAGTTTGATAAACTTAATTGTTCTGCATTTATGTTACATTATTTTATTGGGGTGGGGGGGGGGGGGGGGTGTCTACCAGCCAACATGTTCCTCTGCTGATATTTCCATACAACCCATCCCATGTGAGATACACCCAGGTGGAGCAGCGGGCAGCTATTATGTAAGCTGCCCGGGGAGCAGTTACGGAAAAACTGTGACCCAGTTTTCTCCGTGGATACTTTTGAGGATAAAATACATATCTACAAGACATTCTTGCATCTATAATAATACAAACATTTTATTTGTATAATGTAGACAAAGTGCAGCCCAAAGACCCCTTATGATGAATACAAACTATGGAAATAATGTTCCGTCGCCCGGACGTGGGTCACCGGAGCCCCACTCTGGAGCCGGGCCTGGAGGTGGGGCACGCTGGCAAGTGCCTGGTGGCCGGGCTTTTACCCATGGAGCCCGGCCGGGCACAGCCCGAAGAGGCAACATGGGTCCCCCTTCCCATGGGCTCACCACCTGTGGGAGGGGCCAAAGGGGTTGGGTGCAATGTGGGATAGGTGGTGGCCGAGGGCGGGGACCCTTGCGGTCTGATCCTTGGCTACAGAAGCTGGCTATTGGGACATGGAATGTCACCTCTCTGGTGGGGAAGGAGCCTGAGCTGGTCTGTGAGGTTGAGAGATTCCGGTTAGAAATAGTCGGACGCACCTCAACGCATGGCTCTGGAACCAGTTTCCTTGAGAGGGGTTGGACACTCTTCCACTCTGAAGTTGCCCCTGGCGAGAGGCGCCGAGCAGGAGTGGGCATACTTGTTGTCCCCCATCTTGGTGCCTGTAAGTTGGGGTTCACCCCTGTGAACAAGAGGGTAGCCTCCCTCTGCCTACGTGTGGGGGGACGGGTTCTGACTGTTGTTTGTGCTTATGCGTCAAACACCAGCCCAGATTACCCACCCTTTTTGGAGTCCTTGGAGGGGGTATTGGAAAGTGCATCTCCTGGGGACTCCCTTGTTCTACTGGGGGACTTCAACGCTCATGTGGGCAATGACAGTGAGACCTGGAGGAGTGTGGTTGGGAGGAATGGCTCCCCGATCTGAACCCGAGTGGTTTTCTGTTATTGGACTTCTGTACTCGTCATGGATTGTCCATAACGAACACCATGTTCAGGCATAAGGGTGTCCATATGTGCTCTTGGCACCAGGACACACCTAGGCCGCAGTTTGATGATCGACTTTGTTGTCGTCTCATCTGATCTGCGGCTACATGTCTTGGACACTCGGGTGAAGAGAGGGGCGGAGCTGTCCACTACCTGGTGGTGAGTTGGCTCCGATGGTGGGGGAGGATACCGGTCAGACCTAGCAAACCCAAACGTATTGTGAGGGTCTGCTGGGAACGTCTGACAGAGTCTCCCGTGAGACGGAGCTTTAACTCCCACCTCCGGGAGAACTTTGAACACTTTCCGGGGGAGGCAGGGGACATTGAGTCCGAGTGGGCCATATTCCGTGCCTCTATTGTCGAGGCGGCTTATCAGAGCTGTGGCCACAAGGTTGTCGGTGCCTGTCGCAGCGGTAACCCTCAAACCCAGTGGTGGACACAGGCGGTAAGGGATGCTGTCAGGCTGAAGAAGGAGTCCTATCTGGCCTTTTTGGCCTGTGGGACTCCAGAAGCAGCTGATGGGTACCGGCAGTCCAAGCGACATGCGGCTCGGGTGGTCGCTGAGGCAAAAACTCTGGTGTGGGAGGAGTTCGGAGAGGTCATGGAGAATGACTTCTGTACAGCATCGAGGCGATTCTGGTCCACCATCCGGCATCTCGGGAGGGGGAAAGCGGTATGCCACCAATACTATTTATAGTGGAGGTGGTGTACTGCTGACCTCAACTCGGGATGTCGTGGTTCGGTGGGCAGAGTACTTCGAAGACCTCCTCAATCCCGCTGGCACGTCTTCCACTGAGGAAGCAGAGCCTGGGGACTTTGGGTCGGGCCCTCCAATCTCTGGTGCTGAGGTCACCGAGGTGGTTAAAAAGCTCCTCGGTGGCAGGGCCCCAGGGGTGGATGAGATTCGCCCGGAGTTCCTTAAGGCTCTGGATGTGGTGGGGTTGTGTTGGCTTACACGACTCTGCAATATTGCGTGGACATTGGGGGAAGTTCCCCTAGATTGGCAGACTGGGGTGGTGGTCCCCCATTCAAAAGAGAGGACCGTAGTGTGTGTTCCAACTACAGGGAGATCACACTCTTAAGCCTCCCTGGTAAGGTCTATTTGGGGGTTCTGGAGAGGAGGGCCATCGGATAGCCGAACCTCGGATTCAGGAGGAGCAGTGCGGTTTTCGTCCTGGTCATGTAACAATAGACCAGCTCTACACCCTCAGCAGAGTCCTGGAGGGTGCGTGGGAGTTTGCCCAACCAGTCTACATGTGCTTTGTGGACTTGGAGAAGGCGTTCGACCGCGTCCCTCGGGGAACCCTGTGGGAGGACTCCGGGAGTATGGGGTTCCAGGCCCTTTGATATGGGCTGTTAGGTCCCTGTACGACCGGTGTCAGAGCCTGGTCCGCATTGCCGGCAGTAAGTCGGGCTCGTTCCAAATGAAAGTTGGACTCCGCCAAGGTTGCCCTTTGTCACCGATTCTGTTCATAACTTTTATGGACAGAATTTCTAGGTGCAGCCAAGGTGTTGAGGGGATCAGTTTTGGTGGACTTAGGATTGCTTCTCTGTTTTTTGCAGATGATGTGGTCCTATTGGCTTCATCAGTTCGTGATCTACAGCTTTCACTGGAGCGGTTTGCAGCAGAGTGCGACGCGGCCGGGATGAGGATCAGTTCCTCCAAATCCGAGGCCATGGTCTTGAGCCGGAAAAGGGTAGAGTGCCCTCTCCAGGTCGGGGAGGAGGTCCTACCCCAAGTGGAGGAGTTTAAGTATCTCGGGGTCTTGTTCACGAATGAGGGAAAAATGAAGCGTGAGATTGATAGGCGGATAGGTGCAGCGTCGGCAGTGAAGCGGGCGCTGTATCGGTCTGTCGTGGTGAAGAGAGAGCTGAGTAAAAAAGCGAAGCTCTCAATTTACCAGTTGATCTACGTTCCTACCCTCATCTATGGTCATGAACTTTGGGTTGTGACCGAAAGAACGAGATCTCGGATACAAGCGGCCAAAATGAGTTTTCTCCGCAGGGTGTCTGGGCTCTCTCTTAGAGATAGGGTGAGAAACTCAGTCATCCAGGAGGGACTCAGAGTAGAGCTGCTGCTTCTCCACATCGAGAGGAGCCAGTTGAGGTGGCTCGGGCATCTGGTTAGGAAGCCTCTTAGACGCCTCACTGGTGAGGTGTTCCGGGAACGTCCCACCGGGAGGAGACCCAGAGGAAGACCTAGGACACGCTGGAGGGACTATGTTTCTCGGCTGGCCTGGGAACGCCTTGGGATTCCCCTGGAGGAACTGGCTCAAGTGGCTGGGGAGAGGGAAGTCTGGGCCTCCCTACTTAGGCTGCTATCCCCGCCACCCGACCC
>NC_056504.1:48408168-48417649 GCF_014905685.2 Nematolebias whitei
GCGGAGTAGGAGAAGGCCCTTTTGCCTAGTTCAGTCCTCATTGAGGGGACACTGCAGGTAATAATGTCCTGAGAGCGCACGCTGTAGCTGCACTCACGCAGAGAAATGTAGGAGGAGATCTCTGTGGCTGGTGATACGATTCGATTCTGATTTTTGGTGTCACGATACGATTTAAAATCAATTTTTCGATTCAGAAACTATTTTTCTATTGAAATGGTCATAAATTTAGTTTCAATTATAATGTATATGTAACTGATGAGCTGAAAAGATTAAACAACAATGTAAACCAATAGACCATTTATTTAAAAATCATTTTAGGTTCCTTACTGTATCAAATATTTTTGTTCATTTTATATTTATACCAAAAATAGGAAAAAATATAGGAGTGCATAAAATTCTGTAACTTAAATTATCAGTATTAGGTTAGCTTAGCTGCCTGAATTTTTCTAAAAAAAATAAAATTTAAAATGAAAATCTAGGAACAAATAATTCATCCATCCATCATCTTTATTCACTTCTTCCTTTTCGAGTCACGGGTGTCACTGGTGCCCACATCAGCTATCACTGTGTGAGAGGCGGGGGACACCTGGACAGGTCTCCAGTCCATCACAGACAAATAATTCAAAATATATAAATATAAAAGTACACAGACTTCAGCCTACCATACATCGTATATTAACCTTTTAACTCAAAATAAAATACAGACTTCAGTTATTTTTCACCATATTGCTCTGACATTTGTTATATTTTCAAAACTTAACCTAATATGAAATATACAGACTTCACAGTCTTAACCATATTGATTCATATTTAGTAAATATTTAACAAAATTTCAAAACCTGTGCAAGTTTGCACAAAATCTCTTCTGAACTATAATTTATAAACCATAAACTGTATCATTTAGAACTGGCTCCAGGTGATGTCTCTTCAACCTGTTAAAAAGACAAATTCCATTAAGTTCGTTTTATAACTTATCTATAAGTTTTAGTATAATATGAGAAATAACAGTTACCTTTGAGCTGCAGCTGCATCAGAGCTGCTCCCTTTCGTTGTTTCATGGTGAAGTTGTTGTGCTGCTTTATCGCAAAAAATAAATCTACTTGAATGAATAACGTACATTGAATCCAGCTTATTAAAAATAAAACTCAACCCCTCACCTTCCACTGAGCTGTCTGCTCGTAAATCCTTTGTGATGCAGCAGGAGATGGAGAGGGAACTCTTCACACTGGAAGTTTGTTGCAGAGTTCGCTGGTCGGCTGCTTCGCTTTCATCTTCTGTGAATTGTGACGTATTTCCAAAATACTGTACCGCAATTTTATTTTACACTTCTTGTAAACAAATGTGCTCTTGTTAAGCTCTGTCTTCCCCCGGGACATTGTAGGATCTGAAATGATTTTTAAAGACGAAGCAGCGGGCTGAATCGCACTCTCCTCCATGCTAGCAGGCTCCATTCAGATAAAGGGAGCTGGCTAACTAGCTTGCTGTACGGTGGCCTACATGGCTCAATTCTACGGCGGCCGAACGGGGAGTAGGAGCGGAAAAAATATAAAACTTAAATGCATTTTAAAATCGATTTTTGGACCTTTAGAAACGATTCAGAATCGCCAGGACTAAGAATCTAGATTCATCGAAAAAACCAATTTTTTTCTGCACCCCTAATACCCTGAAGAGTTCTGTTCAAAGATTTTGTGACACATGGCAGCCTTTTATGTTGTATGTGGAAAACTTGTCAATGCCTGTGAGGTGAGATGGTGTTCCACTTCCCCACTCTGTGCACCAGGTGTTAGTCAGAGAGCACCACTGATTGATGGGAGTGACAGACGCCTTTAAACTTGGGCAGATTGCTGCTACAAGGTGCGTTTTTGTTCCTCCTGCTGCACGTCAGCTGTTTGTGTAAGTGGTGTTCTTGGGTTCTTGTCATCTGAGATCCATTGCTGCTCCACTGGCGTTATTGGCTGCACCTGAAGCCCTTTGCTGCTGAGCCGCTCATCCCCCTGATAGGCTGCGCTCCTGCTCCTCGGCACATGGCTGAACTGTGCTTAAATGCTCCAGTGCACAAGGACGCTCTGTTGTCTTGTTCTGTCTTGTCCTGGGTTGAGACACTCTTCAGAGTTTGGGCTGCTCCTCCACTGCATTCGTTGCTGCTATTGTTGCAGCCGGTCAGTTGGACAGCGCATGTCTCCTCTGCCCTGTTGTATTCTGTGAGACTGGACATAAACAGTTTGTTCCATCTGTAGTACGTTTAATTTGTTATTGTATGTGGAACAACTAAAATATCATCTTTCTGTGTTTCAGTGTCCCCTGCAGATGTTCAGCAGACTCTGCTGATCAGAGGAGATGCTCCTGAGGAATGGAGACCTGATGTGAACCAGCAGGACCCAGAGCTCCTCCACATCAAGGAGGAAGAGGAGGAACTCTGGACCAGAATGGAGGGAGAGCAACTCATTGTGAAGGAGGAGACTGATGTCAGCAGGTTTTCATTCACTGCAGTTCATGTAAAGAGTGAGGATGATGAAGAGAAGCCTCTGTTCTTACAGCTTCATCAGTATCAAATGGAGGACAGAGATGTTCCAACCAGCAGCTCAGCTGACCAGATGAAAGTAGAAGCTGATGGAGAGGACTGTGGAGGAGCAGAAACCAGCAGGAACCCAGATCTAAATCCTCATGGAGATGCTTCCAGCTCTTCAGAGACTGAAGTCAGTGAGGATGATGAAGAGGACGAGGATGGGGACAGTCCTGACTCTCAGCTGGAACACTTGTCAGACTCTGGGTCAACAACTGAAGACCGAGACAAAGACTGGAAGGAGAGCAGGTCTCCTGAGTCAGCTGTAAACTCTGTCAACAAATGTTTCAGCTGCTCTGAGTGTGGTAAACATTTTCTGCACAACCGGTCTCTTCAGAGACACTTGACATGTCATTCAACAGAAGGACATTCAAGCTGTTTGGGTCATAAGAAAAGTCTCAGAGAGAAGAACTGGAAAGTCCAGATAGGACCAAAATCATTTAGTTGTGATGAATGTGGTAAAAGTTTTAACAGTAATACACATTTAAACTTACACATGCAAATCCATACAATGGAGGAACCTTTTGTATATGAGGATTGTGGACAGAGATTTAGCCAGAAGACAGATTTAAATGGGCACGTCAGAGTCCACACAGGACATGAACCTTTTGTATGTAAGGACTGTGGACACACATTTAACTTGAAGACTAATTTAATCAGACACATGAGAGTCCACACCGGAGAGAAACCATTTGAATGTAACCTTTGTGGACAAAATTTTAGCCAGAAGTCTGATTTAAACAGACACATGAGAGTTCACATGGGACAGAAACCTTTTATATGTGAGGACTGTGGACAAAGCTTTAGCAGAAATTTTCTTTTAAACTCACACATGAGAATCCACACAGGAGAGAAACAATTTGTATGTGATGACTGTGGGCAAAAATTTAGCTGGAAGTTTCATTTAAACAGACACAAGAGAGTCCACACAGGAGAGAAACAATTTGTATGTGAGGACTGTGGACAAAAATTTAGCCAGAAGTTTCATTTAAACCAACACACGAGAGTCCACACAGGCCAGAAACCTTTTGTATGCGAGTACTGTGGACAAAGATTTAGCCAGAAGTCTAATTTAAACAGACACACGAGGGTCCACTCAGGACAAAAACCATTTGTGTGTGAAGACTGTGGACATAGATTTAGCCATAAGACTAATTTAACCAGACACACAAAAGTACACAGGAAACAAAGCTCTCCTCTGCAGTGAGGTCAAAGTTTTACTCTTCAGTCTCCTGTTGAATACGAGAACTCTCACAGGAGGCAAACAGATTAACTGAATATTATAAGACGATTCCTAAACGCACACGAGAGTTCACTCTGAAGTAAAACTGCACAGTTCCAGAGTTTGATAAATAGATGTGTAGTTTCAGTTGTTTTTATTCACAATATTTGGTGTAATTGCTTGTGCCGAATCGATATGGAAATTTTGGCTGTCGTTGATACCGATATTGGGAGGTGACGGCTAATGCTGATAACCGATATATTGATGTTTTGAGCTTTGTCCACCCCCATCAGCTTCTTTTAAACCATTTTAACACTTGAAATCTTGAAACAGTCTTCCTAACTTGCGTTCACATTTTCTATCGTCCACTGTTCACCGTGTTACAAATCTGTAAATTAAAAAAAGAAACGCCCTTCCCTGTTCAGTGTTTAAACAGTCAGTCACGTATGGTGAAAGTAATTAGTATTGACTGCAGCAGCATTTTTTCTTTGCAAAAAAGTAAACATTTCAGACAAATAGCGTTTCATTGAGGACAACAAAGATAATGTTACTGTCACTGATATACATACTTGCAAACTAGTCGCTTTTCGGTGAAAATCGCCGTTTTCAAAATAAAATGTAATTTACGTGAATCGTCTAGATCCAAAGAGTTTTTGTTTTCGGGGTGGGTGTCAGAGGCGTGGTGGACGACATCATTTCCTTTTAAGAAACGGCGTTTCTCCTCAATCACTTGGTTTAGCAGGTGCATCTTATCTCAATCCCTTTGGGGAATTTCATTGTTGGGGCAGAGAGAGGAGGTGAAGACACCTCCATGTTGCGCGTTAGCTTACAGCAAGTTGTTGACCGGGGTTAGGATGTGAGAGAAACGGTGCGTGTAGCATCTTAGCTAGCTTGTCTGTGTCGTGCGCGGCTAAATTTTGCCTTAAGATTTGAAAAGTTCAGCTGGTGTTAGGGAGAAAGAAGCCAAGTGACAAGTTTTCTGGAATGTAAAATAGTTAAAATCAGTAATGAAGGAATACTGGAAAGGAAAACGATGGGAGAAGGAGATCTTATTCCAAGTGGATTGTGAAGTAAAGGAGAATAAAAGTTATGATGTGTAGAAATTGTGGTGGCACCAAGGTAGGAAGGAACCTGTAAATTATTTTGTTTTAATAATTACATGCAGGTTGACAAAACTGACTAAAGGTGTGTGTGCGTGCGTGCGTGCGTGCGTGTGTGCGTGCGTGCGTGTGTGCGTGCGTGCGTGTGTGTGACGCTTGGCACAGTGTAATTTAGTATTGTGAAGGCTGCATGATGCAGGTCATTTTTTGTTATGAGCAGGTCTATCATTAAATCAGAAAACAGTAAAAAGTCTCATAAATTCAAAACAGTCTGCTCCTCAGATAAATAGTGTTAACTTATTATTTTTATATATGAATGTTTCTGTTCAGTGCCCTGAGATGACTTCTGTTGTGACTTGGCACTATATAAATAAACTGAATTGAATTGAATTGAACTGTCTGTTGGTGGATGTTAAAATGCTTCATTGGGTAAAGTTAATATTCTTATTTTTAAACATGAAGTTGAGTGTCCAGCTATGGTAAACCAGGGTCAGAGCGTCAGAGCGCCAGAGTCCCCGCCTTCGGCCACTGCCCATAGCATCATGCAACTGACTTTTATGGCCCTTCCTGCAGGTGGTGGGTCCACAGGAAGGCAAACCCATGCTGCTCCTTTGGGCTGAGCCTAACCAGGCCTCATGGGTAGAGACCCGGTCACCAGGCGCTCGCCGACAAGCCCCTCCCCCAGGCCTGGCTCAAGGGTGGGGCCCTGGTAACCCACATCCGGGCAAGGGACACTGAGTTCCTTGCTGTGTCATGACCATAAAAATCTTCTGAATTGCTCTTTGTCTGGCCTGTCACCTAGAACCAATCTGCCTTGGGAGACCCTACCAGGGGCAATTATAATTGCCCCCGACAGCATAGCTCCTAGGATCATTCAGGCACACAAACTCCACCACGATACACATACACATCATTGTGTCCCCCCCACATTACGAATGCTTCTGATGCCCTTGGTCCAGCCGCTGCTTTCTGCCAAATGGAGGGAAAGTTTTTGCAAATCTACAGTATTTATTAAGTTGACAGAACTGGCAGGAAAGTCGCAAATAATCCTGAAGCTGAACTCATCCCTCAAGTTTAAGTAGTATCTTCACTGTAGATCGACCAATCTCCAAACTGTATTTTAGCTAAGGTTTTAGAAAACCTGATAAATATTCAAGTCAAGAAGTATTTGGACTCTTAATATTTTATCTTCTCTCCAATCTGGCTTCAGGAAACAACATAGCACAATGACTGCTTCGCTAAATGTTTTTAATGATGTTGTTGAAGTTTTAGACGCTAAAGATTACTGTGCTGCACTTTACTTAGACCTGTCCAAAGCTTTTGATACAGTAGATCATGATATCTTAGGCCACAAGCTCTCAGTTTCTCAGATCACACTGCTGGATGGTCCTCAAACTATCTCTCAGGTTGAAGGCAATGTGTTTGACATAACTGTACTTCATCTAGCTACCTAACGGTCACCTATGGTGTGCCACAAGGCTCAGTTTTAGGTCCCACTCTTATAACAATTTCTATAAATAATGTAGGTCAAAACATTCCTGACACATCCTTGCATCTCTTTGCCGATTACACTGTTGTTTATTGCCGAGCTAACACAGTTGCCAAAGTTTTCCAGCTTCTACAGTCTGCATTTACTTCTGCATGTTCTAGAATTGCGCCGCTCAAGGTGGCTGCATGTTGGAGCAGCTCTGTTACTTTCATTCTGAGATTTTGCTTTTGGAAACTTTATTTTCTCTTTTTCTGGATGTAAATCACATGTTTTGGATGATTGTTTCCTCTGGTATCAGATGCTGTGCAGCTGGAAGGATTTTTACTGAAACTTTTTTAGTTTTGGACATTTGTTATGATGCGTAACCATGGCAACAAGGCAGTTTTCTACAACCAACAGCTGATTAACATCTCAAAAGCTCAAATAATATCTCAACTACAGCCCCAAATCTCAAGTGAGTTGAAAAGGATGTTCTGTCGACACATTCTCGTCTACTTGCCTGCTGTGCTTGAGTACCTGACCACTGAGATCCTGGAATTAGCAGGAAACACGGCACATGACAGCGGAAGGACAGGATCGTCCATCAGCACCTACAGTTGGCTGTCCGCAGCAACGAGGAGCTCAGCAGGCTGCTTGGAGGAGTGGCCATAACTCTGGGAGGAGTCCTGCCCGACATTTGGGCGGTCCTACAGCCTGGGGGAACCGAGAGGCCAGCCAGTCTGAGTGGACGGATCGGACGACATCTGCAGCCAGTTTCTTAGGATCCACTGTGGGATGGACCTTTACAAGAGATCCTTCCTGTCTACAGCCATCAGTATATATAACATCTCTTAATGAAATGAGGATAATGAGTTACAACAACAAATAATTTCCCTTTCAAGCTTGTGCTAAATGTTGACAAAACCAAAGGGATGTTTTCCAACAGAAAGTCAGTGCCAGCAACTCTTCCTCATCTCATCCATGCATGCTGTTCCTATTGAGTTTATGGATTCTTACAAACACTTGGGAATTTTGGTCGATTCACATCTCTCTTTTAAACTTATGTCGAAAACTTGATAAAGAAACTGAAATTAAAACTGGGTTTCTTTTTTCAGAAATAGCTCTTGCTTAACTTTGAATGCCAGAAATCACCTTGTAACCACTACCTTCCTACTGGCCATTGACTAAGGTGACATTATTTACATGAATGCCCCTGCCAGCTCTGTGCAGATGTTGGATGCTGTCTACCATGGCGTGCTAAGATTCATAACGAACTGTAACTATCATACCCATCACTGCACTCTGTACTCCTTGGCCAGTTGGTCATCATTATCTACACGTAGGCTCTCACAGGTTCATCTTTATCTATAAATCCTTCCTTGGTCTGCTACCTTCTTATATCTCCTCCCACGTGTCACACCGTCAGTGCAGTTACAACATGCGCTCTCAGGCCATCATTACCTGCAGCGTCCCCTTAGTGCAGACTGAACTTGGCAAAAAGGCTGTTTCCTACTCAGCTCCTGCACCTGGAACACCTTACAACAGGAACTGAAGTTGTCCACCTTGATTTCTTGAAGGGATTTCAAACATTTGATAATGTCAATAGAAAAATCAAATCAAATATGCTCTTGTTTTAGTATTTCACCCTGTTTTACAGCACCTTGATTTACTGATTTATACACTACTCTTATTTTAACTGCATTTTTACTGTAGTTTATTGTTGTCATTGTTTACTGTTTTGTTGTCTGTACTTTATGTATTCTGTCTGGAACAGGTCCCGCTTGTAAATGAGTCCCTGTGGCTCAATGAAGCTAGCCTATATAAATAAAGGTTGAATGAAAAAAAAAGTGGAGTAAATGGGCTGCAGTTGATCCAAACTCAATGTAACCAAATCAAGGGGGCTGCAGGGGACAGACGGTGGTGGGGTTCGGCCTGGTTTTGGTCATGCGGTGCTGGTCCGGACCGGGCTGAGGTGGTGGACTACATCATGGGCAGCCTCGCGGGTGGAGTGTCCTTTCTAGAGCAGCAGCACGCACACATCAACCTGGACGGGGCAGTCATCTTAGTCATGCTGCAGGGTAGCTAAATGGAACCAAGCCCGAACGGAACCGAGCTTCGGCAGAGCTGGTGACTTCCTATATAAAATTTTGCAGTAGATCTGTACAGTACATATACGTACGTTGTTAAAATTACATAGCGTTAAGAGTTTAGAACATTGTGGGCTTCGTCGCTGCAGGGTAGGCCTGCAGAACTGGAACCGAGCCTGACCGACCAGAACCGAGCTGCTGTTCTGCAGAGCTGGTGAGTAAAATTTTGCAGTACTGTACACAGGGCCGACCCAAGCCTCCATGGGGCCCTAAGCGAAATTTGGTTTGGGGCCCTCTATTTCTGCTATTAATGGGATTACTGCAATCACCAGTCAGATGATTAGATCATTCACCCACCTAGCATTTAACTCATTGCAACTCTGACAGTCCTGTTTATATTATCCTCTATGTAGATATTATAGTGGTACTAAAAGAAACAAACTAAAAAAAACACCAGTATTCAATGTATTTTACAGCAAAAGTGTCAACTGGTTTATCATCTTTGTTTCCAAAGAACTGCAGCAGTAATGTTCAAAATAATTTTTAGTGCAAGATCAAGAACAAACAACAGATAAAATAACTTAGATGCATAAAATAAATTAAATTGTGCAAATACAGACAAAATAAAATAAAAATATCAAGGAAATACTTAATAATGTAAATGAACAATTACTTGAAACCATGTAAAATGGTTTTAAAAAATGTATTTAAAGTTGAATATTTAGTTTTTAAAACTACGTAAATGTATGGAATAATTTGCAAAAGCTGAACTTAAACAATTAAATAGAATCATATAGAAATAATTACAAAAAATATTTCAATTCCACTTAGGAGGCCCCCTAGTTGCCCCGGGGCCCTAAGCAGCCGCTTAATTTGCTTATGCCTTGGGCCGGCCCTGACTGAACAGTACATATGTAGTTAAAATTACGTACGGTTAAGAGTTTAGAACATTGGAAAAGTGTGGTGTTTCAGAGCCTTTATCTATCTATGTATCTATCTATCTATCTATCTATCTATCTATCTATCTATCTATCTATCTAT
>NC_056504.1:48417749-48418943 GCF_014905685.2 Nematolebias whitei
TATATTAATATAGTCAAAACTGTCCATGTCTTCATAACCAGTGTAATAAAATGATTTAGCATTAACTTTTATCCAGAAGTTTACATGACATGATGTAAATTCTTTCATTTTTGTTTTTCTTGTGTCTTCCCTTTGGTAATTTGTTGACGGTTCCTAAGAGAACCACTGTGTTGTGTTGCCAGATTGGTTTTCATTTTGATTTTGCGGGTAAAAATTGCTTTGGGCTGGTGGTGATAATTTGGGCGGATTTGCAGTCAGATCGGCGGTTTTTGAGTTAACCTATAACACATTTTAAATAATCCTTCATCATTATTGATTCAAAGCTCCCCTAACCTGTCTCCATCACTGATTGGCTATTGTCATCTGCCAGGGCGTCCCCAACAGACAACTGGTGAGGCGGCGCAAGTCTGTTGCAGCGTCCGCCATATTGAATGTGGCAGATCTGCCGGTCAACTAATACAAGGAAATGGACAAAACTTTATAAAGCCCCGTTCTATAAAGTGTTTTAAGTAAATCCCTGTCAATCACACACACTAATATATGTGGAAAACAAACAGGCACCAAAAACAACATTTGTTACTTTTAAAGTGATTATTAAAAATGTTTACTCCTTAAATATTTAGGTTATAGGCAAGCACTAAACTATCATATCTCTTATTTTGAGTGTTTACAACTACTAACGTGTGTAACACTATTACTGTGGTGATAAATATAGAAATATTTATATTTAACACTAATCTGTGTTTGTAATAACCGGATGCTAAAATGTGACATGTGGATTTTTTTAAATAAAGAGCACTAACGTTTGATGAACATATTAAACACCAATATATCTTTACACAAGGTGGCGGGGTATTGTGTGTGTGTACATATGTATATGTGTGTATATATATCCATCTATCCATTATCTCATACCTGCTTCTTCCATTATGGGTCATGGGGGTCGCCATTGCCCATGTCCAGCACTCACTGTGTGAGGGGCGGGGTACACCCTGGACAGGTAGCCAGTCCATCACAGGGACACATAGAGACAAACAACCATTCACTCTCTCACTCACACCTAGGGACAATTTAGAATTACCAATTAGCCTAACATGCATGTTTCTGGTCTGTGGGAGGAAACTGGAGTACCCGGAGTAAACCCACGCATGCACGGAGAGAACATGCAAACTCCACCCAGAAAGGCCGCCGGAC
>NC_056504.1:48419043-48427752 GCF_014905685.2 Nematolebias whitei
TTTTTAATAATCACGTTAAAAGTTACAAATGTTGTCTTTGGTGCCTTTTTGTTTTCCAAATATATTAGTGTGTGTGAATGACAGGCATTAACTTAAACACTTTGTAGAACGGTGCTGTTTTGTTTACAACTGGTAGCAGCTGATTAACATCTGAAAAGCTCAAATAATACCTCAACTACAGCCCCAAATCCCAAATGAGTTGAAAAAGGAGGCACTGTGGATTCATTCCCGTCTACCTGGCAGCGGTGCTCGAGTACATGACCGCCGAGATCCTGGAGCTGGCGGCAAACACAGCTCATGACAACAAGAAAACCAGGATCATCCCCCAACACCTGCACCTAGCTGTCCGCAATGACGAGGAGCTCAGCAAGATGTTGGGAGGAGTGACCATCACTCAGGGAGTGGTTCTGCCCAACATTCTGGCGGTCCTGCTGCCCAAGAAGACCGAGAAACCCACCAAGTCCAAGAAGACAGATCAACATCTGCAACCAGTTTCTTTAACAGTTTAGAATAACAAGTGAAAAAATAAAAGAAAAGTATTTAAAAGAAAATGTAACAAAGTAATCCAGCTAGGTTGTAGGGCGATGTAGAAAACTAAAAACAAGAACATGCATGCATTGTTTTTTCCCAGGAACTTTGCTGATGTTTAAAGCCACTTAGAGAAGTGAAGGTCGAGAAGCTTCAGATCTTTTTACAAGATGTTCCTTCCTGCTTCCTCCACTCTTATGGGTCACTTTATGCTCCTCCCTCTTTTGGAAATAAGTGCTGACTAAAGCCATTTCCATTCTCATGACAAAATCCACCACCACCTGGTTTCTTTTCTTGACACCAAACCTACTCAACCCCTTCTGTTTCCTTCACCAACATGTCCATTCAGGTCTGCTCCGATCATCACTCTCTCCTCCCTGGGTATACTCATCACTTCATCCAGATCATTCTAAAATGTATCTTTCTCCTCCACATCACATCCAACCTGTGGAGCATAACCACTGATAACATTTAGCATCAGACCTCCTACTTCTACCTTCAGACACATCATCCTATCTGACACTCATTTCACCTCTACTACTTTCTTGCCAACTCCTCCTTCAGGACCACCCTACTCCATTTCTCTTTCTATCCACACCACGATAAAACAGTTTGAACCATGCTTCAATGCTGCGAGCCTTGCTGCCCTTCCATTTGGTCTCTTGGACACATAAAATATGTACCTTCCTTCTCAGCATCATGTCAGCCAGCTTTGCCTGTCATTGTCTCCACATTTAGAGTGTTCACCCTCAGTCCTACATTATTGACTTTCCTCTTCTCCCTTTGTCTCCTGACACATTTCCCTCCTCGTGGTCTTCGACCAACAGTAGCACAATTTCCGCCAGCACCCTGTTTGTCAACATCACCGGTGGCGGTCGTTGTTAACCCGGGCCTCGACCGAGCCAATTCAGTTCAATTCAGTTTATTTATAAAGTGCCAAATCACATCAAAGTTGTCTCAGGGCACTTTACGGGAACATTCACATACATAAAAGCCAATTAGTAAAGTTCTCTATCTAAGGAGCCAGTATGGTTTCCCTTTGATGAACTCGCATGTTAGTTTTGGCAAAAGTGTTTTATGTTGGATGTCCTTCCTGACACAACCCTCACCATTTACCCAGGCTTGGGACCAGAACCCGAGATTCTCTGGCTTGTGCTCCCCAGTGGCTGTTTTAAACATTCAAGCTTCTATCAAATCACAAAAAAGTAAAATCTAGTCATTTGGACAGATTCTTCTATAAAATCATTTCTTTATTTTTGGAAAGTTGGTTTGCTGGATAAACTCAATAAACTATTTTAAAATTAACTTCCCTGACCCTGCTGGTAAGATGTTTGTTGTACTGGCTCCATCCTGAACTAATGTTTTTGCTGAATGGTGGTGTGATGTCATCATTCTGTGCTGCAGGTGTTTGTCCCAGCGATGGCAGCGTGGAGGAAATGCTTCAAACTTATGCACGGTGCTGTCCCTGCTCAAGGCTCCCTGTTCCTTCATGGGTTCACTGGCTGCTGGTCCTGTGGCTGAGTAAGTACTCATCAATAAATTGATTAGTCGTTTCAGCACAAAAACGAGCATTCATCAGGGTAAGAACAGTCTTATAGGACTGATTCTATAAATGCTTTACACTGTGGAAAATGTTGAAACATGATTCATGATAAATAAATCAGTCAAACTTTGTAAAACTACTGCTAATCTGAAACTGATCAAAGGTCCAAAACTTTGACTGACACAGTCCTGATGCATGCTCAATAATCCAGGTAGAAAAAGCCAACCAGGTTAAGTCGGGTCTTCTGGACAAATTCTTTTTGTTGAAACGTTTTGTCTTTTATCCATAAGACTTCTTCAATCTGAGCAACTTCAACAAACTCTGTCATAAACAGCACCTTCTCATAGTGGATCAACCAGTTTGTTGCTGACATCCAGAACCAGTTGTTCACGTGATCAATGAGGACCATCAGCCTAATAATTGATCGTCAGTGTCCCGATGGCCACTTGCTATTTACAGGGGGCTGAGTGATACTAGCAATCACAGCATTGTAAGAGGGGGACAGTTGAACCTGGAGGCCTCCACCCCTGTTTAATGATTGTCAGGTTCTCCTCACAAAGATGGCCTCCTTTACTCCTCTCTCAAACCATCGTTCCTCTCTGTCCAGGATGTGAACATCTTCATCCCTGAAAGAGTGACCGCTGGCCTGGAGATGAGTGTAGACCACAGAGTCCTGGCCTGATGATGTTGATCTTCTGTGCTGGGCCATCCTTTTGGCCAGTGGCTGTTTTGTTTCCCCAATGTAAGACTGATCACCCTCCTGACACTGAACAACATACACAACATTGCTCTGTTTGTGCCGGGGGACTGGATCTTTGGGATGAACCCGTCTTTAATGTATTTTGGGGTTTAAAAGCCACTGGGACGTTGTGTTTAGAAAATAAACGTCTCACTTTCTCTGATACTCCCTCAACATATGGAATGAGTACTGGTCTGGGTCTGGGTTCCTCCTTTTCACCTGTTGGCTGACTGGAGTCCTGTTTGGGTTTCTTCTCTGCTTTCAGGAAGGCCCAGTTAGGATATCCACATTGCTCTAGAACCTGTCTTGTGTGGGATTTCTCCTTCTGCCTGGCTCCTGAGCTAGTGGGGACGCTGTCTGCTCTGTGGTACAGAGTCCTGATGACTCCTAACTTGTGCTCCAAAGGGTGATGGGAGTCAAACCACAAACGTTGGTTACGTACTGTAACCCCAGATTCTATGAATATAGGCGTAGCCCTTTAAGGCTGTCGCTGATGGGTTTATCCCGTTATGCAGAGCATAAGCACTGAAAAAAAAATTAGTCCACGCCCACCTGCTGTGTGGGCCCCACCCGGTCCGTATAAATTACGTTAAGAGCGGGAAATCGGCTCCCAAAATAGCTTTTTTCTTCAGCCATTTAGGAGCCAGTGAGGCCCGACGCTTAAAGGGCTACGCCTATATTCATAGAATCTGGGGTTACAGTACGTAACCAACGTTCTATTTCATATAGGCTTCGCCCTTTAAGGCTGTCGCTGATGGGTTAAGGGCGAAGCGGATGTGGTCCTCGCCTCACTGGGTCCATTCGAACACAGTAAGAAGCGGAAGCTTGCCCAAAAAACGTCTTGTCACTCAGCTCCCCGTGTGCATAACCACGCATCGCGTAATTATGTGCCATGCACAGACGCATGTTGAGTAACTATGCGTTCTGACAAAGCATGAATGCCCCGGAAAACTTTCAACGGAAGAAGAAGTTGAAAAGAGGTGGGGGGGGGGGCATGAACCAACTGGTTCATGGCTGAACAGTATAAACAGATTAATGTCCATGAATTGATTATTGATCAAATGAACTGATTGGTAACAATAGTCATGAACTGATTAGTGACAATAAAACCAAAATCACAGACACGACTTGTGACTGATAACAACATCTCACACTGTAATGCATGCAGACAGAAGTGAGCTTAAACAGAGTTCCATGAGAACAACAATATTCATTCTGTTAGAGCACTAAGGACAGAATGTGTCATGGAACGAACCGTTACATCACGTAGGTAAAAGCGAATAAATGAGCAGGGTGTTGACCATGCAGCCGCAGTGCAAATGTCCTGCATTGACATACCATTATGCAGAGCAGTCGAAGATGCGATACCCCTGGTTGAGTGTGCTTTGAGGTTGACAGGAGGCCCTAAATCTGATGCTCTGTAGGCTTCAGAAAAGGCCTCACACAGCCAGTGTGACAAGCACTGGATGGATAACGGCGACCTGCAGAAGCATCTCTATAATGCACAAACAATTGTTGAGTTTGAAACGCATTGCAGCTGTGCGCGTTATGTAACACGTCAACGCCCGCACCGGGCAGAGAAGATGAAAAGATGCTTCCTCTTCTGATCTGTGGGGGGGAAAGACCCCTCCAACGATATCACTCTTGATTTAAAAGAGCTCGTGATGTTTTAGGCATAAAAGCTGAGTTGGTCTTAAATCAGCTGAGCTGCCCGTCAGTCTAAATTCTAAGGCATGACGAAGCAACAGAGAGGGCAGATAATTACTTATCCTCTTAGCGGGTGTTAAAACCAGCAGCAGGGCTGTTTAAAGAGACAAGAATTTAAATGAAACCTGATCCAGAGGCTCAATTGGAGCTTTGATCAGGGCTCGCAGGACCAGCGTTAAATCCCACTGTGGAGCAAGTGGACGTGAAGCAGGCCTGTGTCTCTGAACATCTTTTAGAAAAACGCTTCATCAGCGGGTGATTAAAAGCTGTTCTGTCTCAGAAACCTTCGTGGCAGGAATAGATGACTGCAACGTACGTTAAAGCGTACTGAAAACCAACTCCCTATCCATCAGCTGTTGTAGAAAAACAACACGCCGCCTAAAAGGCATGAGGTGGCCTCTAAACCTTCTCTGTACACCAGCGCTGAAAAGCCGTCCCCTTGATGTGTACAGAACTGTGGTAGATGCAACACGTGAATCTTGAATTGTGCACACTATCTCCTGAGGGAGACCCATCCTCTAATGTCTCTAAGTGGGACCGCTCAGCGGTCAGACCCACAGGTGTTGACCTATTTCTGGGTAACTCTTGGTCGCTCCTCCTGCCTGAAGGAGAGCATCCTCCCTCCACGACAGTTCCACGGCGACCCGACAACAGACGTTGCAGGCCTGGGAACCATGGTGCGTTCACACGCCGGGAGCCACCAGGAGAGCTGTCAATCCCTCCTCCTGAACTCGGTTCAGGAACCGTAAAAAAACAGAGGAGGTGGGGGAAAAGAAACGCGTATAAAAGCGTTTTGGGCCACCGGCTGTGAGCAAATGCGTCCCCCCCCAGCGATGGATCGTCTCGCGGGCTCAGGGAAAACCATAGTTGACACTGAGCGTTCTTCTCGCGTCGCAAACAGGTCCACAGCTGCTTTGCCAACTTCTGCTGCGTCTGAAAACATCAGATCTGGATGGAGGGTCCGGTCCACGTGACGTGGGCCGCCCCTGGACGTCACATCTGCCCCTCTGTTCAGAACACCGGATATGTAAACCGCTCTAATAAAGAGCAGGTTTTGATGAACCCAAATCAGTAGCTTTCGCACAATGTGTAACATCTGGGCTGAACGCACACCCTTGATGGTTATGTACGCAGCAGTCATCATGTTGTCTGTGTGAATCAACACGTGTTGATTCTGTAGCACGGGAGCAAAGTGTTGAATCACCTTCAGTATTGTGCGACACTCCAAAACATTGATGTGGGCTGATGTGTAGTGGGGCCACAGCGCCCCTACTGCTTGAGATAGGCATGTCCCTCCCCCCCCCCCAGCCTGACAGCAACGTGTCCGTGAAGACTGACCTGTGACGTGGGTCTGCTGAGGGGGACTCCCTATGACAGAAAACAAGGTGTTTCCCCAGAGTCGGAGGTCTGCTTCCACAGAGGAAGGGACAATGATCAACCGTCGTTTGTTTTACTGGATCCACATGCAGACGTGCAAAACACCTCTGGAGGCGTCTCATGTGAAACAAACCAGCGGAAAACACTGTGTGAGTGACATCATTTCCAACAGCTTCATGACAGAGACAGCTGTTATAACTTGCCAGGTCTTACGTGGCTGAGTTGACTTTTTAAAAAGTGTCGAATCTAGTTTGTGATAAACGAGTTTTCATGGTGGTTGAATTTAATTCCACTCCCAGAAACAAATGTCTGGGCCGGAAAAAATCGAGCTTCCTTCCAATTTATGGCGAAGCCCAGATTTAACAGGTGTGATGTCAACACCTGATCCTGCATCAGCGCCTCCTGTCTGAAGTGACAGGAGCAGCAGATCATCCAGGTAAAACAAAAACTCTCGTCTCTGTGTTAGGATGATCGGTATGCGTTCTCTGGATGTTAAACAACAGATCCAAGAACGGTCTCACCCCTCCGATCCGTGAGTAAAAACCTTGTGTTTTCTCTCCCTTGGGGAACTCTGTAGATTACTTTTATCAGAAAACACTTGGATTTCTGCATTTAGGGATGAGAATCAGTCTGATGATGACGGGACCGTTTTTTATAACTCCTCTGAATGGAGGGGTTCGGGTTGCAAACTGTAACTTGTACCATTTGCATAAAACCTTGTCCATCCATCTGAAAAACGGCGAGCATGTTTTAGCCACTCTACGTAACGTTCGTAGGGTGGACGTGCGTTAGGGTGTCATGTTTTGTACGGCTGTCAGCAGTCCGCCCCTCAACCGCCGTCATGCGTCGCGGGAATGTTTTCTGTGTGATCCCGGGCGAGACTTGTGCTGAGGCGAAGCGTGTGACAGCTGATGACGCGGTGGGGCTGCGCGTTTGACGTCGCTGTGCGAACGTTGAAAAGGCGGAGGGCGTGACTTCATTTACGCCGTGCTGTTGGAGTGAAGGCTGCTAGCCCCGCGGGAGCACACGTTGTTCTCTGGAGGGACGCGCGCCGCTCTCGCTGGAGGGGCGCGCGCTGGAGGGAGGCGGGACTCATTACCGGGTTCTTCAGCTGCTTCACGTTTAGCTGCGGTGAGCTGCCGAAAGCTGAGACGCGGTGGGTGACGGCTGCCCGCGTTGATTCGTCGAGACGGGTGTCGTTTCTTGTGAGAGAGAAGGGCCCCCACCCGAACCAGCCTGCGGACCACATTTATACCGATGTGAGCTGGTTAGCGCCGGCAGCTGTGTGTGTGCGCCAGCATCAACGCAGCGCCGTTGGATGGAGGCTGTTCATCTTAGTGATCGACTCGTCATGTCAAGAGCGGCGGTGAGTTAAAACCCTATTTAAGGACACCGGCTCATGTGGAGGCTGTTCCATCCCACGAGTGCGAGTTGACACCGCTTGAGTGAGGATCGTGCAGTTCTAGTTGGTAACGAGTTATTTTCGCTTACCGTTGTGCCGTGATCGACTCGTCATGTCTAGAGCGACGGTGAGTTTAAAAACCTTTAATTAAGGACACCGGCTCATGTGTGGAGGCTGTTCTGTGATCGACTCGTCATGTCTTAGAGCGACGGTGAGTTTAAAAACCTTTATTTAAGGACACCGGCTCGTGTGTGGGGCTGTTTCATCCCACGAGTGCGAGTTGACATCGCTTGAGTGAAAATCGTGCAGCTCAGGATTATAACGAGTTATTTTCACTTACCATCGTGCCCTGTAAGCGACTAGTAATGTCTTGGAGCGGCGGTGAGTTTAAAAAACCTTATTAAGGACACCGGCTCTTATGTGTGCGGCCGCTGTGAGCTCATCCGGGCTTACAGACTGGCTAAAAAACAGACACTTTGATCATTAATGATGATTTATTTCAACTTTCGTGTCACTTTTACACACACCCTCCGGAGACCGTCATTTTGAGAGCTTCTCTCTCATGAGCTCTGCGATTGTTTGCCCAGAGCGCTGTCTTGCAGGCGAACTCTGGGGAAACGCTGAGCTGCAGGCTGCCGGAGTGAAGAGGGCTGGATTCTGACGGGCGGGGCTGGTGGTGGAACTCAGCAAGAGCCGCGGCCGTGGAAAAGTCGAAGCTTGCTCGCGACGGTCCCTCCAGCGGGGACGGGGTGGGCCGCGCGGCTTGATGAGGTGGCGCACAGCTTCTGGCACCTCCTCCGACTGTTTCACTTCGCCAGCATGGTTTGAAGCTGCTCTGAGCAGCGCATCCGCGATGGCTTCATCAGGTCTTGTGCAGATTCTCCGGCAGCGAGGGGAGTAACGAAGCCAGGTGGGTCGATGGATCATCATCATCCGCGCTGCAGTCCTCGACAGGCAAACCGTGGGAGAGGCACACATGTTGAGCTGGCGTCAGCTGCCTTACAGAGGGAGTTCTTCGTCTCCAAGGCAGGTCTGCGGCCTTCAGTCCCTTGGACATGCTATATGCTAGCAGCGCACGTTGTTGCTAACTGCGGCTGCCTGAAAACACGTCGGTGGGCTCGATTGGAGAGCGTGGTCGCCGTCTGGTTCCTCCGGAGGGACGGGACGCTGCTCCGACCTGGGCAGCTTCGCTCCGGAAGCTTCCGCGAGGCTTGGCTCCAGGGGGGGTTACCGAGGAATAGCCCCGCTCGGTGAATCCCTCAACTCTGGTGATGGGAGCGGACTGGGGACCGACTCCTCTAATCTACCAGGAAAGAACCGTCTGCGGCCTCGCCCGTCGAACGTCCTGTTGGAACGTGAGGCCGTATGGATCAAGACGGTGAGCCACAGTGGAGCCCAGTGAAAAACAACCTT
>NC_056504.1:48427852-48432787 GCF_014905685.2 Nematolebias whitei
GTCGGCCGGGAGCGGTGTGATCGCCGATGCGAAACGAGGTGGGATGGGGTGAGCATTCACTCAGCCCCCCTCCACCTACACTACGCTCCCCAGGAGGGAATGAGCAGCGGGGGCTGCAGCTGAGCACGCCTTGCCCCGGAGGAACCATCCGGTTCGCCCCGAGGGTCGGCGATAAGAGGAAAAAACACAAGATGGCGTTGTCCAGCGTGTAGTGACCTGTCACTGGGAAATGTTCCCCGACGCTTATCTTGGAATAAGACTGCTGTCATCTTCTCCTCGGGGAGGAGAACTCGCCGGACGACCGGAGGTCGACTGCCGGGCCAAGCATCCTTCACAAAGGTTGGTCATTTACACAATTTATCTTCTTTGTTCTTCTGACAGTGCTATATTAGCTCGCTGAAGAAAAAATGGGAGCCGATTTCCCGCTCTTAACGTAATTTATACGGACCGGGTGGGGCCCACACAGCAGGTGGGCGTGGACTAATTTTTTTTTTCAGTGCTTATGCTCTGCATAACGGGATAAACCCATCAGCGACAGCCTTAAAGGGCGAAGCCTATATGAAATAGAACAATGGTCTGTGTGGGTGGGTTTGCGGTACACCTCAGTTTGCAAATGTCCTATATCAGAGACTGAGACCTCACAGTCCAAGAAAGCCAACCTGCCATTTTTTACATCTTCTCGTGTGAACTTGATGTATTTATCCACAGAGTTGATGTGGTCAGTAAAATGTTGGACTTCCTGAGATTTAATTTTAACCCAGGTGTCGTCAACATACCTGAACCAATGACTTGGTGGTGTCCCTGAAAAGGATGTCAAGGCTCTCTTTTCTACCTCCTCCATGTACAGGTTGGCAACAATAGGAGAAACTGGAGACCCCATAGCACACCCATGTTTCTGCCTATAATATTGCTCCCCATATGTGAAGTAGGTTGACTGCAGGCACAGTTTCAAGAGTTGACACAGTTGTTCTGTGGAAAGCGTGGTCCTGCTGCTCAGAGTGGTGTCTGATTTTAATCTTAAACTGACCACCTCTACTGCATCATCAACAGGAAGTGATGTGACATCAAAAGAGACCATTGTTTCATCAGTCTCCATGATGACATCCCTCACCTTGTCCACAGAGTCCATGGTGTCTTTTGGATAAAAGACAAAAATAAAATTTGAAACATTTCAACAAAGAAGAATCCGTCCACAGGACGTCCTTGTTAGATTTGACTGATACTGTTTACAATCTTTTATCTACAGGATAGAATGATGATTTTTTTTTCTCTGTTAATGTTTAAAGCAGGACAGCGCGGTGGTACAGTGGCTAGTGCTGCTTTCTCACAGCAAGAATGTCGCAGGTTTGCCTCTCGGCCTTTCTGTGTAGAGTTTACATGTTCTCCATGTGCACGTGTGGATTTCCTCCGAGTTCCTTCCCAAAGACCAAAAACATGCATGTTAGGCTAAATGCTAACTCTAAATTGTCTTAAGGTGAGAGTGAGACAGAAAATGGTCATTTCTCTTTTGCCTTTATGTGTGTGTCTGTGATGGACATTCAACCTGTCCTGGTGTCTCACACCTCTCACCCCATGACTGCTGGATATGGACACCAGTGATCCCCATGACCAGAAAAGGAAGAAGCGGGTAAAGATAATAGATGGATAATAATAATAATAATAATTATTATTATTATTATTATTATTATTGTTATTATTATTACGACTGCTCTAACCACAGCCGTCCAACAGTAGTCTAGTAGTATGAGGTCATATTTGGTGTCAGAAACTTGGGGTTGTATATGTTGGTGACTTCTATAATAAAGAAGAGATTAGGAATAACAATGTGTCCACCTCATTGGTCTCCAGTTTACGTATAACCCTTATCCTGATGCATGCTCAATAATCCAGGTATTGGAAGAGGGCCGGCAATGGAGGAGGGGGCGTACCAAAGAAACCATCTTAGCACCAACAGAACTGTTTTGTTCCACTTTGGAGTAAGCTGTTGGAGGAAGAATCAGTTTTGGGTTGTGTGTTTCCTCGACTGATGAAGCCTTCTGGATGGAAGGTGAAACGTTTCAGCACAAAAAAAGAAAGTGTCCAGATGACCTGACTGAAAAATGTTGGATTGTATACCTGGATTATTGCGCATGGACATTGTTGTCCTCTGGACAGTTTTTCTGGAAACCGTCCAGAGGACCTGACTTAACTTTGTTAGAAGTATAACTCTTCATGACAGAACAGTATGAAGAGACTAGCGTTGCTCTTTTGAACACAAAAGATTAAAACTGCTAAAGTACAATTTGGTGAAGTGACAAATTGTCCTGGAGCCAATGAATGTGTCTCTGTGTGGCTGAAGATTTTGTCGTCCAGGACTTGGGTTGTTTCTGGGGTTTGGGGGCAGCACTAACCCTGCTCTGAGTTCATCTCCTCTGTTCTCTGAACGGTGCCTGAGATGTCCTCGGTCACGAGGAACCCGCTCAGGTGAGAACAGAGGAGATTCCTGTCTGAACGTTTGTTTTGAAACACAGAAATGTAAACGGTTCCCTGTCTTAAGTTTTATTTTGGAAGATTTTCAAAAGTTCTGCATCGACGTGTCTCTGATGTCTGAGCACGCTCAGTGCACGTCTCCTGCCTCTGTGGTCATCAGCAACGTCAGTACAGGAAGCCGAACCATCCTGCACATGAACAGGTGTGGACAGGTGTGTGATGTTTGTTTGTGACACTAACTGCCTCAGTTTTTAAAGCCGCAGCAGAAGCATCCCAGACGTGCTCCGCCCCTTTTCTGTTTTGTCCAAAAGCATGTTCGTTTTAGAGGAAACATTAATGTTTCCTGTCTGTCTCTGACAGTTTCATCATGGCTGACTTCGAACGCCGCACGATTGATGTCCCAATGGTGGTTTGGCAGGTCAAAGGTCAAACTCCATGTGCATGTTGTGTGGTTTGTCCATCCAGCGGATCTCGAACCATCTTTCTGTATGATACGTAAGCTAGCCGCCGTCGTTCCACAGCGGTCACTAAATACCTCTTCATTGATTAGTCGATGTCATCATGAAGGCTGTGGGAGAAACGTTCATTTTATCTCCTGATTTTACAAGTTTGTCCAATTAAAAATAAATTATCAGTGTCTAATCTTTATGATACTTATATTTTATGAATAGAGACAGAATATCATCAAAAACTCTAGAAGTGCAGTACATAAATGTTACAAGTTGATCTCCCCTTTGTAGCGGCTGAAGCTTTGCTATAGACATCAACACATTAAGATCCAGTGAAAAGTTCTTCAGGTCGTGGCTTTAGATAGTTTCTGCCATTACACTGGGAACTTTTGAAGAGGGTTGTTGGAGTTTCTCTTTAAATCAAATCAGATGAGTTTTCCTTCTTGATTTTCACTGTAACTCAAACTGAGATGAACAAATGGACTGAATCGTTAGCAAGAACCCCTCGTTTTGATCTTTGTAATGATCCAATCAAACTGTTCTTATTGACGTTTTTTTACTTCAGAACTAGATGAAGGACTCGGACAGCTGGGAGATTTCTTAAAGCGATCCTAATTAAAGTTTCACATGGTTCCAACAATCTGCGTTTCCCCCCCCCGAGAGTAAAACAGTATTTACAGTATTTATTTGTATATTTCCTCAGTAAAAGTAAAACAAGATCAAATTGTTTCACAGATAAATTGTTTTTTTACATGAACAGATATTCTGGCCCATGAGTCTTCAGTTACTTTTGCAATTTTAGACCTTAAAAATCTCAGATGAAAAGATAAACTTCAAATTATTTTAAATTTAAAAAACTCAATCTGTCACTTATGTCACGAGTTTCTCACCTTTATCCTGAACTTTGCCTCTTCTCGTTCGTAAAACGTCATCCAGATGAACCTTTTTGGTCTCCATGGTAACTAAAATGTTGAGTCCATTTTGCCTCACCTTCTCAGACTCAGGTGTAAGCTCCGCCCACCTGTGTTTACAGGCGACTAATTAAGGTAAAGAGGTATTTAGTGGACGTGACGTGTTGATGATCTCATCAGATCCTGAATCTGGTTTCGTCCTCTGCAGAGCGAAGCGTTAAAATTAAGAGCGGCGGATCTGTGTAGCGCTTCAGGAATTTAATTCTTCCTTAATTCTGTCTGAATTTTTTCACATGCTCTCATAACCTCACAATAAATTTACTAGTCTTGTTCCTGAGGGGAAAATCGTCCACATTAAAATTCATTATACACAGATTTTAATCCCATATTTATCAGCTCAGAACATAATCCATTCCTCTCAGTAATGGTTTTTTTCTATTTATCTCCAGTTTATCAGTTGATCAGTTCGACGTCACTGCAGAGTCTAAAAAAAAAACGAAACAAAAAATCATTTTAGTTTGGATGTAAAGAGCAAAAAGACTCGCTCGGAATTTGCACAAGTAAACCTTTAGTCTGAAAAAGCTGCTCCATGTGCATGCAAGTTCAAGACCAAGTTCAGGAATCTTTATTATCCCCAAGTCAGTAGACGCATAAAACATCCACATTAGACAAGACATTAAAATAAAAGTACTGAAATCATCAGTGTTCGTTGAGAAGCCTGACCGCTACAGGGATAAACGAGTCTTTCAGTGTGTTCGTTCTACATGTGGGCTGCAGATACCTGCGTCCAGAGAGAAGCCACCTGAACTCACCATGGAGTGGATGATCAGGATCTGCCAGAATCAGCCTGGCCTTGTTCACTGACCTCTCCTTGTGCAGGTCAGTGAGGTTCTGTAGGTCAGTGATGTTCTGTAGGTCAGGGAGGTTCTGTAGGTCAGTGATGTTCTGTAGGTCAGGGAGGTTCTGTAGGTCAGGGAGGTTCTGTAGGTCAGGGAGGTTCTGTGGGTCAGTGAGGTTCTGTAGGTCAGTGAGGTTCTGTGGGTCAGGGAGGTTCTGTAGGTCAGTGAGGTTCTGTAGGTCAGGGAGGTTCTGTAGGTCATTGAGGT
>NC_056504.1:48432887-48463650 GCF_014905685.2 Nematolebias whitei
GAGGTTCTGTAGGTCATTGAGGTTCTGTAGGTCATTGAGGTTCTGTAGGTCAGGGAGGTTCTCTAGGTCAGGGAGGTTCTGTAGGTCAGGGAGGTTCTATAGAGCTGTGCCAGCAGTTTAGCTGCACATCCTGACTATCCCTGAGAGTTTGTTCCTGTTTTTGGACGTCAGAAGTCCAAACCAACAATTGAAGGTAAAAGTTCAAAGAGACTCAATAAAATATTCTAATAAAAGTAGAATCAACATTAAAACCTCAGAGCTTCCAATAAAAATACATTGTCTGGTTGGTCTTCTTACAAAGTGAGTTCACGTGGAGGTCAAAGGTCAGTTTGTCATCGAGAACCGTTCCCAGATGTTTATATTGATGCACCACCTCGACAGCTTCACTGTTAATGACCACAGGAGCTGCACCTGAAGAGTCTTTTCTAAAATCAACGTCCATCTCCTTTGTCTTAGAAACATTTCACTTTAAAATGGAAGACGCACCTCTGGTGAACACCTCCGCTTCTTCCCCGCTTCCTTGCACCTGGCTGCTTCTGCTCCCAGCAACGGTCTTTAGCCGAGGTCCCCGTCCGGAGGATGTCTGCAGGGACAACTGCAGAAGGTTCCACAACGCCCGCACCGGAGTCCTGCAGCAGGAGGAGGACGTCCCGGCCATACTGCAGCCACGTCTGGTACTCACAGAGTCCGTCACAAAAGAGACTAAAAACAAGCCGAGAAGGATGAAGGAGAAGTAGCTACTGCTACTGCCTTACTCAGAAAATGACCAAAAATCAAAACGGGGACAAAACGTATTCGTGTTGGATAAAAATATCTTCTATTCATCGTACTCAGTGAAGCCACACTGGAGGACAAGATGTTTAACTGGTTTTACTTGCAAGGGCAGCGTCAGTCACAGGTTTACACAGAGGCATAAAAGCTCTACATCACTGGGGCCCAGTCGCGACGATCTGCACCGGGCAGTGTGCGAGAATTGTTTTTATACATCAGCTCTCAGGCCTGATGGCCTCGGCCTCCCAGCTGTACATGCAGGATCAAATCAGCTCCTCTCTGAGGGAGAAACGAACTCTCTGATAACTCACACACATGGTTCAACATTAGCTTAACATCTGCAGTGACAAACGTCCGTGACCAACACTCCCCTGACAGTCGGCACCAAACGCACGCAGACGCTCGCACGGCGCCGCTGCTGCCTGCGGCCATTACCAGCGCCGTGTCGTCAGAGCGCAGGCTGCAGAACGAGACGGTCCGCGGCCGGTTCATCACAGGACGGGACGCACCGTGCTCCAGCAGCTGGCTGCACATCTGGCTCAGTTAAAACAGAAACTGGCATTGTACACAGAGGTAAAACAAATATTTTAAATAATATATGAAAACGTTATTTAAATAAATAACTTCCATGTCCAAAAACTGAGAGACTAAAAAAAATATTTAGTCAGTTGTAAAAAATAAATAGTTTTTTTTTTTAAACCAAAGAGGCTTAAAGAGTTTGAATTTTTAAAAATCATTTAAATTTGATATTTTTATTTCAGGCTGAGATAGTTCTCAAAGACTGATTAGTTTAATATTTAAAGAAATATTTAAAAAATGGTATTTTTAAGCATTACATGACGGTTGATTTCCCCCTAAGGAACACGGATGGTCATAAAGTTAGCCGTTATACAAAATATTAAAAATAAATCATCAGCTCCTTCTGCGGTAAAACTTGTTAACGGCTCACGTTCACTCCGATTTTAAAAACTTTATTCATTTATTTTGTTTCTGCAGCAATTTGGGGTTAATTCATCTTTACAACTCTGCATAATTTTTTTACATGTTTTTTTTAATTAATTAAACAATAAACTCTGGGATCAAACTTTCTTTAATCGCAGATTTCTCTTCTAAATTTTTTAAATAATTAAAATATGGATTATTGCTATCAAGTACAAAGTTTCTGATATAAATCAAACTGATGTCTCCAACTTTGATTGGCATTTTATCTGTGCTGAAGTTTTTCTGTTTATTCTGTTTGGGGACAAAACATGTGGAAAACATGTGGAAAACATGTGGAAAAGAATGTTTTCAATGTTGAAGAACCAGAAGCTCAGATATAAATATGAAACATTAAAATGTTGTTATGAAGATTTTGAAGAGATTTTATTTTATCTAAAAGGAACTGAGCAAAATAAACTAGTTGTGAGAATCATGAGCAACATTTAAGTCTCGCTGAATTTTAATCTGAGCTTGACATGTTTCTGGTCTCACTCGATTTTTAGTTTTAAAGAAAATCTTTTTTCCGTCAGGGACCTTCCTGATGTCTCAGTGAAGGACTTTTCTAAAGTCAACCTGCATCAGTTCAAGTGGATTCACTGGGAGGTGAGAAAAACCTGAACACAGATTAAACTGGCAGAAAACCAAACTGAACCTTCCTGAAATCAGGACCGTTGTTGAAAACTATGATTTCAGTCACAACAAAGTTTATAAGTTTATTCTGAGGATCTGTGTCTTGTTGCTGTTTTACTCCAGTAGCCATGATATACTCAGGGGTAAGGAAGTGAGGACTAGTCTCTGATGGTGAAACCTCATCCGAGGAGCCTGTTGACAAGGACTCTCCGAGTTCTGTCTCTGGGCCCATTTAGGACCCCAAAGACAAAAAACTAATGTTCGTAAAGATTAGAAAGGAATGTAGTTCTGTCCTGGATTGAGCTGCACGGAGAGGGATTGGACCAAAATGGACAATGTGGATTAGACCCCCCACGCAGACCTTTGGGGTATCTTCACTAAGAATTAGTTTTTTGATATCGTCTTCACTGTCTTATTTCTTTTTGGCTTTATTTCCTCTCTTGCTGTCCTGGCGCAGGGCCGTAATGCTGACGAGCAGATGAAGATGATCCAGCAGGTGGAGGTGTTTAACAGCAAACGTCCTGACCATCTGAAGATCACCGTCTCTATAGAGATTGAGAAAATTCGAGAACCGCTGTATCAACTGTTTCCTTACGGTGATGTGGTATGGGTCTCCTAAAGGACACCTTGAATCTGTCTGAACAGGTTTTACTAACTGAAACAGCTACAACTTGTTTTTCAGCTTATCTCGTGTTGGTTTTGGATTACGACTCCAAGAACAAGATCCGATACAAGCAGCTGAAATAAGGTTCTTTGTAGAGTGGCCGGGCTCAACCTTACACTTGGGAGAAGAAGACACTGAGTGTCTCACTGTGGAGGTTTTCTGGTTATGTCCCACAGGCGCAGAATTCACTGGAGGGATTATTTATCCTCTCTGGATCCTCCAGGAGTTACTGGAGAGCATCACATGGATGGACAGACAGACGGAGAGTTTAGGGTTGTGTCAGAAAGGGCATCTGGCATAAAAAAATTGTCAGAACAGTCATGCAAGTTCATCCAAACCAGATCATACTGGATCAGTCAAGGCAACAACAACCACCACTGAAACAATTTCAGCAGAAATTTTGCTTCTATTAGTCAAAGACTACGAGGAAGGAAACGTGTCAGGAGACAGAGAAGAGGAAAGTGAAGAATGTAGGACTGAGGGTGGACACTTTACATGTGGGGACAATGACATTCAAAGGTAGAGAGCTGGCTGACATGATGCAGAGAAGGAAGGTAGATGTTTTATGTGTCCAAGAGACTAAGTGGAAGGACAGCCAGGCTCGCAACATTAGAGCAGGGTTCAAACTGTTTTACCATGGTGTGGATAGGGCATGTTAGACCAGTACAGGATATGTTGGTCATTATATTGTCTTCTGCATGACTAGGCCTGTCACAATAACAAATTTTGCTGGGTGATTAATTGTCCCAGAAATTATTGCGATAAATGATAATGTTTGCAATTTGACAATAATTAGTAATTATTGTCAAATTTAAGAAGAAATGTTGCTTAATTTGTTTTGAGTGTAGTACATTTTTTGACCACTGGATGGCAGTATAAGACTGTTTGAACCGAAGGATGGATAGTGAGGGAGCGAGCAGCGTGTCTCTTTAAAAAAAATGGGAGGTAGGCCCCTTGACGTGACATGGGCTGTCTCCATTTCCTTTTTTCGGTTCTCAAAATGGCGGACGCTCGGTGTGGTTTGAGCTCTTTAGCATTTGTCACACAAAGCTTTTAATAAAAAAATCAGTAAACAAGTTTTCAGCTTCTTTTTACAGAGAAAAACAACGTTTTACACGAAGGCACGGGTTTCAACTGTGACTTTTGGAGCTTCAACAAGACAGAGGTTTTTTCCCGAGGTCAGCCTGTTAGCTTAGCTCGTAGCTTAGCTGCTTTGAACGATCCAAAAACGCAATTTTGGACGGTTTAAATGGATTTTAAAGAGAAAGGGAGGGTCAGTGAAGAGCACCGGAGTTGATCCTTTTGTCATCCAGTGTCTTCAGAGAGAGACATGAAGAAACGATAAAGCCGATAAATGAAAATGAGGTTGATAATTTTCATTTATTATGCGATTAATTGATTTATTGTTTATTGTGACAGGCCTATGTAAGACATTTGTTTTGTTGCCTCCTGTTAATTGTTAATGTTAGTTTTGTCCAGATGTTTTCAGCTGTAGATGGACATTAACCCATCTAGACTGTACTGAAGGTGTTGGGATATGAAACATGTTTGTCTTGTGAAGACCTTTTTCCTGTTTACTCTAGCTGCCATCCTTTACTCGTCTCAAGCCCTCGGTCTTTATTCTCAGGTTAATGTGCACATCGTGTTCTCCGTTCCACAGGTGTTTGTCAGTAAAGATGTTGCTCGTCACTTTGGCTTTCCTTCAGCTGAAGCTGCTCTGAAAGGACTCTACCATCGCGTCAAAAAGGGGTGAGTTGACTGAAAACAAACATCTGGAGAGCTCAGTTCTGGTTCTGACCTTATTCTGTGTCTCAGGGCAGTTCTGATCTGTGCCTGGGCAGAAAAAGGAGCGGATGCTTTGGGTCCGGATGGTTCACTTGTTCATTCTGATGCTTTTCCTCCTGAGACTCTGGTTGATACTCTGGGGGCTGGAGACACGTTCAATGCTGGGGTCATCTACACTCTTTCCAATGGTAAAGGTCAAAAATCTCGTTTATCTTTAAAGTACATTTTTTTAAAAATCCTTGCATCCCAGAGTGCTTTAAAGAAAATACAGCAAAAAATTAAAATAATGAAATGGCACTGCATGCACACAGCAGACTTAAAGTCCATCCATCACCTTTTACCCACTCCTTCCTTTTCGGGTCAATTTCAATTAAACTGAGCCTCCATGTGGTCTTCTGGTTTCTAATTGCAGGAGGAAGTCTGCAGGATGCTTTGAGCTTCGGCTGCAGGGTTGCTGGCAAGAAGTGTGGTTTCCATGGTTACGATGGCATCAGTGAGGTGCTGAATGACGTGTGATCGGAGTGGAAATTGTTTCAGACTCGTAACATACTCAGATAATTAACGGACGACGTGAAACGAGTAAAAAACTTTTTTATCGTCTGCTTCAAGATGAAACGTTCAGAAACAGTTGAATTATTTTTTTAATGTCAGAATGTGAACAAACTAACGGAGATCAAAGATAATCAACAGCTGTCAGTTTATTAAAAACATAATAATAACAAGCAATGAAGTGACGGAATCGAATCCTCAACCGAGACTAGTTTTTGTTGACCTGACGTGAACTTTGTGACACTTTTTGTTAACGGTGTAAAAACTTTCTCTGATGAAAATAAAATGAAGGTCTTCACTCCTCATGACTGATAAAGTTGATGACATGTCAGTCAATAAAGAAAACCCCTAAAGTTGAATATTTGTGTTTAGTTCATTATAAATGTGCTCCGATGAGTCGGAAACCTTTTAGTTTCCAGTTTTTGACAGTTCCTGGTCTCCCAGTGTTACCGGTCTGTGATGTCATCAGCCTCTGGTTTAGTCTGTTATTGCTCAGAGTGGAGAAGTTTGAGTCGTGAATATTTACTCATCTATGTATAAATTCACATCAGCCAGATCATTATGACCAGTAAAATAACACCAAAGTTCTGGTAAACCTGTTTTTTGACATTAACGTGGCTCTTAACTGTGTTTCACTGATGTTTGACATCTTGGTTTGGGTCTGGATCACAAAGATGAGCACCACCTCTGAGGAGCCCACCTCTGACCATTCACATGTGGACCACACAAAGCTGGCCTCTTGGAACCGGAGAGAGGAAGCTGTGCTTTTAAAGTGGAGCATGGAAGACGTCACCAACTCAACTCTCAGAGTGGTGAACCAATTTCAAGCCCCCCCGTCTTTCCTCCGTTGATTCACACACAACTAACCGGTATAAATAAAGGTTGGATGAACGCAGGGTACCAAGTGGGAAAACTTTCCCAGACTCGTTAAAAGTGTGTGAAAGGGGCATTTTACTTGAACTATTTACAGAACAATCCCACACACACACAAAACAACACCCCTCCCACCTTGGCATGACATCAGTGCAATGGATCCTTACAAAAAATGTTGAACCTTATCTAAAACCTCAGAGACCCCACGGTCCACAGATTCTTTATTGGAGGCACCAAAACCCTGGACCTATCGCCGCCATGTTTGACCTGGTTCTGAATGTTCAGTTTTTGTGGTAAGAGACTGTAGGTGAATATTGGGTCGTGACCGGTCATAATGTTATGGCTGATTGATGAGCGCTCAGACAGTGAGGGTAGTGTTGCTGGTCTGTGTCTCGGTGCTCGGACTCCCCACCACCATCTCCCTCAGGCCTTTGCTGAAGTGAAGATTTGCTCCAATCACAATGAAACCCTGCAGAGATCAAACAGCTGCTCTCACCCATCTCAACAACATCTGTGCACATCTGGAAACACACTCACGTTGTGATACTCCACCACCTCCTCTATGAAGTCCATCCCATCAGCCAGAGGGATCCGGACGCCCCTCTTGGTCCAATCTGAAGTTGGAAACAGAATGTGTGAGAGCAGCTTCAAAGATCTCAGGACCAGAATGAGGATCAGGGTCTTACTGTTGATCAGAGGAACCACGGACATCTGCAGCATGGTTTTCAGAGGAGCCTGCAGAGGAATCAGCTGCAGACAGATGAAAAGGTGTCACTGAGGCTTTCGGACAGTCTCAGCAAACGATGGAACGTGAACTAAAGACACACTTACTGCCAAAGACTCGAGAGCTGACTGGTTGGAGAAGATCTTAAATCTGTAACGTTTTATGGAGAAACTGATGAGTTGAAGAACGTGGAGAACAATGACCGTTTGTTTTACGCTGGTGATTCACGAGTCAGGATATAAACAACCTGCTTCTATTCTGGATACAACCAGCACAACTTTCTGCCTCCTTTGTCACCTGCATCTTCAGATCTGGTCCAGGAACACCCCAAACAGAATCAAAGACCAGGGACCTGGTGGGACCAGTTGGAACCTGACCCTGGTGGAATCCAACCCACGCTGAGAATCATGCTGCTGTTTAATACACCGTATTATTTTACATTATTAGCGTTTAGCGTATCTCTTAGATCATTATATACCGCATGTTTTTACACTTTATACTTTTGTTAGTTTTGGGTGTAAAGGGGACCTTGAGTACATCATTTCGTTCCACCTCATGTACCACATGTGATGCGAATGACGAGAAATTTGAACTTGAGAATGAGCTTGATTTTGTTTTGAGAATGTAGCACCCCCACAGAATGTCCCAGGATCCAGAACCACAAGATCCATGTGGACTGGAGAATCAAACTGCCATGACCCGCTTAGCTCGGGTCCACTTAACGACCCAGGTGAAAGTCCCACTGCTCTTCCTGGATCTTAGTTTGGAGCTTCTCTTCCAACCCTGAGAAGTGCGATTCCTCCAAAGTTGGACTGCACTTTCCAGTCACCTTTAAAACCACTCGTGAACGTCAGTTTGCCGCTCCACAGGTGTTTTCGCAGCCCTCCGTGCAACAGTGAAGGGGCGTGACGACCATGGCAGCACCTCAGCCTAATGGCAGATGGCTCTGCAGTCCTCAAGCTTTTTAACAACCTTGATCATCTCTGCCCAGGTAACTGCCCAGGTAACTGCCGAGCTCTCGGCCTTGGAAGTCTTGGTTCATCCTCAAGTTCGTTGCACGACAAGTTCTGATGATGTCCCAATAAATAAAGAGCAGAGGCCTCATGTGCAACATGGACAAACTTCAGCTGGATCAAGAATGAAGTTAATGGAAGCGTGCACAGCCTCAGTCACACTTCATGGCTGGTGTACGCATGTTTCCTCAGTGGGGGGGGAGAGACAGACGGCATTCTGGGAAACTTTTACTGATATGAAAATAACCGGACACACCTGAAACTCAAGGAACAATCAATGAAATCCACACCAGTGCTTAATTTGTAAATCAAACAATGTTGAAACGCAAACACCAGAGAGAGGTCTGGGGGTCCTCCCCCAGAAGTTTTGAATAAAGTAGATGCCATTTCCTGCATTCTGGTGTATTTTAACAGGTTGTTAAACATCTACAGTACACCTCAAGATGACCTGACTGAAAATTTGTTGGATTGTATACCTGAATTATTGAACATGGACTTTTTTGATCTACAGTATGTTTAACTACATTTGTAAATACTTGATTCAATAACTATTTTAAAAAGCAGCTAGAAGTAGCCTGACCAACAGCTCTCCTTGTGTGAATAGAGCATACTCTGCTTCTCTCAAGCATCCCCCCCCCCCCCCCCCACACACACACACACTTGACAGTTCTGAGCCAGACTCTTCTCCCCTGAATTCACTGTCCTCCTCGTTGCTGTTCTCCACATGTGAAACCTCCAGGCGCCTCCTCAGGCTGTTCATGGCGGGTGGCTGTGGGCTCCTGCCCCCGTACGACTGCCTGTTAGCTCAGCTCTCACCCACACCACTTGCACCTGTTCAGTATCTCCACTGCCACTGCCTTCATGTGCTTCAATTCTCGGCTGTTAAGTTGTACAATGAGAATTTTTTTTTTTTTTAATGAACGTAAATTGGGCTGTCTTTTCAACATTTTGGTCATTATTATTTTGACAAATTGGCGCCGTTGTTTTTTGATACGTGATGTACGTCACGTACAAACATTTCAACATCAAACATTTCTCGTGTTTTTAATAAAAAAAAAAATGTTATTAATGACCAACTTGTACTGTAAAACTGATTTGCTATTTAGTATTTAATTATATTTTTGTGTTTTTAATTAAATTGCCCATGACTGTACTTTTAGGGGCAGCGATCTATTTAAGGGTAGAAGCGAAAATGCTTACCTGAAGGAGCATCTCTGATGTGATATTAGGAAGCTCGTAAGTGGCTGTTGTGTTTAAAATTAGTGTTTACGCAATTACTTTTGGCTTACATATCCAATATAGGTTTTATTCATTCAAGGCAGTCATATTTGTTCATAACTTTATTATTAGTATGCCTGAGAGTTACTGGATCCAAGCAAACAGTTAATGGAATGCACCCTGTCAAAATAAAATAGTTCCCGGATCCTGTTCCGACAGGATCCGGCTCATTAAGCCCCGATCCACATGTATGCAATTACATGAGTGGGCATTAAACAATGCTCAAAGTGGTGCAGAAAATACCTTTAACAGTAGATTTATCCTCATTAGAGTTTGTTGCACTGTTATCAGTCATGTTAATACTATTGTACATGGCACGGTGCAACGACAGGAAATAAGAGAACTCTTGAAGTTTCAAAGTCATTCCTGTTGGAACTGAGCAGTCCTTCCTTTTTAGTTTCAGCTTATTGCAGCAGCATATAATTATTTTTAAATCAAAACGCTAAAAATAAACCTAAAAACCAATGAGACTGATGTATCCAGCGCTGACGGTGAGTTTCACCAGTCAGCGGTCACTTGGATGTTTCAGGGCGGCAGACTCTAGCTTTTTTTAGACCTCCGTGGATGGATGTGTAGCTGCATGTTGGTCAGCGTGGTTAGCGTCAGTGAGCTGGCTAAATGTTGACATCTGTTAAATCACAGGTTGAGGAGGAACACAGATTTTCTGTGTAACACTGGACTCATCTTCAATCAGAATAAGTAGATTTGCTTCCACGGAAAGCAACAGTGACAGAAGCAAACATCACATGAAAATAATTTAATTAAATTTGAGTGGATTTATTTAGGTTGAATAAATTGCTTTGAATTAAAATGTAAGCAGCTGGATTTAAAGTGTTGATCGTTTTGTAAAAGTACGTTAACTTAAACAGAATGAATTTGGTCATGATGTCTTTAGTCTTTTTTTTTTTTGTCTTTGGGGAGTGGTGGCGCAGAGGTTAGAAGGTGGGCCTGTGATCGGAAAGTCGCAGGTTCAACTCCCGGTACCGTCAACATAAAAAAAAAATAAAAAATGTGGGTGGAAAGGTGAAACCCCCACACCTCCCTCCACCTTCATTCACCCCACACTGGGCCCATGAGCAAGGCCCTTAACCCCCACCATCTGCTCCCTAAACAGGTCCCTCTTGAAAATGAGTTCTCGAGGCTCAATGAGACTACCTGGATAAATAAAGGTAAATGAAGAAAAAAAATTTGTCTTTATATTATGTACATCAAGGACATTTTTATTATTTAACCTTTATTCATCCAGGCAGTCTCGGAGTCACAAGGACTCATTTTCAAGAGAGTCCTGTTTGGGAGCAGAAGGTGGGGGTTAAGGACCTTGCTCAGGGGTCCAGGGTGGGGCAAATGTGGGTGTTTCACCTTTTCCACCCACATTTTGATGTCGGTCCGGGAAGTCGAACCGGTGACCTTCCGATCACAGGCCCACCTTCTCTAGCCTCTGCACCACCACTCCCTCATATGATCTGGTTCAGGTGTTTCACAAACAAAAGTAAAGATGTACCTGCGGAGATCAGCGTGGACCGCCAGGCGTTTTCCTCTCATGGAAAATTTGGCGTTAAATTTTGTTTCCTGCATAAGAAAAACACAAAACTTTAGTTAAGCTGGTTCAGGTCAGTCGTGAACTGGCAGTATTTTATATAACACACTGGTTGAAAAACTGCGCATGCACACACACACACACAGCTGCTCCACAAAAGGACCAGGGCTCTCATGTATGAACACGCAGAAAGGTTCTCCAGGTTCCTCCACTTGTCATGATGGACATCTCATTTGTCCACAAAACATTCTCCCAACAAACGTTTTAGCACAAAAAAGAAACTGTCCAGATGACCTGACTGAAAAATGTTGGATTTTATACCTGGATTATTGAGCATGGACTTTGTTGTTTTCAACCAGTTTGACAAGACTGTCAACAAGGAAGAGGGCCGGCAATGGAGGAGGGGCGTACCAAAGAGATCATCTTATCACAAGCAGAACTGATTTGTTCCACTTTGGAGTAAGCTGTTGGGGGAAGAATCAGTTTTGTTGTGCGTTTCCTCGACTGATGAAGCCTTCTGGATCGAAGGCGAAACGTTTCAGCACAAAAAAAGAAACTGTCCAGATGACCTGACTGAAAAATGTTGGATTGTATACCTGGATTATTGAGCATGGACTTTGTTGTCATTCTTCCAACAGTCTTCTGGCTTGTCCACATGATCTTCAGCAAACTGAAGACGAGCAGCCATGTTCTTTTTGAGAGCAGCGTCTTTCTCCTTCAACTCTGCCATGAACCATTGTTGTTCAGAGTTCTCCTGATGGTGGACTCATGAACATTAATGTGAGAGAGGCCTTCAGTTGTTACAAGTTACCCTTTGTGACCTCGCCCATTATTCCACACCTCGCTCTTGGAGTGATCTTTGTTGGTCCACCACTCCTGGGGAGGGAACAATGGTCTTAAATGTCCTCCATTTGTACACAACCTGTCTGACTGTGGATTGGTGGAGTCCAAACTCTTTACAGATGTTTTGTAACCTTTTCCAGCCTGATGAGCATCAACAACTCTTTTTCTGAGCTCCGCAGGAATCTCCTTTGTTCCTGACATGATCCACTTCCACAAACATGTTGTGAAGAGCAGACGCTGATAGATCCAGTTGTTTAAATCAGGGTGATCACTCACACCTGATCATCATCCACTGATTGAAAACACCTGACTCTTGTTTCACTTTCAAATTAACTGATAATCCTAGAGGTTCACTTTTACCACACAAATATGTAATATTAGATCATTTTCCTCAATAAATAAACAACCAAGTATGATATTTGTCTCATTTGTTCACATTCAATAAAATTCTTCATTTTGCTGCATCTAGATATAAGTTTTATTTTTGCAGAGATTTTCCACATGTATTTTACATGTTTAATTAGCGTGTCAGGGGAGGTGTCTCACATGCACTCAGTTCCATGTTCGTTGGGATGTATGAAAGAAAGACACGTAGAGACATGCGTACGCACGGTTTGATAAATCTGAATATTTCAGTGCGCACGTTCCTCATTTTGTCCCTACGAGAAGGTTTAGTGTGAAAACTGTCACTCTTTGGTACATGAGGCCCCCGGTGAAGTTACAGAGCCCGAGCTCTGGTTTATTCACTCCGAACTCCAACGTGATCTCATCCAGACAGAACCTGGACAAGATGTCAGTGCTGAGAGCCGCATCCCTTCTATCCTTCACCGAGTTCCAGGTCAGATCAGACGCCGCTGTGACCTCTGGTTGAGATGATGAAATTACATTTGGTCCATATTATCTGCTGTGTTTAACTCAAACCCTAGACTTCCACATTAGTTAATTTTTGTAATTAATTATTCCCATTTAAAAATAATTTCCTGTTTATTCAAACTATTCATGATTCTAATCTTACAAACCCTTAAATCATTTTACTATAAAGTCAAGGGTTTTTGTATTTCAACATCCTCAGCGTTCACTTTACTAAAGCAGGTTCAGAGTCTCAGTCACGTTGGAGTGCAGTTATGTGATTCACCGGTAAATGGACAAGTCCCTTCATAATAAAACCAATGAAGGATAAATTAAATAATTTTTTTAAATTGCTTGTTGACTGTTTCAAACTGTGCACATTGAATATTTATATGCTTTTATTGCTACAGCTTCAATAAATCAGTTACCTCTGGATGATCATTTAATTGTTACAGACTAAGCTGTGATGCAATCACAGGTCAAAGGTCATGATTTATCATTTTTTTAAACTATCGGAAACGTAAAGAATGTTTAACATTTGTGGGTTCTGTACCATGGTCATGCTGCTGAGCTGCACTGGAGGCTGCCCTGGAGGAAGGACCATCACCTTCACAATGGCTGTCATGACAACGGTTGCTCCAGATGTTTTGATGGAGGTTTTAGGAGGTGAGTTGACAGCGAGCTGCAGAGAGAGCGGAGCGTCCACCAAAGCTGGATTCTAATAAAAATTAAAAGAACATTTTGAAAAGTTAAGATTTAGAAAAACAAAAAAAGGTATATTACAATATAAAATTAAATTAAACCAGTCACTAGGGAGCACAAGCCAGAGAATCTCGGGTTCTGGTCCCAAGCCAGGGTAAATGGTGAGGGTTGTGTCAGGAAGGACATCCAACATAAAACACTTTTGCCAAATTAACATGCGAGTTCATCAAAGCGAAACCATACTGGATCGGTTGAGGCCCGGGTTAACAACAACCACCACTGGTGCTGTTGACAAACAGGGTGCCGGCGGAAATTGTGCTACTGTTGGTCAAAGACCACGAGGAAGGAAATGTGTCAGGAGACAGAAGGAGAAGAGGAAAGTGAAGAATGTAGTACTGAGGGTGGACACTCTAAATGTGGGGACAATGACAGGCAAAGGTAGAGAGCTGGCTGACATGATGCTGAGAAGGAAGGTACATGTTTTATGTGTCCAAGAGACCAAGTGGAAGGGCAGCAAGGCTCGCAGCATTGGAGCAGGGTTCAAACAGTTTTATCATGGTGTGGATAGAAAGAGAAATGGAGTAGGGGTGGTCCTGAAGGAGGAGTTGGCAAAGAAAGTAGTAGAGGTGAAAAGAGTGTCAGATAGGGTGATGTGTCTGAAGGTAGAAGTAGAAGGTCTGATTCTAAATATTGTCAATGGTTATGCTCCACTGGTTGGATGTGATGTGGAGGAGAAAGAAACATTTTGGAAAGATCTGGATGAAGTGATAGAGAGTATTCCCAGGGAGGAGAGAGTGATGATGGGAGCAGACCTGAATGGACACGTTGGTGTAGAAGGATGTTAGAAATGCAGCTGCCAGGAAAAAGACAAAGAGGAGATATATGGATGCAGTTAGAGAGGACATGGAGGTAGTTGGAGTGAGGACAGAGGATGTAGAGGACAGAGTGAAATGGACAAGGAGGAGTCATGGCGACCCCGATGAGGGAAAAGCTCTGAAGTTCTCCTCTTTCTTCCTTTTGTTATCTCTGCATCTTCTGATTTTATTCTCACCATCATCATTATGGTTCCAAAGTAGGTGGTTCTCAGCAACATTTCCAGGTCTTTGGGCATCTGAATGATTACACGAAGAAAAGGAAAAACAGACTGTGAATTTAAATTAGTCTTTGAGTCTAGTTTTGGTTTTATTTGTTGTTCAATTGTTCATTTTTATTTATTTTATGTTGGATTCATTTTTTTGTGATGGGGAATAAAAAAATTCCACCCTAAATTAAATTAAACTTTGAAATGATCATGTTGACTTTAGTGATGAGACCTACTTCCTGACTTTTAATTTGTTTCATGAAATTTCCACCTTGGTGTTGTGTTATTGCACACGTGTGTAGAGTTGGTCCCACTAATGGTGTGTTTGGGTGTTTGGTGCTGTGTTTAGTGTAGCTGTGATGTTAAAGATGAATCTGAGCATATTCACCTTTTCATTTACGATGTGCATTTGGAAAATTCCAGCAGTATAATACGAGAACAAGCCGCTGTCAAAGAAAAACTCAGACAGAGCCAGATACACCATCCTGTCAAACTCCCTGATCACTGGCTCCACTGCATAGTTTACCAGTGTGAGGTTCTGATTAGACAGGTCAAAAAACATCCCCTGTGAAAAAGGAAACGAACATTTGATACCACTGCAAATCTCATCAGGTTCTTTTAGGTCATTGGTTCCAAGTCTGACCCTAAAGTGCATGTCAAGGCTCTGGGACGTCACCACTGGATCGTCAATCAGGGAATAATCAATCCCAATATATGAATCCACCTCTGTCCTCACAGGAATGGTTTCCAACATGGCGTTAACGTGAACCAGAGCAGCGTGATTTAGAGCTGGGCAGATCTGAAGGAGAGAACGAGGCATGTTATCTTATTCACTAGATTTCATTTACAAATAACAAAAACAAGATAAACGATAAGGTACACAAATAACACCCAACACCATACTGATTTAACATTTATAGAGCCGTTCCTGTAATCCCGAGATCATGTTCAAGCCTCTGTAATAAAATATTGTCATCATTTATGTCAAAGGCAGCTTTGAGATCAAATAGGACAAGTATGGACTCGTGTCCACTGTCTAACAGGACAAGTATGGACCCGTGTCCACTGTCTAACAGGACAAGTATGGACCAGTGTCCACTGTCTAACAGGACAAGTATGGATGCGTGTCCACTGTTTAACAGGACAAGTATGGACCCATGTCCACTGTCTAACAGGACAAGTATGGACTCATGTCCATTGTCCAACAGGACAAGTATGGACCTGTGTCCACTGTCTAACAGAACAAGCATAGATCCATGTCCCCTGTCTAACAGGACAAGTATGGAACCGTGTCCACAGTCTAATAGGACAAGTACAGACCCATGTCCCCTGTCTATGTCTAACTGGACAAGTATGGAACCGTGTCCACTGTCTAACAGGACAAGTATGGACTAATGTCCATTGTCTAACTGGACAAGTATGAACTCATGTTCACGGTCTAACAGGACAAGTATGGACCTGTGTCCACTGTCTAATAGGACAAGTATGGAACTGTGTTCACTGTCTAACAGGACAAGTATGGACCCATGTCCCCTGTCTAACAGGACAAGTATGGACCCGTGTCCACTGTCTAATAGGACAAGTATGGAACCGTGTCCCCAGTCTAACAGGACAAGTATGGACCTGTGTCCGCTGTCTAACTGGACAAGTATGGACTCATGTCCACTGTCTAACAGGACAACTATGGACCCGTGTCCACAGTCTTTGGCCATAGGAACAACATTAGTAACTTTCAGCAGTGCATTTTCTTTGCTATGAGCTCTAATCTTTGGTCACTAATTGTTCGAACTCCTCAGATTTTTTTTTTGTCTAAAATATTTTCAAAAGATGCCTCAGTCTGAGACTGAGACATGTTCTGGATTCCTCGGTCCATTCAGAAGACAGAAGACTGAGGCACAAAGGGAGGTTGAAGACATCCCACTTTAACGTGGTATTAACAGAACTGGGCTGGCCAAAACCCAAAAACAACAATCTGCAGTGCCACAGCTCAGTAATGTAATGAAGTAATGACAATAGTGAAAGAGAGCCTGCCCATGGGATTAAACATTAAAGATATTTTTTACCAGGAGAACATTGATGATAATGCACAGCAACTTTGTAGTTAATTTTATAAGTTTTTTAATTTTATGAGTGCTTAGTGTATATTTAGTTGATGTTTTTCTTAGTTCATATCTTAGATGTTATTACTGTTTTTCTTATACATTTTATTGTTGGATGTAACTGGGACCCTGTGTACATAATTTCGCTCCACCACATGTACCACATGAGGTGCGAATGACAATAAAGAAACTCTGACTCTGACTCTCTGACTCTGATAAAGCTAACCACAAAGAGGATACCCAGGAGAAAGGCAGACTGGTCTGTGAGACCATTGTACAGAGCTATCTAATGAAAGAGCCCTAAATGTTCAGCAAACTGGATAAAGAGTGGGTCAGTAATAGGCTGAAGTCCAGAGACAGAGAAGAAAACTTCTCCTTGAAGCATCACAAACATCAGGAGGGAACAGACAAGTCAGAAACTCGAGCTAAAGAAGAATTGGACAAAAACAGATCACAGCAGAAAGTGTGAGACAGAAGCAGCTGATTTACCTGCTTGTTGAGAAAGAAGCGCAGGCCTGTTGTCAGAAATTTACCCAAAAAGTCATAAACTCTCCTGAAAAAAAGAAATGTTTCTGATGGGTGAAGTTTAGTCATAGAACTGTGTGAAAGAACTTCTGACTTTTTTATTATTTTCTTTGATGAATGATCTTATAAATCAGTGGTTCCCAAAGTTGGTCCTTGAGGAACACCGTCCTGCATGCTTTACTTTACCCTGCTTTGATGCACCTGATTTGAATGAATGGGTGATTAACCAACTTCTGCAGAACTTAAGGAAGTCATTAATTCACTGAATCAGGCATGTTGGAGCAGGAAACCATTGAAACATGTAGAATGGTGTTCCTCAGAGAACAGGGTTGGGAACCACTGATTTAGAGGTCATGACACAAGAATCAGAGAAACTGAAAAATTCTGACCATCTCCACCTGACATAATCAGTTTTGATACCGATTCTTTTTCATGGATATTTACTGTATTTTTACCTAAGTGTTCCACTGAACTCTGCCCTCATTTTTTTAATTTTGGCCTCACAGGTGATGTTGTTAATTTTCAGTCGTCCTTCAACATCTCGGATCAGGTGTACAGCCGTGTTGATGTTTACTCCTTCAGCTGATGCATTGATGTGTCCTGTGTCATAGCTGGAAAAAAAAAAACAGAAACAATTTCATATGTGTTGGATTTTTGAAGCTAAAAATAAGATAGTCCTAAAACATGTTTTGTATGATCAAAATAAAAAAGCAAGTGTAAAGTTTGAAATTCAACATAAGAATGTTCAAACTTCTCTGAGAACTTTTCATTCATTTGAACTTGATGTCCTCTACTTCTAAACTAAATTTGTAAAACGTTTCCTCATCAGCTGTTTCACTGGAGCAAAGGAACACTGTCACCATCTGATTACACCATAGAGTTCAATAAGACAACTAGAGGTCCACTCCCTTTCCCACCCACTGCTTTCATCTGTGACGACATGGAGGAGCAATCTTTACAATTATCATGATTGTGAGGGAAAACACCAGAGCAGAGGGCTGAGACAGAACAGGACTCGGGACAACTCAGGAATACAAAGTAAGTGAGGTTTATTTACAGGTAATATTTACAGGAGGCTCTGGGAAGAAACCAGAAACGGAGGAGGCCTGGTAAGTAGGGTTCCAGCAGTTTCTAAAGTTTACATGAATGGTTTCTCCTACAGTTTCCTTCAGGTTTGTTAGAACAGAGAGGAGAGGAGAGGATCCCAGGTAAGTAGAAGGCAGCCTGGTGGAAACAGGTTCCTTTGGGTCCAGTCCTTACTTTGGAAATGTAGGAGGTATACAGGTAGGTCCAGAGTCAGGATCTCAGAGAAAACAGGAGCTAGAAGAACACAAAGGAAAAACTGGTAAGTATGATCTCAACTCTCAGAAACACAGGAAGGCTGTCACTATACTGACTGGTGTGTAATGTGCCAGCAATGGAAAGAACACCGAATCCTCTTTATATACCCCTGGAGCTCGATAAACAGAACTGGCCTCAGCTGCTGCTCATTGGTGATGATCTTCTACAAAAGTTTGATAGCCACAGGGAGGAAGGACTTCCTGTGATCTGGGGTGTTTCTCTGGATGATCTCTATAAAAAGAAAAAAAATGAGGCTTGGGTCAAGAATGAGGGACCTGGAGATCCATGAACTTTCCTTTGGGCCATATCCCTCACAGTCAACCATGTACTGGAACCCTTGGTCTATGCATCTCACATCAAAATTTTGGCTGACAGTATAAGCCAGGTGGTTATTGATGAGCTGGGTGGGTGGAAGGTGGTTGGCAAGAGGGCACAGAGGACTCTTGGAGATGGGTTTCACTTGGAAGATGTGGAAGGTAGGATGGACGTACAAGGAAGAATGTAGTTTGAGTCTGACAGCAGCAAAGTTGATGATCATATCAACAGGGTTTAGACCAATGAATTGAGGGGCTAATTTCCTGTGAGTGCCCTTAATGTTAATGTTACATGTGGAAATCCATACTTTCTGAATAATCTGGTACATGGGAACAATAGAGTGATGTCGATCAGCGAACCTTTTATTTTGGTCTGCTGTGCACGTGAGGGCACTCCTTCTCTGGTGCCACACTCTTTGGCAGCAAAAGAGATGATGTTGCACAGAAGGTACAGAAACTTATACCAAAACTGTTTTGAGTGGTCCAGAGATGCTTCAAAAGGGGAGAGACTGGTAGCAGAGGAGGTGTGTGTATTGTGAATGTATTCATTCCATACCAAATGCTGGATTTGTGATGATGGGTTATTATTAATTATGCACCTGAGCAGCCTCCAGATCCTGGTTACAACATTCAGTTTGGCCATTAGATTGGGGATGGTACCCTGACATTAAACTGGATGAGAGCCCGAAAGTGCTGCAGAAAGTGTTCCAGGCTTGAGAGATGAATGGAGGTCCTTGGTCATAGACAATATCTGTAGGAATGCCATGAATCCTACGGATGTGCAGAACCAGGAGCTGGACCATCTCCAGGGCAGAGGGAAGTTTGCATGGGGGAAAGAAGTGGGCAGCCTTGGAAAACATATTAATGACAGTAAAAATAACTGTGTTACCCTCTGAGGGTGATAATCTGGTGATGAAGTCCAGGGAGATGTATGACTAAAGGTTTCTGGGGGTTGGCAAGGGCTGAAGAAGACCAGCAGGAGTTTGATTTCTGTACTTGTTGTATGCACAAATGGGACAAGCTGCCATAAAATCCTTGATGTCACTATTCATGGTCGGCCACCAGAAGTGTCATTAAATGAGAGTATTTGATTAGTTCCAGAATGACAGGTTATCTTGTTAATGTGAACCTAGTCAAGAACCTTACTCTTCACAGTTCTGGGCACAAAAAGTTTACCCACAGGTCTGGTACCTGAATTAGGTTCCAAACTCTGATTTTCCAGGATGTCCTTCTTGATGCTCCATGTGAGGGTGATGACAAAGCAGGAGGAAGGAAGGACATTCTCTTCTGTTTTAGGATGATCAAATGCTGAAAACTGATGGGACAAAGCATCAAGTTTGATGTTCTTGTATCCAGATCTGTAGATAATACAGACGTTAAATCATGCAAAGAATAGAGACCAACGGGCTTGTCTGGGGTTCAGCCTCTTAACATTCTGAATATAGGCCAGGTTTTTACGACCAGTCCAAACGATAAAAATAATTTCAGAAGTTTCAAACCAGTGCCTCCATTCTTCCAGGGCCAACTTAATTTTTACCAGCTCTCTGTTACCAACATCATAGTTTTGTTCAGCTTGAGAGAGACGATGACAGAAAAAAGCACAGGGGTGTACTTTGCCATTGGTCTTGAATCGTTGGGGAAAGACTGCTCCAACTTCAGGGTCCAAAGTATCCAAATCTAAAATAATCTATCATGTGGGATCAGGATGACACAGGATGGGGGCAGAAGAGAACAGTTGCTTTGTTGCTTTAACCCACAGAAAAGCAATACAGAGATCACACCAAAATTAGTGTTGGCTTCTGGTGTCCATTTAAAAGTTTTTGGGGTAGAGGTGAGTTGGGTAGGAGGAGAAGTGGTTTTATTGTAGCCTTTGATTAACCTTCTGTAGAAATTGGCAAAAACCAAAAGATGCTGTAGCTGTCTGCAATCATCTGGAACCAACCACTCTTCCACTGCCTCGATCTTTTCAGGGTCAGTCTGCATCTGTCCTTTTGCAAAAATGAATCCCAAACATAACACAAAGGTGACATGGAACTCACTCACTTTGTCTGATTTGATAAACAACTGGTTCTCGTAGAAATGTTGGAGGATTGCCCTGACACGGTGAGTGTGTCGCTATAGGTCCTTGGAATAGATTAGGATTTCATCTAAATAGACAAACACAAAAACATTTAGGGAATCACGGAGGATATCATTATCCAGAACCTGGAAGACTACAGGGGCGTTAGTGAGGCAGAAAGATATCACCATGTATTCAAAATGGCCGAGTGGAGTCCAGAAAGCTGTCTTCTACTCGTCTCCCTCCCTAATCCTCACTAGATGATAGGCATTACTTTGATTGTCTATTAGTTAATGATTTGATAAATGATCATCATACTGACTTATTCTGTTTGACATAAACCTAGCTACAACATTTTTGTTAGTGTTAATGAATCCACTCTGCTAATTATTTAAAATTTAATGTTCCTAGAACAAGGTGGTCAAGGGTTTCATGGACAAATATAATTGAGTATCATGACCTCAGCCAGTCGAAGAAGACGGCCGCTCATTCTGAGCCTGGTTCTGCTGGAGGTCTCTTCCTGTTAAAAGGGAGTTTTTCCTTTCCACTGTCTCCTTTGTGCTTGCTCAGGATGGGAGACTGTGACAAAGTGAAGATTCAACACAATGTGCTGTTTCCTAAGATAGATAAATTTTACCAATTGTCTTTTACAATGTATGTGAATGTTTTTGTACAGTGCCCTGAGATGACTTCTGTTAGGAGTTGGAGATATAGAAATAAACTGAATTTAACTGAATGTAATCTAATTTTGAAAATATAGAGGCAGAGTAGAGCTGTTCATGCACAGAATCAATAAGGGGTGATGGGTACTTATTTTCCACTCGGATTTGATTAGGGCTGCTGTAATCAATACATGGTCTTAAAGTTTTATCTTTCTTGGCCACAAAGAAAAGTCCTGCCCCTATTGGGGAGGTGGAGGGAAGAATGATGTCTGAGGCTAAAGACTCTTCAATATTACTAATCACATTATTATTATTATATACAGGGACCATGTGTACATACTTTCATACCACCTCATATACCACATGTGATGTGAATGACAATAAAGACACCTTGACCTTATTGTCTCCTTCTCAAGTCCTGAAAGGTTGTACAACCTAATGGCGTGTAGGGGCAACCGGAAGGAGATCAATGGGGCATTCATATGATCGGTGAGGAGGTAGGGGGGTGTCTCTCTCTTGGGGGGAAATGGCAGCAGAGCTGAAGCAGTTTCTAAACAAAACATCCTCCACTGCTCTATCCTTTTCTCTGACCAGTTAAGTTTTGGATTGTGTCTCTTTAGCCAAGGGAATCCAATGAACTGTGGTGTAGATGAGTCAAAAATTAAGAACTCACCCAATGGTTACCCAAAATGATGAGATAGAGTTCCTGAGTTCTCTGGTGGGTCATTGTTAGATTTTGTCTGGTGATTTCAGCAATAGACAGGGGTGAGGCGAGTGGCTGAACAGGAATTACTAGTTGCTCCATCAAATCCCTGCTGATGAGGTTTTGTTCTGCCCCAGAGTCCAGGAGAGCTTAAATGGGTAATTTTACTCGATAAGTCATACATGTGGTGGGCAACATTAAACAGGAACCAGGAGAAAAAGAACTTCTCACCAGTAGCTCCCGATTTACTGATAAGAAATTCCTTTTACCTTCGCTGGGCAAAGATCAATAAAATGTTCGTTTGTACCACAGTAAATGCATTATTTAGCAATATTTTGTTGTTGTCTCTTTTCAGGAGAGAGACGAGTATGTCCCACCTGCATAGGTTCTGAGTCAGGTTCAGGCTTGGGTGTTGAAGCTTGAAAAGTTTTGTAGCTGGCATGGGGTGGAACCTGGAAGTGAAGTGACACTGGGAGTTGTAGTCCCTTTCTCTCTGTCTCTCTCAGGGTCGATTGTCAATGTGGAAGGTCAGGCTTATTAATCAATCCAAGTTCTGTGGCTCATCCTTTGTAGCGTGTTGGTCTTTTATCTGTTCGGAAAGTGAGTTAAGAAATGTACCTTGCAGGGCTCACGCATGCAACCCATCTCCTCTGCTGTGATCCGGAAGTGGATAGAATTCGCTGAAACTGATCTCCATCCCTGCTGCATGGGCAGAAGACATTTTGCTGCCTCCATCTGCTGGAGAGAGTGGTTGAACACAAGTAAGAGGTTCTTAATGAAATGAGAGACAGTTAGTGTCTTGGTGGGATGAGAATTCATGTAAGCAAGTGACTAGCGGAGGGTGATTCCTTTAAGAGCGCTCACAACATACTGTAGGTAATCGTGGAGGGCTTGGAGGAATAAGTTATTGGTGCCCTGCTGAATTCCTGTCTGCACTGTAACATGAAACCACTACATAATCAGGATCACCATCAAAATATTCTGAGGGTCTATGTCAGAAGAAGTTGAAGTCTGGGAGGAACCACTTGACTGAGAAGTCTGGAATGAAGGAAGTAATGCAGCCAGCTTCTGATCACTGGAAAACATCATGCTGCCAAGTTCCTCCAGACAGTAGTCTACCGTTGAGAGAGGATTTGGTGAATGGTGGATTCATAATTATATGTATTTTATTTGTTTACTGAAAGTGTGTTGAGTCTTTTCGTTTTCAGTTCTGAACAGGGATAAGGCATTTTGGCTGGACCATTCTATCATGATTGCAAGGGGTAAACATCAGAGCAGAGGGCTGAGACAGAACAGGACTCGAACAACTCAGGAATACAAAGGCCTGGTAAGTAGGGTTCCAGGTAGCAGGTTCTAGAGTTTACATGAATGGTTTCTCCTACAGTTTCCTTCAGGGTTGTAAGCACAGAGAGGAGGGTAGAGGGTCGCAGGTGAGTAGAAGGCAGCCAGGTGGAAACAAGTTCCTTTAGGTCCAGTCCTTACTTCGGAAATGCAGGAGGTATGCAGGTCCAGGTTAAGAGTCAGGATCTCAGAGAAAACAGGAGCTAAAAGAACACAGAGGAAAAACTGGTAAATATGATCTCAAATCTCAGAAACACAGGAAGACTGTCACTATGTTCCAGCATCAAGAGGAACACTGAGTTCTCCTTATAAACCCCTCGAGCTCATTAACAGGACTGAACTGGACTCAGCTGCTGCTCTCTGGTGCCGATCGGCTACAAGGGACAAACTGCAAGGCAAGAAACATATATATATATATATATATATATATATATATATATATATATATATACCACAACATAAAATGTATAAAATTGATAATTAATGTTAATTTATAGGGCAGCACGATGGCACAACTGGTAGAGCTGCTGCCTCTCAACAAGAAGGTTGCCGGTTCAAATCCCGGTCCGGGTGCCTTTCTGGGTGGAGTTTGCATGTTCTCTCCATGCATGCGTGGGTTTTCTCCTGGTACTCCAGTTTCCTCCCACAGACCAAAACATGCATGTTAGGCTGATTGGTAACTCTAAATTGTCCCAGGTGAGAGTGAGAGAGTGAATGGTTGTTTGTCTCTATGTGGCTCTGTGATGGACTTGTGACCTGTCCAGGGTGTACCCCGCCCCTCGCATAGGGATTGCTGGACATGGGCACCGGTGACCCCGTGACCCAAAATGGAAGAAGCGGGTAAAGATAATGGATGGATGGATTTATAAGGAAAATATATCAATTATAAATACTGATCTAAACTAGATCTGAAGTCAGTCAATAAAGCTAGTTGAAAAATTATGAAAAACTGATGACTTTCCAATTAACTTTTTTAACATGAAAATTTAATGCATTCAATATTAATCAATAACTTCTTTATACACAAAATATTATAAACAGTAAACATTATAAACACAAAATTATATGCATTATGCACACATATATATATATATATATATATATATATATATACATACAGTATATATCACTGTAATTTAATATACTGTGGTGTATCTTAAAATTTGACCAAAGAAAAACTCAGTACAGTAGTCCTTAGTTTATCGCGAGGCATTCGTACCCTGAAGACCCGCGATAAGTGAAAAACCGTGTAGTAGGAATAGTAGTACAAGTGGTAAGTAGTAGTTTATGTAAGTGTCTTAAACGTTTCTCACATTCTTGCAATATTCTACACAATGTTTCTAAACGCTCTAAAAGAGCACAGCATGACATGATTTCAGCTCTCTGTTTCCGCTGCTCTCTGCCACCTGCCAGAGCTCTTGGCCACGCCCACTTCTCCGCTGCAGAGCAGAGATCATGACACGCTGCAGGAGGAAGCTTCTCTTTCAGCTGTTGACTGCACACAGTTGCAGGAAGAGGGTTTTTCTACAGTTGTGGGCTGCACAGGTGCAACAGGTGCTAAATAATATTTTCAAATAATTAATTTTAAATAAAAATTCCATGTCAAACTTGCGGCTCATCCACCAATTAGCCAATTGTGTTTCGTGTACAATCTTATTAAGAAAAGCCACGATAGAGAGAGTCCGGGAGAAACGAACTATGAAGTAGCGAGGAACTAATTACATATAAAGGTTTCTGCATAACCGTGTTGGAATAATGTATATTTATTATTACTTTGTATTTACCTGTTAGAAAATGTTCACTGCAGACCGGGTGATGCTCTGAACGGTGAAACTTGTCTCTACTGATGTTGGCTAACCATCTTCTCAACAGGTGGTTTGTGTAATGGAAACCTAAAAATAGTCAAATATATCATATTATTTTACACTGTGTAAATATTACATAAATCGGAGGCAACACCAGGTTGTACTATTTAATAATTAGTGCTAAACTGGTTCAGCATAGTGCCACAATCCGCAGAACAACATCTGCCACAAAAGCTAATATCTACAAGTCAGTTCATCAATTAACAGCAATCGCATCGACTTAAAGGCTAATTTTAATTTAAACGTTCCGTTATCAGCTTCAGTCGAGGTAAAGAAGATCAAATCTGATGACTCGAGAAACGAGACACGTTTTCCTGTCTCTCTTTGGTTGGTACAACCGTGGCACATGCAGTTTATATACATTATATAGCTTCTATACGTTCTAATATTCTTTTATTACGATCAGTAATAATTGTTGCAATTTTTACATACCGGTGATCAGTTATTGGCTATTTTGCCAATATCTAAACAATGCTAAGTCCAGATGCTCGCCCTCTCTGGTCCCACCGTGAGTCATGTCACGTGACCACTGCGCCCTCTAGTGGTCTTATTTAACTCTATGGGTCACACCGATGATTAAACACTGTCACCATGTGGTTGCAGCCAGTCTTGCAGACTGGAACCCAGTCAGGTCAGTTACTCTAAAAATGCGCTTCAGAATAAATTTACAAACTGAAACATGTTTTATCCTGACTGAAAAATGAAAAAGCAGCTCTGTAGGACATGATGGCGTGCCTTAATGTCACATTTTGACCATGCCAAGTCAAAGTTAAAAGTCAAGCAAGGTTACCGTATTATTTTTTTAAATGTTGAGATTTTTTTTTTACCAAATAAGAAAATAATGGCCCAACTGAGAAAACCTCACATGACGTCCTTTAAAAGAAAGTGGAAACAGTATAATGTCAAAAGGTGACTGCAGTGTGTAGGTGCCCCACTGTATTAGACTTCCTTTGTGTTCTGTGTAAGAACTAACAAGAACCAGTAGAGGATCTGTCGGTAGAAGCTCAGGGAGATGGATGAGTTCTGAACGTCGAACAACAAGCCAACATCAGGGATGAACTGCAGGTCCGAGTGACTTAAATTCAGCTCTTTTATCTTCACACTGACAGGAAATGAGAGGCAGCAGCAAACGATTACTACACACATCATACACGACCAGTATTACTGTGGTACTTTGAGAGAACGCCGTACTCAGAGATGGTGTACTGGAAGCGTCCTTCTGTGCCCTTCATCTCTGGCACACTGATGTTAGTGAGCTCCTCTTCAACAAACTTCTGAGTCTCAGATTTCACTGAAGACACAAAACACATTGATGTGTCAAAGAACACTGAATGTACTTCGATTATTTGGACTGAACAGGAGAACAGAGTTAGTACTTTTGAAGCAGAGCGTTAGTTTGAGGTACGAACATGAAATAAACGGTTGGCTCCTCAGAGCTGTGGTCACAAGGTTCTCTGGTTCTTGGAGATCTGAACTGAGAACTTGTTGAAGCAGCTGTGGAAGCTCTCAGAGAACTGCTCCGTTGAAGGAGAACAACCCTGATCTACGCCGACCTCCACACTGAGGAGGTTCTGAGGAGCAAACCAACTCCATGTTGCTGCTGCTTCATGGTCTCAATCATTTTACAGTTCACAGCTCACTGACCAGGAAAAACAAATATGAGGATCACTTCACAAATATCACCAACCCAAACCCTCATGTGGGTCGAAGAGGAAACATTAAAGCATTTTGTTCTGACTGACACTGAAACGTTTGGTAGATATCTCCTAAATAACTCAACAACCACTTTTTGGATCACATTCATACATGTTTATAAAATTTATTTATTTTTTATTGAAGAAATTATTATTACAGGTAACTCATCTTCAGAAAAAGGTTTTTCCTGCTGTCTTTAGGACGACCATCGTTAAATCCTGAACACAGAATCAAGATTTCTTCATTTTTATTAACTGTGGACCAATTAAAACGGGCTGATTTTCAGTTGCTTTTATTTATTTATTTTATTTTTTTATTAGAGAGGCATGTTTTTCTTCCATTTATGTGATGTGCTTTATTGATTTTGGATGTTTCATTCTTTATTGTGGCTACTTGTTTTTTGATGAAAATGAGCTCGAGGTTAAATCTGTTGCAACGCATCAAATATTTTTACATTTATTATTATGTAATTATGTTATAATCACACACTGTTCTGATTAAATAAAGTAAAAACAAAAGCAAAGATAATCAGGTTTGCCTTGAAACACACAATACTAACTAAAGATAAATGTGTATACTTACACATCTCCAGTCCTTTGTCAGTGATCCGGACTTTACAAGCAGCAGGCTCAGCAGCAGCCATGATGGACACCCCCGTGACGAGTAGGAGCACGGACAGCACACAGGAAGTCATTCTGAACCACAGGAAGCCGACCTGAACGAAGAAGATCAGCTGAAGGTCAGAAACACGGTCAAAGTCTCAACTAGAGCAAATGGAAAGATGAGTCTTTGCCTCAAGCTAAGGACGTTTTGGACGTCTTGTTTACATGAGACGGTAGGACGGAGCAGGAGATGGACCAACGGGGCCTCATAAGCAGTAATAAGGACTTTGCTCCAGTCCGTTATTGTGAAAAAGAAACTGAGCAGAAATGCAAAGCTCTGGGTCTACTGACAAAAAAGGTTGAATCATGTCATCTGGACTTCGTTTTTTTGTTAAAAAGAAACGTTTCGCCCCTCATCCAAGAGGCTTTGTCAGTCTGAGGCCTAGCCATCTGGTATTACCCAGAAGCCACCCTGACTCTTGTGTTTCAAGCCTGCCTCAGATACCCCTAAAGTCTGGCCTTTTCACTAATGGTTTCAAAAACACAAAGTTTGTTTTCTCAGTCATCCAGGTATATAACAACAAAAAAGGTTGAATCATGTCATCTGGACTTCGTTGTCAGGGTGGCTTCTGGGTAATACCAGATGGCTAGGCCTCAGACTGACGAAGCCTCTTGGATGAGGGGCGAAACGTTTCTTTTTAACAAAAAAACGAAGTCCAGATGACATGATTCAACCTTTTTTGTTGTTATATACCTGGATGACTGAGAAAACAAACTTTGTGTTTCTGGGTCTACTGGTTTGTTCATGCTTCATCCCTCACTGATGCTCATGAACTCCATGATGATTTGGAACTCCAAGATGGTGCTGTAATGGCGACAGGCAGCAGTAGTGGAGTGTGAACCAAGAAAGACGACTCTTTTTAAAATACTACTCTGCTCATGCTTCAGTTAAATAAAGTTCAAGTAAAAAATGACTATAAAATCAGATCAGAACTAGAAATTTCCTGGAGAAACTTTGACAGGGACTGCCTATTTGTTATTAAATTATTATTCATAATAAATATTAATATTAATGATTATTAATATTAATACTAAATATTAATTATTAATATTATTAATTATTAAATAATTAATAATTAGTAATCAATATTAATAATGTCACACCAACAATTAGTATTAATATTAAATATTACTTATTAATATTAATAATTATTGATACTAAAATAGATAATTATTAACATTATTAATTTATAATTAATAATAATTTTTTAATATTACTAATTAATAATAATAATAGGTAATAATAGGTGCCTTCCTTGCATGTGGAACCAAAATGGCTCCATACGTTACTCAGTTTCTATGAAGAGTTTTCTCCTATTCATTGCCTATGGGAAATTTGTCATCTTTGTTAGCAAAATATGTTGCCATGGTAACTGCGAAGACCAATAAAAGTAGTTGCACACTTCCCGGAGCCGGGCCGGTCGTTTTGATATAACTTTTGTGGGGGTCCACTTTGCGGTTCGGGCCACATTAAAGTTGAAAAAGATGCTCTTCAGGCGTAGAATAATAAGTGGGCAGTCACCAACTAGTTCCTGGAGTTGGTGAAATATTGCGTCTTTATTCGCAAATTACGTCGCCATGGTAACTCGAAATGCCAATAAAAGTAATAGCACACATCACGGGGCGAGCCGGTCGTTTTGATATAAATTTTGTGGGGGCGCTGTGGTTCGGGCCGCATTAACGGAGATAGAAATGTAGACTCACTTCCGAGGTGTAGAATAATAGGTGCCTGCTATTAATTGTTAACTGACGGGATTAAATAGACGTTTATTTGTCCCAAGATAGCCATTTAAACAATAACTCTGCTGATTATTCATGCTGCTGATTATCCATGCTGCTGATCTCTTGCCTTTAACCTGCTGTACTCATTCATACCCATCTGCTCACCACAGACTCAGGTTCAGGCTGCTGTTTAATATACCATATTATTTTACATTATTAGTATTTAGTGTATATCTTAGATCCTTGTATACTGTTTCTTTTTATACTTTATATTTTTGCTATTTTTGGGTGTAACTGGGACCTTGAGTACACAATTTTGTTCCACCTCATGTACCACATGTGATGCGAATGACAATAAAGAACATTGAACTTCGAACTCTGCTGTTTGTGCAGGGTCTCATCGGTCCAGTAGGAGGACCTACAGTAGACTGGAGGGGTCCAGACCACCTCTGATGCTGGTCTGGAGGGAACTGTTCTCCATGTCCTCAGCGCGGCCTGTTTGGACTCCAGAGTCTGGTTTTTATTAAAGAGTTCTGGTCAGACCTGATGGTTCTTCAGTTCTTCTCAGTTCTGTTGATTTAATTTGTCCAAAGCTTTCAGGCAGTTTGTTCCTGTTGACTGTTAATAATAATAATAATAATAATAATAATAATGTCATCACAATGTCAGCACTGTATGTTTCCATACAATGGCGAAATTAGTCTCTGCATTTAACCCATCCACCACCAGGTGGTGCAGTGGGCAGCTATTGAAAGCGCCCGGGGGACATTTTGGGAATTAGACGTGCTGCCCAGAGACGCCACGTGATGTGCAGTGACTGGGGATCGAACCTGGGACTCTCGGGTCCCAAGCCGGCTGCCCTGCCTCTACACCATCTCGGCCCCTAGAGGAAACCGTCAGGTTTTCAGAGTCCACTCTGAGACTCAGATTGATTCAACTTTTAACAACAGAATTAAATTAAAGTGTTGAAGTGGAAAAAAGTGAGTCTTTAAAAGTTAAATCAATTTCCAAGAAATAACATTTGTTTAGTTTCAAACTAAAAAGTTTAGCTGAAGTTTAAAATGTCGAGAAGATGAACTGAAGAAAAGAAAGAGAAGGAACCCATCCAAGCTGCTGTTTGTGTTTGGAACAGAAAAACAGAAAGCGGGTCACGGTGCTGCTGGGACACAGTGTGGGTCAGGTGGGGGGGTTACTGCAGGTCAAACTGCTTCTTTGAATGAATGTCACAGCGTGAACAATGTGTTCAGTTTCAGCTTCCTGTTCACTCAGCAGGCCCTTCAGTCTGTGGACTCCAGGTCTACAGTCCATCGGCCCAGACCACGGCAGACCACAGAAGGGATAGAGTCCATGGACTCCAGGTCTACAGTCCATCGGACCAGACCACGGCAGAACACAGAAGGGACAGAGTCCATGGACTCCAGGTCTACAGTCCATCGGCCCAGACCACCGCAGACCACAGAAGGGACAGAGTCCATGGACTCCAGGTCTACAGTCC
>NC_056504.1:48463660-48474095 GCF_014905685.2 Nematolebias whitei
AGAGTCCATGGACTCCAGGTCTACAGTCCATCGGACCAGACCACAGCAGGGTCGGTTCAAACAGCTCCATCGATCATCAAACAGAAACAAACAGAAAGGAGTTTGAAATACCAAGATAGGCAGGTCTGTGAGTCACAGCCCAGGGAAAACCACTCTGCCCCACCTTGAAGAAAACTCTGGGTATATCTGAACCACTGACGTCAAACCACAGCTGTCCTTTAATCAAAAGCTTCAACAAGTCTTTAAACTCGCAAATAAAACACACTCAGCTTGTAATCAGTGAACGAGCCAATCAGAACCCAGCTCTTTGATCTGAGAGCCAATCAGAACCCATGTTGTTACTGTCGCCACGTGTCTGACCGCCGCCACTGAAGCTTCCATTCAAACTTCAGACAGATCTGGGGAACCTCGTGTTCTCAGGCTGACGGTTTCTACAGAATTGTTTAATCTTTCATTCCGATGCAATTTAAAGCTGCAAAGACTGAGATCGCCTCCTGTTCATCAGTTCCTACAGCTTTCACTTAACTTCTGGATCATTTACTGAATAAAAACGCAGAATCAGTAAAAACTAATCAAACGTTGTCTTTAAAAGTAGATTCTTACAGTACCATACTATACCACTTTATAAAGCACTTAAAAACAGCAACAAGGCCGACCAAAGTGCTGAGGGTCCTCCCCCCAATTTTTTAAAATAAAGTAGATGCCATTCAGGTGTATTTTAACGGGTTGTCAAACACCATTTACCAACATCAGTAAACACTTGATTCAATAACTATTTTAGAGAGCAACAAGAAGAAGCCTGACCAACAGCTCTCCTTGTGTGAACAGAGCACGCTCCACTTCTCTCAAGCATCCTACCCCCACACCCACCCCGGTTGACAACTGCCAACACTAACTAGCGCTAAGCTAGCACGCAACAGAGTGGTGTCTCCCCCTCCTCCCCCTGCCCCGTCAACAAAAAACCCTCAGAGATGAGCACCCTGCCAAGCAGTGACCTCCAGGGAACAGTTGTTTTGTAACTGAGTTTGACATCTCTGTTTTAATGGAATCAAGCAGAATTTAACTATGAAAAGCAAAATCAAAAATAAAACCGCTTATTAGAGATATGTTGGGTTTTACACATTATTGACAGAAAAATGTATTTGATCCCCAACAACCCAGCCAGAATATCCTGATGCATGCTCAATAATCCAGGTAGAAAAATCTAAAAAAGTTAAATCTGGTCCTCTGGACATTAAAAAAAAACAAAAACAAAGCAAATCAACAAAAAAATGTAGAATGCTTTGTTTTTTGTTTTTTTTAAAGTCCAGAGGACCATATTTAACTTTTTTAGAAACCCAGCCAGAAGTTTGGCTCCCACTCATTGACTATGTACCATGTGGCCCACAGATAACTACTAACCAACCAATTAACCAGTTAACCAACCAACAAGTTGAAGACAGACAAAAAGATCGGCCAAAGGATGCAGCCAAATCACACACACACACACACACACACACACACACAGACACACACACACAGGTCCACAGAGTTCCAAAAGTGAACCTGAATAAACAGAACAAGTTTTTCAAAACACTTCACTTACCGGCTCATGATGTCACATGGATTATTTGTCTCTCTGCCTGCCTGTCTGTCTACCTGTCTGCCTGTCTGTCTGTCTGCCAGGTCTCCCTTGTAAATGAGTCCTCGTGGTTCAATGGGACTAACCTGTTTAAATAAAGGTTGAATGAAGTCTGTCTGCCTGCCTGTCTGTCTGCCTGTCTCTCAGTCTGTTTGCCTGTCTCTCTGCCTGTCTCTCTGTCTGTCTGTCTTTCTGCCTGCCTCTCTGTCTATCTGCCTGTCTCTATGTCTGCCTGCCTGTCTGTCTGTCTCTCTGTCTGTTTGCCTGTCTCTCTGTCTTTCTGCCTGTCTCTTTGTCTGCCTGCCTGTCTGTCTGCCTCTCTGTCTATCTGCGTGTCTCTCTGTCTGCCTGACTGTCTCTCTGTCTGTCTTTCTGCCTGTCTGTCTGTCTGTCAGCAGCTGAACTTTTCAGGGTTTGTCTTCAGATGAAACTCACTGATCAGCAGATGAAGGAGGAGTTCTGACCCGTGGGGTTCTGTTGGTTCTGGTTGGTTGTTTCTGCTCCTCTGTCTCTGTTCTGTCTGCCCCCCTCAGCCTTTGTGCAGACTTTTATCCCGAGGGACTGACTCCTCCCCATGTTCCTGTGTCCCCCCTCCTCCCCTGGACACATGGAGGAGTCTGAAGCGTAAATGTCTGTGAGATAAACGTCCTGAAAAAACGACTTGTTCTTCTTTTGGCAGAATTTGGAGGAAATAAATGACAGTAGATGTTTTTATTGTCACAACATGATTCAGTGAAAGAGATTAGGACTTAGGTCCAAGTCTCAGGCCCCAGGTATCAGGTTTCAGGTCTCAGGTCCCGGTCTCAGTTTGCTGACTTGAACCAAAAAGTAGACTTTTGGATAAATATTCATAAAACTTGGATAAATATGTAAAAAGTATTTCCAAATACAAACCGGATTCCAAAACAGTTGGGACACTAAACAAATTGTGAATAAAAACTGAATGCAATGATGTGGAGGTGCCAACATCTAATATTTTATTCAGAATAGAACACAAATCACAGATCAAAAGTTTAAACTGTGAGAATGAATCATTTTAAGGGAAAAATCTGTTGTTTCCAAATTTCATGGCGTCAACAAATCTCAAAAAAGTTGGGACAAGTCCATTTTTCCCACTGTGTGGCATCCCCCCTTCTTCTTCCAACACTCAACAGACGTCTGGGGACAGAGGAGACCAGTTTCTCCAGTTTAGAAATAGGAATGCTCTCCCATTCATGTCTAATACAGGCCTCTAACTGTTCAATCGTCTTGGGCCTTCTTTGTTGCACCTTCCTCTTTATGATGCGCCAAATGTTCTCTATAGGTGAAAGATCTGGACTGCAGGCTGGCCCTTTCAGTACCCGGATCCTTCTCCTACGTAGCCATGATGTTGTGATTGCTGCAGAATGTGGTCTGGCATTATTGTGTTGAAAAATGCAGGGTCTTCCCTGAAAGAGATGACGTCTAGATGGGAGCATATGTTGTTCTAGAACCTGAACATAGTTCTCTGCATTAATGGTGCCTTTCCAGACAAGCAAGCTGCCCATGCCACAAGCGCTCATGCAACCCCATACCATCAGTGATGCAGGATTCTGAACGGAGCGTTGATAACAACTTGGGCTATCCTTGTCCTCTCTGGTCCGGATGACATGGCGTCCCAGTGTTCCATAAAGAACTTCAAATCGTGACTCATCTGACCACAGAACAGTCTTCCATTTTGCCACACTCCATTTTAAATGACCCCTGGCCCAGTGCAAACGTCTGAGCTTGTGGAGCTTGCTTAGAAATGGCTTCCTCTTTGCACTGTAGAGTTTCAGCTGGCAACGGCAGATGGCACGGTGGATTGTGTTCACTGACAATGCTTTCTGGAAGTGTTCCTGAGCCCATTCTGTTATTTCCTTGACAGTGGCATTCCTGTTTGAGGTGCAGTGACGTTTAAGGGCTCGGAGATCACGAGCATCCAGTAGAGTTTTACGGCCTTGACCCTTACGCACAGCGATTGTTCCAGATTCTCTGAATCTTTTGATGATGTTATGCACAGTTGATGATGATAACTTAAAAGTCTTTGCTATTTTACACTGGGTAACACCATTCTGGTATTGTTGCACTATCTTTCTGCGCAACAATGGTGGAATTGGTGATCCTCTGACCATCTTGGCTTCTGAGAGACACTGACACTCTGAGAAGCTCTTTTTATACCCAATCATGTTGTCAATTGACCTAATTAGTGTTAATTGGTCTTCCAGCGGCAGCACGGTGGCGCAACTGGTAGAGCTGCTGCCTCTCAGCGAGCAGGTCCCTGGTTCAAACCCCGGTCCAGGGGCCTTTCTGGGTGGAGTTTGCATGTTCTCTCCGTGCATGCGTGGGTTTTCTCCGGGTGCTCCGGTTTCCTCCCACAGTCCAAAAACATGCATGTTAGGCTGATTGGTAACTCTAAATTGTCCCTAGGTGTGAGTGAGAGAGTGAATGGTTGTTTGTCTCGTTTGTCTCTATGTGGCCCTGTGATGGACTTGCGACCTGTCCAGGGTGTACCCCGCCCCTCGCACAGTGATTGCTGGACATGGGCACCAGCGACCCCCGTGACCCAAAAAATGGAATAAACGGGTAAAGATAATGGATGGATGGATGGTCTTCCATCTGTTTGTTATATGCTCAATTTCCTTTTTTCCAGCCACTTATTGCTACTTGTCCCAACTTTTTTGGATTTGTTGACACTGTGAAATTTTGAATCAACATATTTTTCCTTTAAAATGTTACATTTACTCAGATTAAACTTTTGATCTGTCATCTATGTTATATTACAAATAAAATATTGACATTTGCCATCTCCACATCATTGCATTCAGTTTTTATTCACAATTTGTTTAGTGTCCCAACTTTTTTGGAATCCGGTTTGTAAAATATTTCAGCTGATTTAATATTTGATAGAAAAGAACTAGACCTTTTTAAAGGAAAATAAAGTAGTTTCATCTAAACACAAGTTGATTAACATTATAGTGGCCCTTCAATCCTTCCATAAATCTGTTTAAGAACTGCCAGCAGGAAGATTTTTCAGAACTTCGTTAACTGAACTGAACCCTTTTTGAACAAGAGCTTCATATTTTGTTTCTAAGAATAGACTCAAATGAACTTGAGCACAAGAAAACAAAAAACAACGGACTCTTTGAAGACTAATGCTGCCACTCTCCCTGCAAACAGTTGAAGACAAACATTATTGTGTTGCGTTCTAAACAATATGGCCGAACCCCCAACTGGAGCTCGGAGTGTGATCACGAACTGTCAGTGACCACCACTCAGCCTGAGCTCCGTCGCTGTAGAATTCACTCAGTGTGTATAGCGGCCAACTTAAATCGAGGCGACTTTCAGAATGTATCAGTTGTAGGTGAACTCCCAGTTACTTTAATTCAATCCTTACAGTGGTTTACAAGATATTTTGCTAACAGACCATAGTTGATGGCAAAGTTGGAAAACAGACCATTAGGCTGTGGATGACTCTCAGTTGCTATCACACTATTAGCTCATTATCTGTAATGAGATAATGACCTAATGAGCTATAGCCATTTCTGTTTGCTGTGGCAGCCATCTTGAATCAGGATGACTTCTAACGTTTATCAATCGAAATTATATCAACTTTCTGAAAGTTTCATTAAAATCCATTCAATGGTTCACGACATATAGTAATAACACACACACACACCACCATCCCATTAACGTTTTTTACAGTTACTAATATGCGCATGCTCAAAGTCTGAATTTTCTGATGCATTGTGGTCTCCATATGTTCATGCCTACTTCCGTTTCTCTAATGTCTCCCGGACTTTTTGTTGTTTATGTTTGTTACTGACTGTGGCCTTCTTATCTCACGAAAACGATTAGAAAATATTTGTCAAGAAATTATAAATTACTATTTTGATGTTTCATCTTTGCGTTTGGATGGATGGATGGGAAGATACCGGAAGTAGCTATAAAAAAATTAAGTAGCATGCGCGTTGATATATATATATATATATATATATATATATATATATCAACATATGTGTATATAATGTTTATACAGACCTGCATGTGTTTATGTGGATGGACGTCCTTCTTCGCTCCGCAGCAGCAGATGGCGCTCTGGGCTGAACCACAACCAAATCATGACGTCAACCGGAAACAGCCTGACTTTTCCGACTTCTACACGTGTGAATGCATATTATTGAGTGGAGAGACCCTGCAGAACGTTTCGGAACCTTTTAGGAGACTTCGGAACCGAGTGGACCCGCCTCATTGTAAATCATGTTGGAGCAGTTTGGGCTGATCGGAACCCTCCTAGACGAGGACCAAAGTCCGGAGGAACCCGACACCGAGTCCGAACCGGAGGTGAGTTACCCCGGACCGGACTTCTGATCTGGGAGGACGAATATGTTGATTTATCTTTGTCAACAAACAAACTAACAGCTCTAAACTTCCTTTGTAATGGAGGCAGATGTTGTCAGGTCCGGACCTTTAACTGCCTGAGCCCACGAGGTTCTGGAGGTTCAGCAGGCTCCGAGTTTGATTTGTTTGAGATCCATGGTACCAGAACTCGAAATCTGCTCAGTTGAGCTGGGGGGAGGGATGGGGTACCTCGGTTTGGATCAGTCTGAGTTACTCGGAGTCTGTCACCATGGTAACAGGTCCGGTTCTGTTGGAGCTGAGTTTGAATTAAGCCCTGGTTTAATGTTCCACACTGGACTGTATGCTGCATGAACTCGGGTCCATCAGAGCCAGACTGGACCTTCAGGTTCAACATGTCTTATCTGGTCTGCTGGGGTTCCCCAAGGCTCCTCACTGGGACCCGTTTTGTTTAGTCTTTACCAAAACGATTTACCAAATGTTTCTTCAAGTGTTCAGTTATTTTTGTATTTAATCTGTTGGTTCAAACATTAAAATTTCAGTGTAGCACAGAAACGTTGAGGAGGATGCACCGTTTTCATAAATAAATAAATGAACGACTTAAACCTGCTCAGGTACGGTACCTCCAGGTCAGTCGCCATGGTAACAGCCCTGTGAAATAACCCACCTGCTCACGGCCAACTTATCCTCTCAGGATACCCATGTTTGTTTTTGTTTACCCATCATGTGTTGTTGTTTACCAGTGTTTATTCTTGTTTTTAAACCATTGATTGTTGTTTACTTGTTTACCTGGTGTAGGAGGGGCCAATTATCCTGAACAGGAAGAAGAAACTGGGCGGTCAAGGGTCAAGAGACTTTAACTGTGACTTTGAGTTTGGAGAGAGAGATGGACCGAACCAAGACCCCAACTGGCCAATGACCGAGGTCCTGCAGCAGCTCAAGAAGAAGGTAGAACCCAGCAGAACCTGCAGCGGAACGTTCCTACTGCAGCAGAACCTGCCCCAGATGTGTCCTCACCTCTGTTCTGTGTTCGCAGAAAATCGTCACAACGTTAGACCAGAAAATAGAGAAAATTAGGAAGAGGAGGAAAACTGAGGTGAGTTGCTGCTTTGACTCCACTTCCTGTTTGAGTTCACTTCCTGTTTGAGTTGTAGTTTTTGTTGATCTGCAGGAGAAATCATCTCAAAGTGCAGCAGCTGAAAGTTTATCAGGAACGGTGGAGGAGGAGGGGGAGGAGGAGGAGGACATAAAGCCTGTGACAGGAGATGAGGAGGAGGACGAAGAGGAGGAGGGAGGAGGAGAGGAGTTTGACTCAAGTGATGAAGAGGTTCTCACCAAATCAGGTAGAGTTTTTTATTTTGAGTTGTTTGTGGAAAGATGTGATTGAACTTAAACGTTGATGGAACATTTTGCATGTAAAGACTTCACTACTGGGAGAACCTTACAGAACATTTAAAGACTGTTCTAGAAAGATTCAGGGTTCCTTTGTATGGAAGTAGCGCTAAATTAATGGGTTGGGTTGAAGAACATTCAGGGAACTTTAAGAATGATTGAGGGAAAGTGTTTGTTTTTGCTGTAGGATCTTCAGGTTCTTCATCTTTGATAGATGTATGAAGGTTCTCTAAAGAACCTTATCGTAACAGAATTCAGGCAAAATTCACAAATTTGCTCATAACTTCAGAGTTTGAAAAACACTAAATCACGAGAACATTTATACAAATAAACTCGTTCAAACATTTCAGCTTCAACTAAATAATTACAAGAATAAACAAAAAAGTCCCAATTTTCTTCTTTTAGTTCAAATAAAGTCTGAAATGGTAAAACCTTCTGCTTCCTGTTTCCTGTTAGACACGCTGAGGGAGAAAGAGCGTCGAGGGAAGAAGAGGAGGGTGGAGGACGAGGTGAAGAAGAAGGATAGTGGAGAAAACTAATGTTTACTGCGTTACCATGGTAACATCTGTGTTTGTCCCCAGGTCCCTGAGACGTTCACTGAAGACGCGTCTCAGTACAACGATCAGCTGACCTTTGAAGACATGAACCTGTCCAGACCCATCCTGAAGGTAAAACAACTGAAGGAAGTTCTGCTGAGTCCAGATTTGATGGGTCAGCTGGTACCAGTCCGTCTTTATGCTTCATCAGTCCAGATGAAGCTGCCCACCTCCCGCACACACAGGAGCTTTCAGAACTGAAGCGGGCCGTGCAGAACCAAAAGAGACCTGGAGCAGAACTCAGCTGGGTTGATGTGGAGCTTCATCACATCAAATGTGTTTCGGACATTTTCCTCGTGCTGTTTTTAGACCAGAGTTCATTTAATTCTCTTTATTCAGTCCAGTTTATTTCTGTAGCGCCAACAGAAGTCGTCTCTGCTCAGAACAGAAACATTCACAGACATTATGAAAGACAGTTAGTAAAAGTTCTGTATCTCAGGAAGCAGCAGATTGTGTTGACTCTTCACTTCGTCACAGTCTCATCCTGAGCAAGAACAAAGGAGACGGTGGAAAGAAAAAACTCCCTTTGAACAGGAAGAAACCTCCAGCAGAACCAGACTCGGGACGAGCAGCCATCTGCTTCGACCGGCTGGGTTTGAGAGGACAGGAAGTAGAAACAGAGGGGACAGGATGTAGAAACAGAGGGGACAGGATGTAGAAAGAGAGGGGACAGGAAGTAGAAACAGAGAGGACAGGAAGTAGAAACAAGCGCAGAATGGAATGAGTTTTGGTAACTCGTTTCTAAACTAAACCCAAAGTTGCTGTGAGTCTTCATTGATCCTCTCAGTAACAAATGTGTTCTTTAATCCAGCTGCATCTCATCACTTCATCACATTACTGAGCCACTGCGCACCTTTTCACATGTCCACGTTTCGCCTCTGTTACTACCTCGCTCAGCGGTACAAAGGTGCACCGGAGGTGAGCTGTCTTTAACCCCCTTGCACCCTTGCTTCGTTCAGAAGGTGCACCGAGGCGAGCAGAAGGCTTCTCCGTCCTGGACTGACGTGTCTTATGAAGGCCTCGGTTCTTCCTACAGGCTCCACCCACTTGTTTATCTCTTTCACTTGTAGTCCTACCTCTGGCTCCTCCTCCTCCACCACAATAAATAGACTCCACCCATTCATTTTCACCATGGACTCCTTCCCTAATTCTTCCCATGCCTTGTTGGCTCCACCCCCTCAGCTCCTCAGCCTGACCTCGACCCAGAAAACCCGTGTTAATTCAGAACTTTGGTTCTGAGGTGAGTGTGTAGGAACGGCTCCGGCTCTCAGCAGGTTCCCCACTTTGAACCCGAGCTCTCTAGAACCGCTCACGGAGCAGTCCTGGGTCCATGTTCCCAGTCAACAGTTCCCAGCAGGTGTTTTCACTCATTTTGTTTCTGATGATGACTTCCTGTTTTTCATCTGCAGGCTATCACAGCTTTGGGCTTCAAGGAACCAACGCCGATCCAAAAGGCCTGCATTCCAGTCGGTCTTCTGGGCAGAGATCTTTGTGCTTGTGCTGCTACTGGAACAGGTACCACCGGCCCACCGGGACCGCTTCATTTAAACTGGTTCATGGAGTTTTACTCCATTTAAATGAGCACGATGGAGTCAGAAAGCTCAGGATCTGAGTCGTAACAGACGGTTTTATGGGTCCAACTGAAAGTACCTGAAGCAGTTTTTACATTTTACTTTTAAAAAAAATCGACTAACCAGGACCAGAAAACATAAACAGGGTTGTAGTTGGTGCTTGTGACTAACCGGGACCGGTTAAATGGGTTTGGGTTAAAGAAGCCAGGACCAGTTATGGTAACCAGATGATTGTCTCTCTTCAGGGAAGACTGCAGCCTTCATGTTGCCCGTGTTGGAGCGTTTGGTTTATAAACCCAGGACGGCCCAGGTGACCAGGGTGTTGGTGCTGGTTCCTACCAGAGAGCTGGGGATCCAGGTTCACACAGTGGCCCGTCAGCTGGCCCAGTTCACCTCCGTCACTACCTGCCTGGCTGTTGGTACAAGCTGCTTCTGGCTGGTCAGCAACTGTTTGGATCTGTGAGCGTGGTTCTGGTCCTCATCTGATCCGTTATGCTGTCTCCAGGTGGTTTGGACCTAAAGTCTCAGGAGGCGGCGCTGCGGGCCGGACCAGATGTTCTGATAGCTACACCTGGTCGGCTGATTGATCACCTTCACAACACTCCGAGCTTCGAGCTGAGCCACATTGAGATCCTGATCCTAGATGAAGCCGACAGGTGAGAAGTCGCACCTGCAGACAAACGGGTCATCGCAGTTCAAATACTCAAATGTTTGGTTCTGGTTCTGGTTCCTTCAGGATGTTGGACGAGTACTTCGAAGAACAGATGAAAGAGATCATCAGGTTGTGTTCCTACAACAGACAGACAATGCTGTTCTCCGCCACCATGTCAGAGGAGGTATGAACACTCACCTGGGTCATGTGACCTGTCAGCAGGTGTGTCAGCGGGTCATGTGACCTG
>NC_056504.1:48474105-48474435 GCF_014905685.2 Nematolebias whitei
GGGTCATGTGACCTGTCAGCAGGTGTGTCAGCGGGTCATGTGACCTGTCAGCAGGTGTCAGTGGGTCATGTGACCTGTCAGCAGGTGTGTCCGCGGGTCATGTGACCTGTCAGCAGGTGTGTCAGCGGGTCATGTGACCTGTCAGCAGGTGTCAGTGGGTCATGTGACCTGTCAGCAGGTGTGTCAGCAGGTCATGTGACCTGTCAGCAGGTGTCAGTGGGTCATGTGACCTGTCAGCAGGTGTGTCCGCGGGTCATGTGACCTGTCAGCGGGTCATGTGACCTGTCAGCGGGTCATGTGACCTGTCAGCGGGTCATGTGACCTGTCAGC
>NC_056504.1:48474445-48478839 GCF_014905685.2 Nematolebias whitei
TGTCAGCGGGTCATGTGACCTGTCAGCGGGTCATGTGACCTGTCAGCAGGTGTGTCAGTGGGTCATGTGACCTCTGTCTGCAGGTGAAGGATTTGGCGGCGGTGTCCTTGAAGGAGCCAGTCAGAATCTTCGTGAACAGCAACACAGACGTGGCTCCTTTTCTTCGACAGGAGTTCGTTCGGATCCGAGCGCACAAAGAAGGAGACCGGGAGGCCGTGGTGTCAGGTAGGAACGGATCCTTCAGACCAGGTGGTTCAAAACCAGGACGGGCTCCTCTGGTACTGACTGTTGTGTGTTCTCAGCTCTGCTGACCCGGACCTTCCAGGACCATGTGATGGTTTTCACTCAGACGAGGAAACAGGCCCACAGACTGCACATTCTGCTGGGACTGATGGGCCTGAAGGTTGGAGAACTTCATGGGGAACTCAGCCAGAGCCAGAGACTGGAGAACCTTAGGTACATGAGAAATGTTCTATTGTGAGCCCTGGAGGTGCGAGGGTCATTCCTCACCTGTGTTTCTGTGTTCTCTGGATTCTGCAGGCGCTTTAAAGATGAGCAGATTGATATTTTGGTGGCGACGGATGTGGCAGCCAGAGGTCTGGACATCAACGGAGTGAAAACGGTGAGTGGTCTGTGGAAGAACCTGGACCTTCTGGGCCCGGTCCACACCATCTCAAATCTTTTTGCTGCTTTTGCTCTCATCTGTCTCTCAAACAGCATTTTTGGTGAGAAAACTGAGATTCTTTTACTTTAGCCCAGGTCCTTCTCACAAATGAGAAAGATCCAGCCTGGTCCCTCCGTCTCATCAATCGGTACAAGTCCTTCTCACCCTCTTTAGTGTCCGGTAGGGCGGGACGATATGGCCAAAACTTTTATCACAATATATTTCTTAATTTCGGTCGATAACGATATAATTCGATATCGATATAAACATTATAAAAGCCTCAGAAAAACTACAAAGCTATACAAATAAATTAATGTTCACCTTTTATTTGTATTTAGCCTTAAAAAAAATGAAATCACTGTCAAACATAAAATTCTCAACTTTGTTGATATTAATAGTTTTGACTTTAAACAACAACTTTAAAATTGACAGCATTGAAATTCGTTGTTAATTAAATAAAATTTTTGGGTGTCGTCATTGATGAGAAGCTGACGTGGAAATCTCATGTAAAATACTTTAAAATAAAAATAACCATCAGTTGCATTACTGTATAAAGTAAAAGAGTTTTTGAATGACAAAGCTTTGTATAAATTGTAAAATGTAATAATTGTTCCATATTTAATCTACTGTAATGAAGTTTGGGGAAAAGCAAAACAATTATCAAAAAAAATGTCATCTTCAACCTTTTCATTCAATGTTTTTTTTTTTTTCTTTCTGATGAATTTGTTTTATTTTAATTGAATGAATAAATGATAAAAACAAAACTTGCGGCGCTGGGGGTGTTTCAGGGACACGTTGGCTCAAACTTTATTGTGCTTCATCTTGTGACTCATCATCTTCTGTCAAGTGGAACAAGTTGTTGTTCCAACCGCGAGTTAGAACGACTCGTCACATTTTGCAGCACACTGACTGAAACCTGCAGTTTATCGGATCTTAGAAAGCCGAACCACTTCCAAACCAGCGAAATAGTCTTTCCTCTCTTATCAGTGATGTCATCTGCTTCTCTTCGCTTGTGGAAGCTTGTTCAGTCACATTCTGACGGTCATGGGAACTCATTTTGAAGCAAAAACTTGACGCGCGTTGGAGATTAGCCTAGCTTAGCCTGCTACCACTAACGCCTTCTGGACTTGAGCTCTGCGTAGCGTTACGTCACCACGCACTTACGTAGTTGTGTCGCACCTTTTTCTGTCCGGGTTGAAACTGAAGTGGCCGCTTCAGCCCGAACAGAAAACGCTGTAATCCTATCGAAAATGTGCTTAAAATTCATATTATCGTTATTGAATAAAAGTATATAGCGAGATATATCGATATCGAATTTTTGTCCAGCTCTAGTGTCCGGCCCCCCATACAACTCATCATACGCCTTCTGCTTTGCCTTTGCTATTATCTTTCTCTCCTCTCTGGGAATACACTCGTCCAGATCCTTCCAAAATGTATCTTTCTCCTCCACATCACACCCAACTTGTGGAGCATAACTACTGACGACATTTAGCATCAGACCTTCTACCTTCAGACATATCACCCTGACACTCATTTCACCTCTACTACATTATTTTCCAACTCCTCCTTCAAGACCACCCCTACTCCATTTCTCTTTCTATCCACACCATGATAAAACAGTTTGAACCCTGCTCCAATGCTGCGAGCCTTGCTGCTCTTCCACTCGGTCTCTTGGACACATAAAACATCTACCTTCCTTCTCAGCATCATGTCAGCCAGCTCTCTGCCTTTACCTGTCATTGTTCCCACATTTAGAGTTGCAACCCTCAGTCCTACATACTTCACTTTCCTCTTCTCCTTCTGTCTCCTGACACGTTTACCTCCTCATGGTTTTTGACCAACAGTAGCAAAATTTCCGCCAGCACCCTGTTTGTCAACACCACCGGTGGCGGTCGTTGTTAACCCGGGCCTCGACCAATCCGGTATGTTTTTGCTTTGATGAACTCGCCATCTTTATAATGAAGGTCATAATTCACCCCAACCATAACTGACCGAGACGATCAACCATGTGGTTCCATGGACAAAGCAAATACTGTTAACCAAGTGGTACCATTAACTGATTAATACCATTGACAGGACCAGGACGGAGTCTTTTTTTTTTTTTTTGTCATAAAGGCTTTGGTTCCATTTTCAGACATCTTCAGAAACAACTGGCTGGTAATAAGAAACTTTTCCTAAAAAAACACTTAGGACTGATGTGAACCTCTTCCTGTGCTTCAGGTGATAAACTTCACCATGCCTTCGACACTCAAACACTACGTCCATCGTGTGGGTCGAACAGCGAGAGCCGGCCGTTCAGGACGTTCGGTGTCTTTGGTTGGAGAGTCTGAGAGGAAGATGCTGAAGGAGGTGGTGAAGTCAGCAAAGAGCTGCGTGAAGGCTCGAGTCTTACCACCAGGTACGCACGACTCGTGTCAGAAGTCACCTGCTCTACCTCTGTTCTGTGACTGACCTGTGATTGTGTCCAATCCAGAGGTCATCCTGAAGTTCAGAGATCATATCTCCAAACTAGAGAAAGAGGTTGAAGCTGTCGTGAAGCTGGAGCGAGAAGAAAGAGAGCTGGCTGCATCTGAGGCCAAGGTGATCCTCTCCACCAAATTAACTTTTACCACTTCTGTTTCTGTGTTATGATGCGCTTTAAACCGTAAATGAACTGTGTGTGTGTGTGTGTGTGTGTGTGTGCGTGTGCGCGCGCAGTTGAGTGTGGCTCAGAAGCGTCTGGATGGCTCTGCCTCTTGTGAAACACAAAGAGTTTGGTTTCAAACACAGCAGGAACGAAAGCAAAGCCGCAGTGAGTACAAATACACATCCCTAATGTAGGTACTCTAGTACTTTTGTAAAGATTCTGTACTGTCGAGGGCTCTGCAAGGAGTTTGATCTTACTTTCAAAATAGTCTGAAGTTCTGTTTGTAGGTCAGTAGTAAAGCTGTTTTAAAAGAACGTACAGGAACTGTATCTCGGGTGTCGGGTCAATGAATCTAATTTTCCTTCTGGAGATTAATCAAGTGATCTCTGTGCCTATCCATGGTCATATCTATGGTTCTCAGTAGTGTACTGTGTGTAGTACTCAGTAGTACTTGTCCTGTGTGTACTCAGTGTCGAAGGCGCTGCAGGAGTTCGATCTGGCTCTCAGAGGGAAAAAGAAGAGGGAGAAGTTCTTGAGAGACGGCAGGAAGAAGAAGGAGCTGACGGTAAAATCCATCAGCGATCGATCGGTCTGATTGGCTTCATTCTCACAGACAAAGCCGACTCCAGCTCACTTCCTGTTTTCTGTGTGATGTCATAGTCTGAGGACCGTGCTCAGTTTGAGATCCTGAAGGCTCAAATGTTTGCAGAGCGCGCCGCTAAACGGGAGAGACGACCGAAACGAGCTCGAGCCATGCCTGAAGACGAGACTCCATTAAAAGGTCTGACAGAGTAAACACTAAATGTACTACAGCACATCAAAATACACGCAGAGTACTACAGCTAGGGCTTTACGGGTATGTGGCTTAAATCAACTGTTGGTGTGCAGCAGTCAGTAAGAAGGCAGCCGGAGGCGGCAGGAAGTCGGTGTTCGACAAGGAGCTCACCAACACGAGCAGGAAGTCTCTGAAACAATACAGAGCTGGGTAAGACTTTACCTGTCTGTCTCTCACATGTCTGTCTCTCACCTGTCTGTCTCTCACCCGTCTGTCTCTCATCTGTTTGTCTCTCACCTGTCTGTCTCACCCGTCTGTCTCTCACCTGT
>NC_056504.1:48478849-48487613 GCF_014905685.2 Nematolebias whitei
CTGTTTGTCTCTCACCTGTCTGTCTCACCCGTCTGTCTCTCACCTGTTTGTCTCACCCATCTGTCTCTCACCTGTCTGTCTCACCCGTCTGTCTCACCTGTCTGTCTCTCACTTTTCTGTCTCTCACCTGTCCGTCTCTCACCTGTTTTGTCTCTCACCTTTCTGTCTCTCACCTGTTTTGTCTCTCTCCTGTCCGTCTCTCACCTGTTTTGTCTCACCTGTCTGTCTCTCACCTGTTTTGTCTCTCACCTGTCTGTCTCTCACCTGTCTGTCTCTCACCTGCCTTCAGGCCGTCCTTTGCAGACAGGAAGCGTCTGGGATTGAACAGGAAGTCCTCAGGTGGTTCCAGGTGAGTCCCGCCCATCTTGTTTGTTATTGTTCACCTGAGATAAAAATGTCTGAAGTTCTGCTGCTCTGCAGGTTCAGGAAGAAGAAATGAGGCCGTGCTGGACCAGAAGAACCCCATCTTTGTTCCGCAACACACTTTAAATAAAGTTTTACTTTGTGTTTATATATAAAACTCTTCGATCTGAAACTTGGTTTTCAAATAAATAAAAAAAATGTCTGAAAACTGATCTGAAGTCAGGATTTGTTACAGGTTTAAAAGATTTTTATAGGATTAGTTAATATTAGGATACTTATAATGAGGTAGGATTTGTTACGGGTTAATTTAAAAAAATTAGTTGTTGGCACTATTCCACTAATAGCGAACTATTGTGGGCGTGTCTCGAGTCTGTTAGATATGCTATTGGCTTACATTCATAGCCTCTCTCTCTCTCTCTATATATATATATATATATATATATATATATATATATGTATTTGTAAATTTATTTATTTTTGTAAAGTTTTTTTTTTTTTTTATTGAGCTCTGCTTCTCAGGTCTGGTGTGATCTGTGGAGATCGGGACAGGCATCAGGTCCGAGTTTAGACCAGGAGATCTAGAGAACTATTATTATTAAACTTTTATTTTAGCAGGAAAACATCCCAGGGAGATTAAAAACCTCTTTTTCAAGGGACTCCTGGCCAAGATGGGCAGCAACAAGAACAATCAACGTAAAAAGTTGCACATTAAATTAGAAAACGGAAATGAAAAAAACGTGAAATACGTAATATATTACTATACAGTATTACAAACTAAGAATAACATGTACATGTAATTGAATTAAGCACAAGTCTCAGTATCAATTTAAAAGCTCTCAGAGATGGTAAGTCTTAATTTCCAGTAATTCTGTAACATGTTAAAGGTTGAGCATCAACAAAAGCCTTTTCACCCATTTCAGTACAAGCAAATAAAACTGAATGCAACAAAAAGTCACATAAATGGAAAAAGTACGGAACAACTTTTCTGTACAATTAGATTACGGTACTTATGCACGAAGGTAGTGGTCCAAATATTTCCTTGTATAATAAAAAAGGCCAATGACTTCCTTTTAGTTGCCAGAGCAGGCCATCCCGCACAAGAGTATAACTCAGTGATTTCTGCTTTACACACCTCTGGGCAAAGACCACGAGGACAGAAACATGTCAGGAGACAAAGAGGAAAGTCAAGAATGTAGGACTGAGGGTGGAAACTGTAAATGTAGGGACATGGACAGGCAACGGTAGAGAGCTGGCAGACATGATGCAGAGAAGGAAGGTAGATGTTTTATGCATCCAAGAGACCAAGTGGAAGGGCAGCAAGGCTTGCAGCATTGGAGCAGGGTTCAAACTGTTTTACCATTTATTTTTATTAACCTTTATTTAACCAGGCAAATCCCATTGAGATCACAAATCTCTTTTGCAAGGGAGGCCTGGACATGAAGGCAGCCGAACATGCATGTTTTTGGACTATGGGAGGAAACTGGAGAAAACCCGTGCAAGCACGAAAAGAACATGCAAACTCCACACAGAAAGACCTCAGGTCTAACCAAGGATTGAACCCAGGACCTTTTTGCTGTGAGGAAACAGTGCTAACCACTGAGCCATCGTCCTGCCTATATCATGGTGAGGATAGTAAGGGAAATGGAGTAGGGGTGGTCCTGAAGGAGGAGTTTGTAAAGAATGTAGTAGAAGTGTAGAGTGTCAGATAGGGTGATGTGTCTGAAGGTCTGATGCTAAATGTTGTCAATGGTTATGCTCCACAGGTTGGATGTAATGTGGAGGAGAAAGATAAATTTTGGAAGGATGTGGATGAAGTGATTGAGAGTATTCCCAGGAGGAGAGAGTGGTGATCGGAGAACCTGAATGGACATGTTGGTGAAGAAAACGGGATGAGGAAGTGATGGGTAGGTTTGGTGTCAAGGAAAGAAACTAGGAAGGACAGTTGGTGGTGGGTTTTGCCAAGAGAAAACGAAATGGCTGTAGTCAACACTTATTTCCAAAAGAGGGAGAGGCAGGCAGTTGGTGATGAACCAGAGAGCATCAGTCATAGGATAGTGAGCAGTGGCATTCATATAGAAAAGATTTCCATAATTCAATACAGTGAAAAATGTTGCAGCTACAAGCTGTTTTTACACTGAAAGAAAAACTAACTTTATTTTGAAAATAAAAACCCAGCTTTAACCTCGGCTTCCAAACAAATTTCTGTACATGGGGGTTAAAAGTGAGGGTGTTATCAATTAAGCCACCATGGTATTTATACTCATGAACCACTTCTGGTCACTGAGTGGGTTGTTTGCAATTGATTTTTGGATTTAGAAAACAGCATACGTTTAGTCTTGTATGCATTAACTTTTACTAATTGGCTATTTTATCTATGTGAATGTTTTTGTACAGTGCCCTGAGACAACTTCTGTTGTGACTTGGTACTATATAAATAAATTGAATTGAATTAAGAACAAGCTTCAGCTGTAAAAATGAGTTCTGTATAACGTCAAAAGCTTTCTGCAAATAATCAATTGCCTGAGCAAGAGTTGATGTGCAACAGTAAATAATTGTGCCATCAGCATAAAGATGTGATTGTCATCTGAGAAATTCAGACCCAGATAATTCATGTAGATAATGAATAAGAGGGGACCAAGGACTGACCCCTGTGGCACTCCCTTGTGGACCGTACCAAATTCAGAACACTGACACTGTGGTGAACCAATCAGGTGCGAGCATGTGATTGTACAAATATGATGTCATCAGCTCCCAGAATGCTTCTCTTTGACCCTCTAGCTGGTGTTTAAAGTTCAACGAATCTGATCTAAACAGTTTTGCTGGTTTAGGGTTATCTTTTTTCATTTCGTACTGGTCCAGGCCCGGTCTGAGTGTGGTGAGGGGGCACAGAGCTCAGATTCAGAATCTGACTCCCCCTCTGCAATGTAGGGTCGGACGGTGTTGCAGCAGGCCGAGCTTCCCCCTCCCTGCTGTTCCCCCAGACCGGCAGAAGAGTATAATCCATTGTTCAGGAAGTCCAGGTTCTCTCTGGACTGTGAGATGGAGAAGCCACTGAAGGAGCGCTCCAGCTCCTCGTGGTCCACTGATGGGATGGAGACGGAGGTGTCGCTGTCAGGCTTCACCTCACGCCCAGCTCCGGTCCCGTTGGCACGCTCTCCACCTGGCTCCAGTCTTTCAGACCCCCCTCGGTCTCCAGTACTGTGTCGATTCGATCGGTTCCCACCATGTCTCTCTCCAGCAGGAGGGGGAGGCAGTCGAACCAATGACGCATCCCCCACTGGGCTGGGCGTGTTACCGTGGCTCCGCTGAGGAGGAGGGGCCTGCTGATGAAGCTGGGAGCTGATGGGCTGCCAGGATGTTGAGGGTGGGCAAGTGGGAGCCGTATAGTTCCGGTGTCCAGTTGAACTGCTTGAGCGAACCATCTTAGTGACAAACCGAGTCCTCTCCATGTGGTCACCAGGCAACACTCTGCATGTAAACAATACAGGTCAACAAGTTAACAGCAAGTAACTTTTTACCAACAGGTTCTGGTTCTCTTTAAAGATGGCTGCCTTTTGTACAGGGACAGATCTGGGTAAGAACCTGGTTGGTCCCTGTGATCCTCTCTCCTGCTCCTGGTTCTGTTTGGTTTGTAATTTAGGGTTCTTGTTCTTTGGCTTCCATGGAACACAAGACACTTACTGCAGGATTTTGGAGATAGACTGGCTCTTCTCTAGTTGATCCACAGGACTGTGATATGGTGGGGCCGGGTCTGGTTCTTTGGATCCAAAGTAGGCATCAGTCTCAGCCTGAGGAATTCCCATTCGTTGGATGTAGATGTTAACCAGAAAGTCCAGCTTCCTCTCCATGGACAGGACCTAAAGGGCACGAGACCAGCAGTGAACAGCTATGATTTAGGACTTAAGAAGAGCCAGAATTTGTTTGACTCGGACTTTTAGGTTACCTGTTTCTCCACCTTCCCTAGGCGTCCCATCATGCTCGGATCCTCAGGTAGCTCCTCATTGGCTGTTTTAGGACGGTCCTTGTCTGCAATTGGCGTTCCTCTGCCAACAATCTGATCCACCCTGTCAGTCAAGATGAGACATCATGGTCAGAGGACAGGAATCAAAGTAACAAATGTCACTAGGGTCAGATGTATCACCTGGCCTGCAGGTTCTTAATGCGGGCCAGCATGTCCAGGTGACCAGCTGAGTACTGCTCAATCACATCCATCACGTCGTAGGGACGAAGACTCTCCTTAAACTTCCTCTTAGAAACCATGAAGCGCATGATGCTGAAGAAGAAAACATAGCAAGAGGTCAGTGGACACAGTTTGACTCTGGTGGACTTGGGTAACTGTCAGTGTGGGTGTGTTTAATGCGGGCCAGTCTCAGAGGACCGCATCTAGCTGCAGAGTATACTGTCTGAAAGCAAGAACTGTTTCTCCACTTCGGTTCACATCTGAGGTCCAACTAGGTACAGACTGACAAAACTAGATGAAGAGCATCTGAACCGGGCCTCATAGACCCATAAAGGAGATCTGACCCTGAGGAGGAAGGAGTGGAGGAAGTTGTGAATGACCTTTATCTTTATGATGACAGTTCAATGACGAACAGCATGGTTTTTCCTTCATCCTAACCCACCTTGTCATTCTGGTGAGTGATCCAAGATTAGGAATTGAACTAAACTACAGAAATGATCCAGGTCCAGAACATCAAACAATGGTGTCAGTTCAGACTGGAGTCATTGATGTTCAGAATTAGAGCTGTCATTTCTAACCCGAACCCAGAGCCTGGGCCTGCCTGACCCAGATTTGGACCGGACTGGGCCATAATAATGTCTTTAATGTGTGGGCTGGGTCGGTGTCACATGTGGCCGATGATCCAATATATGCAAACATGGCTTGCCATACTACACCTGCTGCATGCGGCCATTTGACCGAACGCAGACCGGCCAGTTAAAAGAGGTAAAAAGTTCAGTTAAGCTTCAGCTGGACTACAGCCAGCAATCCATCAACCCAAATGGACATTCATTCAGCCGCTGCACTCAGCGGACGCGTGTAGCCGACGACCCAAACAGGTGAGATCACAAAATATCCGACATGTCAGAGCAGGGTCCAATGTAGGCAGAAGCAGAGGAAGTGTTTCATGCACTTTGAGGGCTCCTCAGCTCTGATCTTCTGCCCTGTCAGCCACGCACGTCCACCAAAAATAATAGTCAGTGGCATAAGCAGTCAAAGCTTAATTAAAAATGTAGGGGGGGTGGGTGTTCAGGTTCGGACCTGTAATTACTGTTAATTCGTTAGATCGGGTGGGGTTTGGAGATGATGGCTGCAGGCTGGGGCCAGGTTGGTTTGGATTAATTGGACCCAAGTGCAACTCTACCTTGGTGCAACTTCTGAACTTTTATAATGTATGTCAGTAACCTGAGGTCCATTGATGTCACCACTAGGACCCTGAGATCCACTGATGTCACCATCAAGACCCTGAGATCCACTGATGTCGCCATCAAGACCCTGAGATCCACTGATGTCACCACTAGGATCCTGAGATCCACTGATGTCGCCACTAGGACCCTGAGGTCCACCGGCGTCACCACTAGGACCCTGAGATCCACTGATGTTGCCATCAAGACAATGAGATCCACTGATGTTGCCATCAGGACCCTGAGTTCCACTGATGTTGCCACTAGGACCCTGAGATCCACTGATGTCACCACTAGGACCCTGAGGTCCACTGATGTCACCACTAGGACCCTGAGATCCACTGATGTTGCCATCAAGACACTGAGATCCACTGATGTTGCCATCAGGACACTGAGTTCCACTGATGTCACCACTAGGACCCTGAGTTCCACTGATGTTGCCACTAGGACCCTGAGGTCCACTGATGTCACCACTAGGACCCTGAGTTCCACTGATGTTGCTATCAGGACCCTGAGGTCTGCTGATGTCACCACTAGGACCCTGAGGTCCACTGATGTCGTCACTAGGACCCTGAGGTCCACTGATGTCGCCACTAGGACCCTGAGACCCATTGATGTTACCATCAAGACACTGAGATCCACTGATGTTGCCATCAGGACCCTGAGATCCACTGATGTCACCACTAGGACCCTGAGTTCCACTGATGTCGCCATCAAGACCCTGAAATCCACTGATGTTGCCACTAGGACCCTGAGGTCCATTGATGTCGCCATCAGGACCCTGAGGTCCACTGATTTCACCATCAGGAGCCTGAGGTCTGCTTATGTTACAATTAGGACCCTGAGATCCACTGATATCACCATTAGGACCATGAGATCCACTAATGTTGCAGCCAGGACCCTGAGGTCCAAAGACTGTTTCCTGCCCCTACATTAAGGCTGAAGACTGAAGGAGACAGTGTCTTTGTCATCTAACTCTCTGGAGCTCTTTAATTTTATCAAAGTTTTGTGGACTCAATGGATTTATTCAGGGAATGTCTGAAGACTTGTCTTTTTAGACTGACAGTTGGGTAGCATTACGTTTATTTTTTATTTATATTTGATGTTATGCTTTAATTGTAACTTTTTAGAGCAAAGCATCTTGTGACTTTTATGTTGAAAGGCACTGTATGAATCAAATTGACTTATTTTCTTCCTTCAGGAAAACATGACAGAACACAGTGAAACAATAGAAAAAAAATGAAGCTAAGGGATGTCAGACTGACTGCTCTTACCCAACAGCTGATGATGACCTTTGACCCTGAGGTGAGCATAAATAAAAAAATAAGTAAATAAAAATAGTGTGAACAAAATAAGAATCAGTGCATTATAAACAGCAAATAAAGAGTGAGTAAAGCGATGGATGGTTAGCAGGTGAAGTAGGTGAATTTTGACAGACAGGTCGTACCAGATGGCTCTGATGGTGACCTTTAACCCTGGTGTCAAATCCTGAGGGACGAACTCACAGTGGCAGCTCTTGTTGTCGTCAACCATGTCTTCACCTGGTAGGCTCGCTTCTGAAACCATAGCAAAACGTTTAGACCCACCCCCTCACCTGAAACACTCGTGTCATATGACAGGAAGTCCAGAGACGTAAACCAGCTGAGCCATTCTCCCAGTGTGTGCATGTGTGTCCACGTGCTGACCTGGGTAGTTCTTCTGTCTGAACTCTTCATCCTGCATCTCTATCAGCACTACAGGAAGAAGAGGAGAGAGGAAACCTACATTAGTGGATGATCTCCTGACAACCTTCTCATCATCATCTACTTTTGTAGCTGAGCTAATTAAAAATGAACAATTTATTTATGGAACCTGTCCTGAAAATCTGACCTTACAAGTCAATACCAGATAAAAATATTCTCCTGCCGTCGAGTGTGGTACTTTATGAGTAAGTGAGATAAGCGAGAATATTTTTCTCTGACAGTGTTATTAAATTTGATGAAATCTACACCCGATTGTTGGTGAATCGTTTTTTCAAATACCTTCAGAATTCTGACGAGATGCTGCTCCCCGGATCCTGAAAGCCTGCCTGGTTCGGCTGCGTTCTCCAAAACTCCAACTCTTTGGAACCTTGCTTGGACTCTCCTCTAGATTGGGTTCCATGCTGGGAGATCTCCGCAAGGCCTGGACTCCACCTGGGATTCCAGGAACTCCAGGACCAACACCTATTCCAGGAGTGACTCCAACTGGAGGAGCCATATATGAAGAATGAACAAGACTCAGTTTCTGGTTTGTTGTCCTCACCTGAATGACTGGTTGATGCTTTGGTTTCGTTCTCTGAGGGACACAAATCTGCAGTGAACTGGTTCTCAGATAAAAAAAAAAAACCAAGTCAGATCCTGACGTCTGGGTGCTCACTCAAATCAACAGAACCAAACATGTCAGAAAAATGTGCACATCTACTGTCTTAATGCTTCTTCAGATAAATTCAGAATCTACCAGATGGACCTGATCTGAAATCTGCTCCTATTTATCTCGGCTTTAGTTGTAAAGCAGAAACGACAACAGAATTTACTGTGGTCCTGACACCTACCATGCTGAGGAGAACCTTTCCCTTTGGTTCCTGAACTTCGTGGAGATGAGAAGACCCTCTCCTTCAGACTGACCTTCTGACTGCAGGAAGGACAGACAGGAATTTATCAGATCTGGACAAACATGGAGCTTTCTTTGATTGTAAACACAGAAAATCATCTCAGATGGACGACTGAAGGTGGCTTGTTTCTGCTCCACCAGCTGAGAGACTGGTGGACTCACCTCTAGACCTCCTGCCTTAAAGAGACAGGTGGCCTCGGTCTCAAAAAGACAAGTGGAGTAGTATTTTTATTTAACCCAATTATTTTGAATTTTTCTTCAACAGTCTTTCTCTTTGCCTCTCTCCCATAAAGCTCAGAGTGGTGAAGAACTCTGGTAAAAGTTGATGTATGCTCAGTCTCTCCCATAAAGCTCAGACTGGTGAAGA
>NC_056504.1:48487623-48495227 GCF_014905685.2 Nematolebias whitei
GCTCAGTCTCTCCCATAAAGCTCAGACTGGTGAAGAACTCTGGCAACGGTTGATGTATGCTCAGTCTCTCCATGTCACCTGCTGAAGCTTGTAACTCCTTCAGAGTGGTCTCAGGTGTCTTGGTGGTCTCTCTTATTATTTTCCTTATTCACATTCTCTAAATTTGCGAGGACAGCCTGCTCTTGGTAGATTTCCACATGTTCTATATTCCCTCCATGTCTTTGTGATGAATTTACCAGAACTCCTGGAGACGTTTAGGACCTTGGAAGTCCTTTTGTCTTCATCCCCTGAGCTGTACTTTTCAAGAACCTTTTCTTGATTTGAACTAGGACAGTCACTTTAAAGGGGGTGAATATTTATTAAATGTAGTTTATTTCTGTAGCTCCAAGTCCCAACAGAAGTCGACTCAGGACACTGAACAGAAACATTCACATTATAAAAGACAATTAGTGAAAGTTCTCTATCTAAGGAAGCAGCAGATTGTGTTGAATATCCACTTCGTCAGTCTCCCATCCTGAGCAAGCACAAAGGAGACAGTGGAAAGGAAAAACTCCCTTCACTCCTCTTTTATGCAGTCACTTATTTTACATGAATATAAATATATAACATCAAAGGGGCTGAATCCTTTTTATCGGCACTGCACTGAGTGTGTAAGGGAGCTCCTGAACACTCTGTCCCCAGAACTTCACCTGGGGACATGGAGTCAGAATGTGTCCAGATGAAACCCAGGGGACCGTTTAGGACTGGAGGTAATGAACCTGAGCTGACTCACAATGTCAGGACCACCTGAAGCAAGTAAACTCAACCTCTGCAGGTGAGGCAGAGGCTGGTTTCTTCAGTTGCAGGTAGAACCTGGTACCAGGCTCAATTGAAAAAACCACCTTAGCTACAGAGACTGAGGAGTCAAAATCATTTTCTGATGTGAGCAGCTGGGGTTGTCAGATGCTCTTTGAACATCTGGAACTGTACTCAGATCACAGAAGAACCAAAGGCTGACCTCGGCGATGGTTCTGGCTGGACGTCCTTCCTGCAGACAGAAACAGTTATAGATTATTTTCTTGGTCTGAAGACCAGAAACCTACAATGAGCCATTATATTATGACCTATTGACTGAAATGTTTCTGGTGCTCCAGATTTTGTCAGATATCTGAAGGTCCCAGAAGCATCCAGCTGACCCTTGAGGTCCTATTAGATATGGCTCAGGCTGCTCTGGTTCCTGTTCTGGTTTCTCAGTAAACACTTTCAGAACCTTCTCATACAGATCAATTGGTTGGTGCTTTTACACATTTCTTTCAGCTGGGACCGGTGGTTTCGGTTCATTCCTTGTAGGTTTTTGATTCTTATAGAGACTCTCACAGACCTGAAAGAAAGTCCAGATTTGTTCTTCAGGTTCCTCAGTAGGTCCAGCTGATTGAGAGGAGGAATCAACCTGGAGACACAGGCAGCTGATAAAGGTACGGCTGGGACATCCATGGAAACAGATGGTCTAAAGGTAAGAACGCACCTGTACATGGGGACCGACACGGTCCTCTCGTAATAATCCCAGGTTGACGTCAGATCAGTTCGGCTCAGATTGGTGGCATAGACTCTCCAGGCCGCCTGTAGATCCAGAGATGTGCACAATAAGACCACATCCATCCTGCTCAGTGCACCACCTCCTCCCCCATTTTTCAAAGTGGGAGTGCAAAATATTTTGATCTAAAAATGTATTTGGCTCTCCTGTCAATCTGACAAAAGCTTGGAGTGTTTCTTGGTTTAAATTTGACCCCCCACCCCAAACCAACATGCCACCCCTTCAGCTTTGAGCTGGTCCAGTCCAACATTAGCTTAGCGGGTGTTAGCTACTCAGACAGAGGTTCAGTCTTTAAAAGATTGAATGAATTATGAATTAGTCAGAAGAAGAACATTAACGTATATTTCTTTACGCTGATATAACTCAGAGCTCATTCACTTTAGGTTGGAATAAATATACCTAAGTTAAAGTTTAGTAAATATTTATATCTAGTTTAATTTTTCAATAATTCATGGTATTCACTGTAGTTTGTTATAAAATATAATTAACCATGAGAGGGTTGGAACCAAGTCCGATGCTGCACCGTTTGGACTTTCCGCTGCCCGCCTTCATCAAAGTCAACTTTACTGTCAAGATCGCTAAAATCAGACGCACAGAGGCTCCAAATGGCATTTCCCTCACATCTACGGTGCAGAAAACCACAAAAGATAAATGTAAATAAAATATTAAAAACACAAACTTGAAAAATAGTTTTGTGGCTTCTGGTGAATGTGCACGTGTTCTGTGGGTGCACTGTGGGGATGAACACTTGAAGTTTGTCCACGTCCACGTGTTTGAAGAGTTAGGGTTAGGGTTCGTTCCGTTCTCAGAATCATTTCTAGATGAATGAAAACAAGGACTTTGTCTCCTCTCCCTTGGCCTGGACTGGCCGAGGAGGACCATCAAATCTCAGAGTCTGAGACTCCTGACAAGCCAGACGCCATGGTGGGCTTCATGGTGATGTTAGGTGACCTTGATAGGTGGTAGGTGTGTCTGCAGGTCAGGGCAGCAAGGAACGTTCAGACACTGGAGAAACTAAACAACATCTCCACAGACACATGGCTCAACACCAGAGAGCAGTTCTTCAGAACCAGGAACAGCGGTTCAACTACACCCAAAAGACAAGAGACTCTCTGCTGAGGACCAACAGACCCAGATGTTGGACAGACAAGGCAGATGGTCTGAGAGCGGGGTGAAGGAAGACATTTACTTCAAACAAACAAAAACAAAAAGCGCTGACGAGATGAGGAGGTCACACATTTCAGCTTTTTCAAACGTCCACTGCAGCATTAAGGCTGATTCCTGGTCAGAGTCATCTCTCGGTGAGCCAAACAAAGACCCCGATGACCCTCAGGAGGGAGACAAAGACCCCGATGACCCTCAGGAGGGAAACAAAGAGCCTGATTACCCTCAGGAGGGAGACAAAAACCCTAATGACCCTCAGGAGGGAGAAAAAACCTGATGACCATCAGGAGGGAGACAAAGACTCTGATGACCCTCAGGAGGGAGACAAAAACCCTAATGACCCTCAGGAGGGAGAAAAAAACCTGATGACCATCAGGAGGGAGACAAAGACTCTGATGACCCTCAGGAGGGAGACAAAGAGCCCGATGACCCTCAGGAGGGAGACAAAGAGCCTGATGACTCTCAGGAGGGAGACAAAGAGCCTGATGACTCTCAGGAGGGAGACAAAGAGCTCCCTCTCTCAGGAGAGAGACAAAGAGCCTAATGACCCTCAGGAGAGAGACAAAGAGCCTAATGACCCTCAGGAGGGAGAAAAAGACACTGATGACCCTCAGGAGGGTGGGAGACAAAGACCCTGAACCTTATCACCTTCATCATCGAACCAGTCACTGAGCAATGTGTGAGAGACTCACCTGGATGAGTCCAGCTGCTGGATTTCGTCTCTTCTCAAAGTGTTTCTGTCTGTGCTGCTCCTGAACCTTCAGAGCAAATCCAGAACCAAGAATCCCCTGAAGACAGACAGGTGAGCATCAGACAGGTAAATGGAGGTTCCCTAAACTCTGGTATGAACTAAAGTTACACTAAGGCCAAACATCAGGTCATCTCCAGTTATTGAACTGGAACAGGTGAGTGTTCTAATACAATAAAATATTTTGGATGCTAAGACAGTTAATTGGAGTTATCAATAAATGTGCATCAATCAAGGACATGCTTATAAACACAAGATTGTTTTTTAGCTTTAGAAGCTCCTGGACGATTAAACGAAAAGCTTCATTTAGGTGAACAAGGATAATCTGATCAAGGAGCCAAACTGGAGTCTGTTCAGCTGGAAATATCTTGAATATCCAGCATCAGGTCAAATATGTAGCCAATAAACATACAGGTCATATGTTTAATGTTAGAAAATATTCTATATCGTGGGTTATGAATGTTTTATATTGTGACTGAGGACATCTGGCTCTCCTGCCTGATGTATAAACTTCCTTTTCTTGGCCTGGAGGCGGACTTGGACTGAACACACGGTTCTGAGCTTTTTATGTACCGGTACATGAATGTTTCTGTTCAGTGCCCTGAGATGACTTCTGTTGTGACTTGGAGCTTTATAAATAAACTGAACTGAATTGAGCTGCGTCTCCTTGATGCCCTCGTGAGAGACAGAGAACACCCACTGAAATGTTGTGATGATGTTATAAAAGTCAACAGAGGAACAGGTTTGGGGGTAATTCTGTGACACTGAATGATGGTACGCTGGCCGTGTAGAGTTTGTGGTTCGTTATTGAGTCAACAACGTTAGTGAAGGAGATTTTGTCCTCAAATGTGTCCACTGAAGGTGGCCATCAAGGAGTTCTTTGTCAAGCCTTTTCCATCCTGCTCTCATTTTAATGAAGTCTGTGACTAAAAAAAGCGCTCATGGTTAATGTTGAAAAATGTTTTTTTCATTAATTCTACCTTTATTTCTACATTTCAGTCTCAGTGAGTCACGACGACTCATTTACAAGAGAGACCTGTTTTTAACAAACCACAGACGAGGTACACACAACGATAAACAGCAATAAAATGAAAAGTAAATAAAAGTAGTGACATAAAATAAGCTATATTATGAAACAGGATAAAAATACTAAAAACAGGAACATGTCAATTAAAACAGTATTTAAAAAATACTGTGTTGGTATTAAACTTTTGTTTACCAAAGTGTGTGCACGTCAGACTGCAACATTCAGGCTCACCAGCCCCTGGAGCTGTTTGGAGAGCTGGAAGCTGAACATCTGGAAATATTCTAATAAAAGGACTCACAGCTGGCAGAGCGAAGAAAGAAACTCCGATCAGGGTGAAGGTTGCAGCCAGCAGACGTCCATTCCAGGTGACTGGAAACTTGTCTCCATATCCAATAGTTGTTAGAGTTATCTGAAAGGTACGGAGAAAGACCGCTCAGGTCACCTGCCCCTGTACTGTCCCCTCAGTGGGACGTTACTGCACCTGCACATGTTGTCCTCCATGATGGGACGTCATTGCCTCTTCAACATAGCCAGAACTGCTGCGAGGCCCAGAGCAGGAACAGCCTCTCTACTTCACCAAACAAGTGTGTGTGTGTGTGTGTGTGTGTGTAAATCTCACCAGTCCCCACCAGAGAGCGTCAGCATACGTCTCAAACTGCTCGTTGTCTTCTTTCTCTGCCAGATACACCAGGAAGCTGGCCAAGATGAGACAGAGGAAGCCGATGTACCAGGCTGTGATCAGCTCCTGTGGAGGGACACACATCACTTATTCACATTTGTTTGGTTCCATGCATCTGTCCGATCACCCATCCGTCCATTCATCCATTCATCCATCCATCCGTCCATTCATCCATTCATCCATTCATCCATCCATCCCTCTTCCAAACAACCTGTTTCAGTCAACAGCAGGTGAAGGGTGAGCGTGGTAAAGGTAGAATTATACAGATTACAGGTGGACAAGCTCAGGGCAGTTAGGGTCAGGGTTTAGGGTCTACTGACTTTTGTCCGTCTTGTTATTACTTGAAAAATGGTAGGTTGGACAGGCTCCGCCCCCACGACCTTGAAAGGAACCAAACAAAGGGTGGATGGCTCTTCATGTACCATCAGATAAATAAAGCTAATCAATACAGAGCGGGTGATCAAATATCTGCAAGGTGATACCAATGAAGAAGTCTCACACTGAAACGCACCCGAAGACCTTTGGTTCCATGCGAATGTGGGACAGTTTCATTTCTAAAGATTCAGACTGAGCTGATGACTCACTTTTGATCTTCTGATTCAGTGCAGACGTTTGACGCCTCCTGTTTCCCTCTCACACTGAGGAAAAACGACAAAGGGACTGGGAAACAAAAATAACCTGAGATCACTAAAGAAAAAGATTTGACTGACACTGCAGGTTATTTTGTAAAGATGGCTCAGGGATTTCAAAAAAGAATATTTTACAAAGTCAGTAGGTGTTCTTTATAAAAATAACCTGTTTCTTAGTGGTTACAGATTTTATTGGATTTTCTGTTTTGTAAACCTACTGATGAAAGATATTAACAATGTAATTGGTGTGATGCTTCACTTTACTTTGGGATTTATTTTATGGGATTTACGTGTCTAAATAAATGAATGAACTTTAGGGTACACAGAAACAGCAGGTAATGGTCAGGTAGTAATAACTGGTTCCTCAGTAAGTACTTGGTGTGATGCTTCACTACATCAGTGAACAAAGTAATAGCCAGACAATAACTCGGTATCAGTAAGTGAGTCAGATAAGATGAAAGCAGTACAAGATTATGAAATTGCTAATCAGTGGTAAGAATCAAATAAAGTCTGTCATCATTAGGAAACAAGTTTTTGACAATTACGAGCTGTGAGCTCACTGGTGCAGGATTTATTCAGAACCCACATGGATAATTTCTCCTGTTTCTGATGGTAACAAACCAGTAGTCCCCTAATAAGGCTTGGCTGTGTTCCCCAGTAAGTACTGGTTAACTACCCATTAGCTCCTGATTAGTTCCCGATTCATTCCTGAGGCGTTCACTTGTAGTTAATAAAATTTTGTGTGCCTTATTGTAAAGTGTTACTGTTTATTGTCGTCCAGACACAAAGTAGGATGCAGGTTTTCCTCCGTCGGCCGTTTGTCAACAAAGTGCTCACATGCAGAGTTTTGGGTGGTCTCTTCAAGTTCACATTTTTCAGCCACGGAGATGGAAATTATATCCGTTTTCACAGGAACACTCTTTTTGTTTTGGGTCCATGTTCAAACTCTGTTGTTGTAGCCACTGATTTAGTTTGGTCTGGTTGTTCATGCAGCCGCGAACACAACAGGTACCTGAACTCAGCACGGCTATTTTAGTAAACTTTATGGTTGTTAAATTAATGTGAACAAAACAAAAACAGAGTTTTATCTGCTAAACTGAATGCAAATAACTTTCAAATTAACCGCGGTCCGTGCTCTGCTATCGTGGTTAATCAACACTTACTGCTACTTCCTGTCTGACAGGAAGTTGTACCCATAATCATTTAGACAGAGGAGCCCCCAGGAATAAGGTGGACAGAATCATGTGGCTGCACATTTTAGACTGACTGCTTTGTAAAATGGGCAATATATCAAAAAACTCGTTCAGAAACTTGTTTTTTTTTATATGAACACATTTCTAGAGTCAAAATACAATTTTTACAACTTGTGAACTCAAGCTTGTGAGAGTGGATTTAATAATGAACTTCTCGTTAAAAAAAAAATCAACATTTAGGGTCTTTTTTCTCTCAGTGAATCATCCATCATTGTTACAAAACAAAGTTTAGATCTGATTCACTAAAACACAAACAGCTGATAACAGGTAAAAGCCAGATTGGAAGTCATACTTATTCTCATTGACTCTTTAAATTAAACTATGTTTCTATTAACGCTATTTTGGTTTGATTACGAAAGGGCTAGATTGGAAAGGTCAAAAGGTCATTTCTGGCCTTCGGACCATTTATATGCCCATGTGTGATCGCAGAAAGTTTGGTTCCACCTCTGATTCTATCTCTACATTCACATGAAATGACCACAGGTCAGGGTCAGAGTTAGGTCAGGTCAGGGTTAGGTCAGGGTCAGGGTT
>NC_056504.1:48495237-48499694 GCF_014905685.2 Nematolebias whitei
TCAGGGTCAGAGTTAGGTCAGGTCAGGGTTAGGTCAGGGTCAGGGTTAGGTCAGATCAGGGTCAGGGTCAGAGTTAGGTCAGGGTCAGGGTTAGGTCAGGGTCAGATCAGGGTCAGAGTTAGGTTAGGTCAGGTCAGGATCAGGGTCAGATCAGGGTCAGGTCAGGGTCAGGTCAGGTCAGGGTCAGGGTTAGGTCTGCATGAGTCACCTTGCTGTGGGCATACACCACAGAGCCCAGCAGCTTCCAGGTGCCTCCTCGTCGGTCCATTCGAATCATGCGAAGAATCTGCAGAAACCGAAGAGACCTGATGGCTGACGTGGCGAAGACATTTCCTTGAGTTCCAGCAGCCAGGACGGAAATGGAAGCAATCAGCACCATTATGTCTGCAGGTCAAAGGTCAAAAACAAAGGTCAGCTGTTTAACAATCACACTCAGCTGTTATGTTCTTGTCTTTGGACAGAACCAAACTAAAGACAGATCACCTCTATGAGGAACTGTGAGTTCAGAGTTTTGTAGAAGACTGAAACTACAAAAAATGTCCCCATAGACATGCATGAAGTGTTAAACCCAGTCCTGTTTGGACCTCCAGCTCAGACTTCACAGCAGAACCATCATTCAGTTTAAACGGGTCACAGGAAGTTGGACTTTCCATGACCGAGCTGCTGTTTTCACTTCTTTAACTCTACACGGTTACAGCTGAACATGGAGGAGTTTACAGGTTTGACCACACAGGGCGTTGAGCTTGAGTCTGATGATGTCACGCACCAACATTTAGCTGTCTAAACATCTTTACAAAAAAAAATAAAAACCATATTTCCTTAATCGTTAGTCGACAGTTTTTTCATCCAAACGTATGATTTTTTTTTTGTCAGCTTAGATTATTACAAAAGAACTTCAGAACAGAATGTTGGAAATTCAACATTTCTACAGAAGTGTTCCAGTTCGAAGATGAATATGTTGTGGAAAGACGCTGAGATGAGCTGCAGGCCAACAACCACTTCCTGTTAGGAATGCAACAATACTAATACACTGGTATAATATCTGTCTGATATTATGTGCTTGCACATGAGGGTTCTGATCCAACAGTACCAGATCCCACTTTACAGCATCATAACACTTTCCTCTCAGCTGAGGAAGCCAGTGGTAGAACGGGAGCCGTGTTAGCCGTGCAGATGTTCTGTGGTAACATCTGTGATGGCTGCTGGGCTCCTGAGCACACACACGGTTTGGGTACGGAGGGGCTGATGCTGGTTGGACATTTGAAACATTACACCATGGTGTACTCCAGCCTCAAAGATCCTGTTAGTACTCATGTATTATTAATACTCATAATGTTATTTAATGCTGGTACCTAATTCAATCAAAGTGCTCATACCTGATGAAAGTACTTGGTCTAAATGTGCTGGTGAAAATTCTCAGTCATTCAGGTCATGGTCAATCCATAAAAAGTAATAATAAGAAGAAAACTGGACTTCTTTTCTGAAGCTGAAGATATTTCCTTTCCCACCCACGAGGCTTTATCAATTCAAAAATTACTTTTTTATTTATTTACTTGGTATAAAAGAATGTGGCATCAGTGCATCTTCACTTTTTTTTTTTTTAGTTATGTTGAAGTTTGAATCGTTGCTTTTTTCATTCTCATTAATTGACCCTCAGTAAAACATCCTGATCTCAAAAACTACATTTTGTTTTAAAAATTGCAAACGTATAAAACAATTAAAACATGAATTATCAAATTTCAATAAATATTCAGACCTTCCCCAACACCAACTGAACTGTAGCTCAGGTTCCTGCTGTTTCTCCTGATCTCTGCTGAGATGTTTCTACACCTGGACTGAGTCTACTTGTCCTAAAATATACAGGTTGGACCTGATTAAAGGCTCAGCTGCCCCAACTATAGAAGATCTTCCACGGACACTCAGAGAATCGTAACAATCCAGAAGGTCAAAGGACTCTGATTCTGGAGGAGCAGTGTGGCTTTTGTCCTGGTCGTGGAACAGAGCACCAGATCTTCACCCTTGCAGATTTGGTAATCTGCCCATCCAATCTACGCATGTTTTGTGGACCTGGAAAAGGCTTATGACCATGTTCCTTTCTGTGCTGCAGGAGTATAGAGTGACTGAGTTGCTTTAAAGGGCTTTCCAGTCCCTGTAGAACAAAAGCGGGAGCTGTGAACGCATCCTCGGCACAAACTCGGGCAGGTTCTCAGTGCGAGTTGGACTCCACCATAGCTGTCTTTCATCTCTGATCCAGTTAGTGATCATGGACAGGATATTCATGTAGATGTTGAAAGTGATAGCTTAAGCATAAGCTTTAATAATTTAATAGAATCTATTGGTTTTAAGCAAAGTGCCCACACATCTACTAATTCTCATCAACACATTATTGATCTGGTTCTGACTTATGACATAGAGACTAAGTACTTATTAATACGTCCTCAAAAATCCTGTTCTGTCTGAACATCTTTAATAACCTTTGAGTTCACATTAGCTAACTACACAGCAACAGAGAGTAAATTTCATTATAGCAGGTGTTTATCAGGGAACACTGTAACCACATTTTAAAATCTCTTCCATCCGTATTTTCCCCCGTCTTGCAGAGTAGCGCAGTAGAAAACAGTGACTTAGATGGTCTTGTTGATAATTTTACAACTTCAATGCAAATTTTATCCATACAGCCATCCATCATCTTCCTCTTGTTCCAAAGTTTGGTCTCGGGGGCAGCAGCTTGAGCGGGGAGGTCCAGACATCTCTTTCCACAGCCACCTCTTCCAGCTCTTCTGGGAGGACTTCAAGGTGTTCCCAGGCCAACCAAGAGACTTTGTCTCTCCAGCATGTCCTGGGTCTTACCATGGGTCTCCTCCCAGTCTGACATGCCCAAAGCACCTCCCTGGGGAGGCGCCCAAACAGCATCCTTACTAGATGTCTGCACCACCTCAACTGGCTCCTCTTCACCAGGAGCAGCGGTTCTACTCAGAGTCTCTCCCAGATAACCAAACTTCATACCCTATCTCAAAAGGAGAGTCCAGCTACCCTGCAGAGGAAACTCTTTTCAACTGCCTGGTGGTGTTGTTGCCCCAGTTGAGGTTATCATTCAGATGCACACCCAAATACTTGAAGCTGGAGACCACTTCCACTGCAGATCCTTCTATATTTGGGGGTGGGGTTGTTCCATCTGAAGTCCACGACCATCTCCTTTGTCTTCTTCCCATTGATGTGAAGGTTGTTCTTCCTTCACCAGCTCTCCAGGTGTTTCACCTCCTGCCTGTAACTGGACTCATAGTTGTTTGTGATGCATCGCACCATCACTGTATCGTCTGCAAACGTTACAATATGACAGCCTGGATGGGTCGGTGCACAGTCATACGTGAGCAGAGTGGATGAAGGTCAAAAGAAATGTTGCTAAGGGTGCTTCAACTCAGGACCAAGTAAAGGACCTGAATACTTATGGAACTGTCAAGTCTCTACTTTCACTCTAGAACAAAAAGTAATTCTGCTTGTCTCTAAGGAGAACTGAAGATCAAAATTTAAGCAACTTTAGCACCAGACTGCAACATAAATCCTAAAAGATTAAATGGTCAGATTACTTTCTGAAATGATGCGTTTCCTGACCCACAGTTTAGGGGCTCCAGACTCACCAATGACACAGAAAGGTTTTCTGGCAAATTTGAGTCGTCCTCTCCATCCTCGATACCGACAGCAGCACCCTGCGGCCCAGATCCTCACCATGTACTCTACCCCGAACACTACGATGGTCACCACTTCCTGGAGACAGCAACACAAACATCTGACCATTAGCTTAAACTCACTTATAGCTGGAACTCCGGAAGAACATGCACTATTTGAAAATACTGCATTGTCTGATCACCCACACATTTAGGACAGTAGATCGCTAAACTGCTCCTCACCCAAAAACTAAACACTGAACATTAGCATACAGTGATCTGCTACTACTGATGGCAGGCTGATGCACTGTACGCTTCTTTTAAACTTTTTATTTATTAACAAAAGTTAGTATTAAATCAATTAATTTATTATGGTCTTATAGTAGTTTTTTTTATTCATTTTTTATTATGCGAACATTTATTAATTTGTTTGTTTGCTTGTTATAGTAAACACGGCGTCCTGTTAACTGTTTTTCATTCTTACCATGTAATTGTTTTAATGGCAATAAACTGAGTCTGTCTGATCAATCATACACATCCAACCACACTGCACTGTCTGATGACATGTCCACTGCATTGTCTGATGACATGTCCACTGCATTGTATGACTACATGTCCACTGCACTGTCTGATGACATGTCCACTGCACTGTCTGATGACATGTCCACTGCACTGTCTGATGACATGTCCACTCCACTGTCTGATGACATGTCCACTGCACTGTCTGATGACATGTCCACAGCACTGTCTGATGACATGTCCACTGCACTGTCTGATGACATGTCCACTGCA
>NC_056504.1:48499704-48499966 GCF_014905685.2 Nematolebias whitei
GCACTGTCTGATGACATGCCCACTGCACTGTCTGATGACATGTCCACAGCACTGTCTGATGACATGTCCACAGCACTGTCTGATGACATGTCCACAGCACTGTCTGATGACATGTCCACTGCACTGTCTGATGACATGTCCACAGCACTGTCTGAATATATGTCCATAGCACTGTCTGATGACATGTCCACTGCACTGTCTGATGACATGTCCGAAGCACTGTCTGATGACATGTCCACTGCACTGTCTGATGACATGTCCA
>NC_056504.1:48500066-48500233 GCF_014905685.2 Nematolebias whitei
TGTCTGATGACATGTCCACTGCATTGTCTGATGACATGTCCACTGCACTGTCTGATGACATGTCCACTGCATTGTCTGATGACATGTCCACAGCACTGTCTGATGACATGTCCCCTGCATTGTCTGATGACATGTCCACAGCACTGTCTGATGACATGTCCCCTGCA
>NC_056504.1:48505233-48528477 GCF_014905685.2 Nematolebias whitei
TATATATATATATAAACATACAGTGTATATATACACTGTATGTTTATATATATATATATATATATATATATTTCCTGTTGAATAAACAAATACTTTCTAAACTTTAGGTTCTGGCTCAGCGCGCGCAGCCAAACGGACCGAACCTGTGGTTGTAGAGAACAAGTTTAAATCTGGTCCCAGGTCAGCCTACCTGACCGTGCGCACACACACATGCACGAACTCGTTACTGACCTGCGATCAGCAGAGCTCCGTCCCTGCTGGACTCGGTTCCTCCAGAATCCAGACCCACGAACCCGACCTTCAGCTTCTTCTGGTCTGCCTGCGCTCCGGGAAACACTCCCCCGTTCCGGGACTTCTGGACCATGATGGACCGAACTGAACCGGGGCTGCAGACCCTCCACCAGCTGAACCGGGCTGATGACCAGTCAGAACCGAGCTGCAGACCTACAACAGTCCGAATCAAGCTGGACCCTCACCGCCGGCCAACGAACTGATCCTCGAGGGCTCGGGTTTGGACCAGAACCATCTGGACCATCGTTGCTGAAGAAGATGGAGAGATGCAGAAAGAAAATCCGCAGAGAGGAGGACGCCAGCTGATTGGCAGAATTTCTCCTTACGTCATCTTAAAGGAACGGGTGACGCCACCACCGGTCACAGGTGAAAAACGAGCCTGATCAGCTCAGGTGATCAGTTTTATCTAACAAGGTTGAGTCAGGTCCTCCGGCCGAGGCCCTGAGCCTCCTGAGAGTCACCTGAGCAGGCATTCAGGACCTGGAGGTGTTTCCATGGCAACATGAAGAGGAGGGCGGAGTCAAGGAGGGGAGATGTGGTTGGCTGACAGATGTTTACATTTAGCTGGCCTCCATGATGGTGACGTCATGAAATTTCACACAAATATAAAATATCAAACGGTCAGTTGAAAAACTGCAATAAGAAACCAGTTCTAACATCTTTCTGCTCTGAAGCCCAGGAACATCTAACACAGGGGTGTGTCCTGGTCCTGGTCTGGGTCCTGGAGGGTCACTCACTACCCTGCAGGACTTAACTGTCCACAAATCATACCAAATTTATTTATATAGCACATTAAAAACAAAACATCTGGATCAAAAAGTGCTGCACATAATTCAAACAATAAAAACACAACAAAATTAAAACAATTAAAAATAAGACATTAAGTAAAACCAACAAATAATGTAAAAAAATGACAACTCAGGCTGCATTAAAGCTACATGAGCACAAATGTGTTAAAACTGGAGGTTTTCAAAACACTAAGAGTTGAACCTGTCTGATATGAAGGACAGCTGGTTCCACAGACCTGAAAAGACCCGATTACCTCTGTAGACCAGCCTGGACCTCAGGACAACCAAAACCAGAACACAGAAGGAGCGTCGAACAGCGTCATCTGCACTTTGATCCAGCAGCAGAGTCCAGCAGGCGTTCCCTCAAAACCAGCTGCAGTCGGACGCACAGACATGATCCATGGCCGTCGGCTGGTCGGCCTCCTGATGGAGACGAGAACGTTTTGTGCATGTTCTCATGGCGTCAGCACCGGCGAGGCAGTGCGAGTCAGCGAGCTGGTCTTCAGGCCGAGACAAGAGAATGTTTTGTGCACGTATTACAGAAAGATGTTCTCAGACATAGAAGAAACACAACTGTGACTTCCTGCAGGAACTGATCCCCTGAGCACCGACTGAAAGGCTGCAGCCACGTTTACAGTCAAACCAGCACACCTGCTCGCTCTGCAGAGAAACAGGAGCTACACATCGAGATGCTGGGGGGGGGGGGCGCGAACTAACCTCCCCTCTTAACAGGGCTGACTTTTGACCACCCACTTTAGGATCACAGTACAGTAGTCCCTCGCGACTTCACGGTTCTGCTTTCACGGTTTTTCAAAGATTGGACACGATACACAATTAGCTGATTGATGGACGAGCCACAAGAGCGGCATTCATTCAACCGTTATTTAGACAGGTTAGTCCCATTGAGCCTCGAGGACTCAGTTACAAGAGAGACCTGATTTTAATAAAGAGATGAATGGATTGTTTATTTAAAATAAATTATTTTAAATGATTTAGCACCTGTGTGCAGCCCACAGGTGCAGGGAGAAGCTCCGTCCTGCAGCTTGTCATGATCTCCACTCTCTGCCACCCCCACCCCCTGCTGGGGCTGCAGCAACTTTGTCTAGGGTTAACCCTTTGCTGTCCTGCTGTGTGCTCTACAATTTAAATTTAAATTTTGTATTATTTTATATATATATATGTATACTAAAATAAAACTACTACTTTAGTAATAAAAACTTTGTACTACTATTCCTACTTGGTGGTTTTTCACTCATCGTGGGGCGTGGCCCCTAAATCCTGTGATAAACGAGGGTCTACTGTACTCTAACTCAGGACCCTTCAGACATCTGTAACCTGAAGTTACAACATAATCAAACTGTAACGATCATTTTATCACTTTTCTTCACCTGTACAGGTGGGAAGGCAGTCGTGTTACTATCAGATTTTGATGCCTTTGGCCCTTCAGGGCCACTGTACCGAACGTATCCAACAGAACCAACAGTCTAGTTTTGGGTTAAAATTAAACTTTAATTTACATTTTCTTTTTAAAAGAACATTTAAACCAAAACAATCAACAGGAAGTGACAAACAGTTACCATGGAAACCAGAACAAACTCCGAGGACAGACAGGATTGGGTACCATTCTGGAGCCTTTAACTTAAGTTTCCGACAGAGAAGGGCTCTTGTGACTGGCTGACAGTGATGAAGCAAACACAAACCCTGAGAAACTCCTGCAGGCGAGGTCCAGCCTGACGATGGTCAGTACGGCTGCTTCCTGATGAACCTAGAGAACATGGCCAAGGCAGCCACTGGTTTATCTGAAGGAACCATGTGACCAGAACCCTATAAGAACATGCAGACAAAAAAATCAATCAGTCAATAAATCTATAGATTAAATCAGTCCCTAGAGATCAAGGTGAAAAGAATTTTCACAATATTGAACAATTTCTTAAGAATTATAGAGCAACATCTGATGTCAGATTTAGGAGTGGAAGCCCCGCCCACAAATCTGACATTGGGTCAGTGGTCGTCACGATGATGATGATGGTGTACCTTCACAGTGACGAAGGCCAGGTTGTCAAACTCTTTGACGAAGCCTCCGACCTGTTGACCATCGTCATCATCGTAGATCCATGGACGCCGCTGAACCTCCACCTGTGACACAGAGACAGATAGGCACACCTGAGAGACAGACAGACACACCTGAGAGACAGACAGACACACCTGAGACAGACAGGCAGACACACCAGAGACAGACAGGCACACCTGAGAGACAGACAGACACACCTGAGACAGACACACCTGAGAGACAGACAGACACACCTGAGAGACAGACATACACACCTGAGACAGACAGGCACACCTGAGAGACAGACAGACACACCTGAGACAGACACACCTGAGAGACAGACAGACACACCTGAGAGACAGACAGACAGACAGACACACACGTGACAGGCAGACAAAGCTAAACACACCTTTGTTCCTGGTGAGTATTTGATTGGTTACCTGTTGATTAAGGGACTCCACAAACCACTCGTCCCCCATGAAGTTACAGGCCATGTCCACGTCCCCGTTATAAATCAGGACCCGGTACTTCTGCAGAGAAAACAAAACAACGCACACCTGAGGTAGGACACGCCCACAACGCACCCCAGGGCCATCATCCAGAGAGAACCCATGGAGGAACCTGCAGGTTGTTCTGTAGATGCTACAAATCAGTTTGAGTGGAGGAAGGAATTCTATCAGAGTGAATGATTAAATAAAAATATGTTCCTGAATAAAGATTTGGACTAAATTTGATAACATTTACTCAACGCCTGACGGTGACACGCTGACTGAAGATGAGGCTGAAAGTTGAACTTCTTACGACAATCCAAATTTTTTTAATTGAGTCTTTAGAGAAAAATAACAACTTCCAGGACTGACCCAGGAGGGCGGTGCCGTCAGACTTCAGAGCCTGAATACCCTAAAAAGTTGGATGCTAATGAAGGTTTGTGACAAAACATCAAGCAAAGCTAACGGTAAACAACCTATGAGCTGAAACTGTCACCAGACTTGAGTCCATGTGCCTTCAGGTGGGGGGATGGGCTCCGACTGTTGTTTGTGCCTACGCTCTAAACGGCAGTTCAGAGTATCCGGCCTTCTTGGAGTTCTTTTTCTCTGTTTACTGGCAGTTTCATGTTCCTCACCTAAACTCTGGATAGTGACAGAAAGAAACTAATTGTGGAACCAACTTCCAGTTTATGTCCATGAGGCTGACACTTTGTCCAGTTTAAAGACTGGGCTTCTCTCCTTTTTGATAAATCCTATAGTTAGGGTCGGCTTGGGTTTCCTGAACCATCCCTTAGTTCTGCTGCTATAGTCTTAGACTGCTGGAGAACAAACTGACCTCATTTCCTCCCTCTGCTTCTGTCTTTACTTGCTCTACTCTTCCGGTTTGTATTTGTAATTATTTCTATCTGAACATGTTTTTCATCTTTCCTCCTATAGAAACCACACTTGGACCTGCCATTCTGTCTCTACTTCCTGTCCTCTCAAACCCAGCCGGTCGAAGCAGATGGTCGCTTGTCCTGAGCCTGGTTCTGCTGGAGGTTTCTTCCTCATGAGAGAGTTTTTCTTTCCACCGTCTCCTTTGTTCTTGCTCAGGATGAGACTGTGACGAAGTGAAGATTCAACACAATCTGCTGCTTCTTCACATAGAGAACTTTTACTGATTGTCTTTCATAATGTCTGTGATGTTTCTGTGAGACGACTTCTGCTGGAGCTACAGAAATAAACCTGAATGTGACATTACCATGAATCAAATCTTTTTCTGACTCGTCTGGTTGGACAACAAGGTGCAACGTCCTGTTTAGACAGGTGCTGCCATGCGTTCACTGACCAGAGCCGACAGCAGCTTCAGGTACTGTTTACTGACATCCAGGTAGATCCGACCGTAGTTGAGGTTCACTTCAGAGCTGAAACATGAGACACAGTTGAGACCTGTTAGAACCTAGAACTAGCAGAGATGAGACCAGGACAGGTGAATCCGTTACCTGCAGATGACCCAGTCCAGAGCGTCAGGACTGATGTGCAGAGCCTTCTTGACGTAAGGATTGTTCAGGTAGAGGACAGTAGAGGTGGAGTTGGTGCAGGGAGGGTCCAGACGGACAGACTGGTACAGAGACGCCAGACTTTGCAACTTCTGTGGAGCAAAAACAGGAGTGAAGCTGCAAACTGGTGAGTTCCCATTAATGAGCTTCTCCAGGTGAGTCCATACACACCTGATTCCACTGCTGGGTCCACTGATGTTTGGTAAAGGTGTTCCCAAGATCTCTAATCACCAGCTGCCCATGTTCCAGGCTAGAAATAAACAAAAACTCAATAAATGCTGGTCCGATTTCCAGAACGCACCTTCTGCACATCAAAGGTCACAGCTCACCTAAACCTGTGAGGGACTCCACCTGGACAGGAAGCATACAGGTTGTACATGTTCAGCCCAGAATTGTAAACAATGTCCTGCACCTCATACAGCTGCAGAGACACATAAAGGCCACATCAGACCACACAAGACCACCTGAGGCCACCAAAGACCAGATTAGACCACCCAGTAACATTTGAGGCCACCAGAGACCTCAAAGCTGTAAGTGATCTGGTTCAGACTCACGGTCTCTGAGCAGTTCTGGTCCTGGTTGTTGTAAAAGTTGCACTTGGTGTCTCTACAGCAGAAGGTCTGCAGCTGGGTCCACAGCTGGGTCCCCAGCAGGCCATGATAGTAGGCGAAGAACACCAGAGCGTTATCGTTCAGTTCGTAACTCGACATCCCATTTCCCACAGCAACGCCCTGAAGAACACAAGGGTGTAGGTCATGTGACTTCACTACAGGCCAGTGGTCAGTGCTGCAGAGTCACCACAGCAGAACCAACACGCACCTGCAGATTCAGGCTGGCGTCCTCCATCACCCTCTCAGCAAGCGTCGGGATGTAGATCCCTCCATAACTTTCTCCGGTCAGGAAGAGCTCATTTTTGCTGAACTCTGAGAACATGCGAAAGAACTCCTTCAGAGCCAAGTAGTTGTTCATGGACACCTGCAGAAAGAGGACACCTGAGACCGCTGAACCACCGGACAGCCAATCAGAAAGAGAGCTGGTGGAACCGTGTCACTGACCTCTGTGTCATTCGTCTTGTAGTTCTTATCGGCTGAATACGAGAAGCCGACGCCTGCTGGAGACTCCAGGTACAACATGTTGGCGATCTGCAGGGAACAATTAACCAGTTACTTCTAGGACCTAACGAACCAGAAGACCCACGCCCAGTCACATGCTCCACCTTGTTCCACGAGTACGGGTTGTACTGCAGTGTCACACCATCTTCCTGGACCTGAAGCAACAGAGGTCAGAGGTCAACACACCAATGATGTCACGATAATGCAGGTGGGCAGACTCATAGGTACCAGGAAGGGTCCGTGTTCCGTCAGCAGTCCATCTAATGAGCTGCAGCCAGGACCACCGTTCAGCCACAGCACTACCGGGTCAGAGGCTGGCTTGTTCTGAGACTCCACAAACCTGAAAATCAAACCAGAAATGGGTCGAGTGAGGCTCAAGCTGACCAGTGACTTGGCTGTGTGACAGGTACTGACCAGTAGTGAAGGTGTTTCCCATCAGCCACATTCAGGTATCCGGAGAACTGCCTGAAACTGGGCTGTTTCTGAAGCCCAGGCAGGAAGGTTATCTCATCTTCAGCCGGAGCTGCTTCAGAGTCCAACAGAACCACCAGGAAGAACCACAACACCACCTGCATCTGAAGGAAATGCAGCGTACAGCACCTGAGACCAGACAGGAACTCATGCCGAGGCCACAAGAGCTTAAAACCAGTTTGTGATCCCGTCTTTCACTAGTTCTACAAAAAGTAGCCGAACCTTGTGCGCTGGTGTGTTGGTGTAAGGTCCCAGTCATCCAGAAGAGGACAACCCCAAGAGGACTTCTACTGTTCAGGACTGTCGTGCTCTAGCTGACGGACTCTACACCAACATGTTGCCTTACGCTTTGGGAAGAACGCCCAAGGAATGGTGTGGGAATATACACGACAATACGGAAGAACAGCGCCGACGTAAGTTTAACGCTTTATCAAAAGGAAAGGCACCTCCATTTTAAAAACATGGAGATGTTTCCAAAACACTTCCAATATTCACAAGAGGAAAACGTGAGGATAATCAAGACAGTGTGGGAGGAATCTGTCAGCAAGCTGATCAGAGCATGACTGCCACACTCTCAGTGCTAAACCTCCTCCTTCTGACCTTCATTTCCAAGAAACGACAGTGATCTCACCCCATCAGCACAGACACGTCTCCATTTTAGTAACAGACAAGGGGACGTGCACAGTGGGCCTCAACACACCTGACTATCCCAGGACAACAACCACAATATTATGAGGTGACGTTACTGCCTGGGAGGCACTGAAGACCCAGACAAGGGTTATGAAAATTAATAATTATTCTACGCCTTGGAAGTGAGTCTACATTTCTATCTCCGTTAATGCGGCCCGAACCAAAATGTCTCCCCCCACAAAAGTTATATCAAAACGACCGGCTCGGCCCCGTGATGTGTGCTATTACTTTTGTTGGCATTTCAAGTTACCATGGCGAAGTAATTTGCGAACAAAGACGGAATATTTCACCAACTCCAGGAACTAGTTGGTGACTGCCCACTTATTATTCTACACCTGAAGAGCAACTTTTTCAACTTTAATGTGGCCCAAACCGCAAAGTGGACCCCCACAAAAGTTATATCCAAAGGACCGGCCCGGCTCCGAGATGTGTGCTATTACTTTTATTGGCAATTGGCGTTACCATGGCGACATATTTTGCTAACGAAAATGACAAATTTCCCATAGGAAATGAACAGGAGAAAACTTTTCAAATAAACTGAGTAACGTTGGGAGCCATTTTGGTTCAACATGCATGGAAGGCACCTATTATTATTATTATTTTAAATTAGTAAAAATAATTAACATAAATTATTAATTTTTTTTTATAATTACAAATAAACAATTACTAATATTAATACTTGAGATTTAATAATTAATATAATTATAAATATATTAATAGTTTTTAATAATTGATAGATTGACAATATATTAATAATTAATTAATATTTATTAATAATAATAATAATAAATAGGCAGTCCCCGTCAAAGTTTCTCCAGGAACTTTCTAGTTATTTTATATTTTCCTTCATTATATCATATTTACACTATTATGTATTTCTATAAATGTTTTAGTGTCTGATATTGAATTATTTGTTTTATGAATGTCCCACTTCCTCCTCCATTTCCTTCCTGTCTCTCTCTTTTTATGCAAATACTCCTTCAATAAACGCTAAACTTGATTTTGACCACGTCTCCTGGATACAAATGATTTCTTCAAAAAAGTTCAATACAAGAACAAGTGGACTTTATTTGGAACAGAAGACGCGTTCTCAAGCTCCCGGGGTATCCTTCCCAAAATGCTTTGCGACACGCTGGTGAAGGTTCTCAGTCATTCAGGACATGGTCAGTTCAAAACACTTCAAGACAGAGAAGATGTCTTCTGTTACAAATAAAGTCCAGCTGTTTTTGTCTTGAACGTTTTTGAATTTACCGTGTCCTGGAGGACTGAGAATCTTCACCAACATACTATTTCAGTTTTTTTACAAGTCCATCTATAAATTCTTGTCCATTTGCATCTAAACTTCTTGCATTCATCAAATATTTCCATCACTGAGGTTTCCTGACCTCCCATCTGTTTCCAGTCTGTTGTTTATATTTTCCCATGACTTCTCTAAATCCCATTTTCAGCACCTCTCACAAATATTTTAATCTTCTCCGTCTTGTTTGATTGATCGGTCCAGTTGACAACGTACGCCACGAACAGAATAAGTTTCTCTGCTCACGTGTTCTCCTCTGGTTGAGGACTTTGCTGTGGGAATTAATTCATTTGATCCGATTCTCGTGTCTTTGACCTTGAACTCGTCACTGCTTCAGCATAGTTGATGATTTTTAGTCATCTGGATCTGTTGGATTTACGCTCCTCTTCCTCGCCTCCATAATTAACTCTGTGTTGCCGCCACAGCTGCAACACTTTTGATCATCTCTCCACATTTCGTATGTTCTCCTCCACACTTGGGACACCTCCGCTTGCCTTCGCACGCCGCTGCCCCGTGTCCGTGACACTTGCAGCGGCGGAGTGGAGGAACAAAAGGCCTGAACAGCTTCTGACAACGCTCCCATGCTTCGACTCTTTCTCCCTCGACTTTATGTTTGTACACGACGACGCTCCGTCTGATTTGTTCTGACTCCTCATCAGCTGGTCTCCCTGTAATCACGCCCTTGATACTTCTGTTCTCCTACAACCGTTCCGTTATCTTTTTGCAAATGTTTTCAAAGTTTAAAGTTTATTTCGTTGCTCCACGGTTTTACAAATGATCTTTTTTTTAATCTACGTCTCCCATTTTCTTTTTAATTTCTCTCGACAACCCAACAGGTCTAAGGTTTCCCTGTTCGTCCTCTTTGTTGAATCTTACTCTGAATTCCTCCCTCACCGTTTTATACGAATCACTCCGTCCTCATTTCTTCTAATCCCCTTTCAAACGATCCCCTGCCCTCCATCTTGCCTCTGCCACCTTCTCGACCTTTCCTTTCCTGGTGTCCACGCCTCAACGTTCATCCTCTGCATCTCCCAATTCACCATTTTCAAGTTTAGGACACATCTCCATGTCCGAAGTCCGAACATGATTTGACAAAAGAAAACGTTTCTCTCCACTTGCCGGCTCTCCTGACGTCTTGTTTGGAAGAAACGGACCGTGAAGATCTAAACAAGCCCCACAACAGACCGTCTCCAAAACCTGGACAAGGACAGAAGTGATTAAATCAGCTGTTTATCTGATTATTGACGAGTCCACTCTGTCTTCAGTGTCTCCTGAAGATAAACAGAGGAAGGAACAACGTTCAGAGCAGCATCAGCAGCTGAGTCACTGATTGCATCGATAAGCATCTGGTGGCCATGTTCGATCTGCTGGTAGTCCAGAACCCACACCACATTCAGAACCAACAAAGCCTGAAGCCGTCTCTGGGGGACGTGCTCGTATTGTTAGAAGACAGACAGTCCCAGATCTGTTCCTTGGTCCTCACCACCCACTGGAGCCCAAGACACACAAACACATCCTGAGGATCCCCCAACAGGTTTATGAAGAGACCACCAAACCCTGTAGCCAGAGACAGGTCCACAGTCCATGGTTCCATGGTGAGGCGTCCACAGTCCAGGACAGAGAGGACCCTCAGACCTGTAGTGGAGACCTCCAACAGCAGCAACACAAACAATGGAAGAACCCCGAAGATCTGGTCTTCAGGTCCAGACTCAGCTGGTCATCTACATGTCCAGGACAGGGGACACTCTGAGGACAGTAATGTGCAGAATTCAGGCAGAAAGTACTTTGAGGAGGTGTCCTCAGGTTCTGACACCAAACGACTTAAAACCTGGACCTGACCCAGGATCAGAACTGAGGACGTCTTTGAGAAGACAAGTCCAGTTGTCTTCTATGAACCAGTCTGGACAGTCTGTGTGGACCGAGAGTGTCTCTGAATGTTGTCCCGCAGCTGAAACTACAAAGCTGTCCTGATCAGAACCTGAGGACCTGATCTGGGGCCAGCAGGGGGCGCTGCAGAACCAGAGGACCCAACAGAACCTGGTTCTGGACTGAAACGTGGATTTGTTTCACTGGAAAAGAACCTGGTTCTGGACATTTTAAATGTTTAACAGAAAAACTGCAAAGTTTCTATTTAGTCTCGTGACGTTTCATTAAGTTGTTGTTGTTGTTGTTGTTTACTTTCTCTTCAGACAGGATTCAGTCAGCTGACAGATCTCGTGACACTTCCGGTCCAGAACAGTTCCAGCAAAGAAGAAAAACTTTACACGTTTTGAAACCGAACAACCGGGCCGAACCGGAACCACCTGAGCTGCTCTCTCACACTGAAGCGGGTCAGAACCGGAAACCGAACCGTTCCAATCAGCAGAATTAGTTTCCCTGTTAATTAATAATGAACCCGGTTCAGTTTGACAGATTACCTGGTGAGAACAGTTCACCTCTAACCCGGTTCCGACTGGGCTGGTAGAGCCGTGTAGAACCGGAAGTAACGGAAATAAACAAATTAACCCGGGTCAAAACAGTTTAAAGTGACCAGAACCTCACCTTCATTTTCGCAGTCCACCTGGTCTCGCGCTCACCGCCGCACAGGCTCGGAGGGTCACGTGACAGTCAGCTGGTTTCCTGTGTAGTCACGTGCCAGAGATCCCGCCTCCGATCGTCTTGATCCAGAACCGGACCGGGTTCAGGTTGTCATGACAACAGATGCAGAACCAGATCAGGTATGATCCTTGAGCCGGTCATACCTGGACAGGTGTTGCTGTTCAGAACCAACACCGGCGAGTTCTGTTCCTGAGGCCATCAGAACCAGCTGAAGTCCAGTTCCAGATCCTGCCAGCAGGTTTTGGAACTCTTCCTGAAGCAGAGCGGGTCGGAAGCGCTGTTGGAGTCAGCCTCCCCACCATCACAAACATCTACACCTCCAGATGCAGGAAGAGGTCCACCTGCGTCATGAAGGACCCCACTCACCCAGCACACACACTTTCTGCCCCACTCCCCTCAGGAGCATTACGTGCAGAACCACTAGACTGAGGAACAGCTTCTACCCTGAGGTTGTTAGACTCATGAATATTTCACCAGAATAATCACTGTGAAATAAATCACAGTATGCTGCTTCAAAATGTCCTGATGCTCAATAATCCAGGTAGAAAAATCTAAAAAAGTTAAATCTGGTCCTCTGGACATTCAAATTTTTTTTTAATTTTTTTAAATGTATAAACATTTTGTCTTTCATCCGAGAGACTTCCTCAGTCTGAGGAGCTGTATTCAGCTCAGTCTCTTAAATAGCACCTTCTCAGAGTGGATCAACCAGTTTGCTGCTGACAACCAAAACCAGCTGATCACATGCTCAAGAAGGACCATCAGCCTAACAATGGGTCATTAGCACACTGATGGCTGTTTACTGTTCACAGAGGGCTGAGTGATACTAGCAATCACAGCATTGTAAGAGGGGGACAGTTGAACCCGGAGGCTCCACCCCTGTTTAATGATGGACGGTTTCTTTTCACAAAGATGGCCTCCTTTACTCCTCTCTCAAACCATCGTTCCTCTCTGTCCAGGATGTGAACATCTTCATCCCTGAAAGAGTGACCGCTGGCCTGGAGATGAGTGTAGACTGCAGAATCCTGGCCTGATGATGTTGATCTTCTGTGCTGGGCCATCCTTTTGGCCAGTGGCTGTTTAGTTTCCTCGATGTACGACTGATCACCCTCCTGACACTGAACAACATACACAATATCACTCTGTGTTGGGGGACTGGATCTTTGGGATGAACCAGTCTTTAATGTGTTTTGGGGTTTAAAAAGATGTTGTGGGTTTTCTGCCCACATGGGAGTTTCTGCATGAATTCTGCAGGTTCTAGTCCAGGTGAGCAGGTGGTTCTGTTGGACTGGATCAGATGCTAAGGTCACCTGCTGCAATATGAAGTTTCCTTTTTATAATTTGGAACGGTGGTGCAGGTTGAGGTCTCAGGTTCAAATCCCCAGATCATTACTTTTGGGTGGAAGATGAAGGACTATGTCTGCCTCACTCGGGGCCCATGAACAAGCCCAGAGGAGCTGCAGGTGTCTGGACCTCCCTGATCTGATGCTGCCCCGAGACCTGAGTCCAGAACCAGATGATGGGCAGAATCATCTGAGGATTTTTGGTCTCAAATTCTCTATATTTTGTGATTTCAATACAAATTTGTCTCAAAAACAGTTTTTCCTCCTAACAATTAAAAAATAAATAAAACCTTTAATCTGTGATTTCAGGTCATGTGACCTCCTGCTGCACAGTGAAATTGTCCCCCCCCCCCACTCATTACCATGGCAACACTTGAGTCTGAGAAAACTTTATTAAAAAACACAAACTAGGAAGGAAGAACAAAAATAAATCTATACAATGAGGGAAGGGGCGGAGCTTCAAGGTCTGGGAGGTGGCCTCATTCCCGGAGGGGGCGGTCCTAGAAACAGAGGTCATAAAATTAGCTCACAGTGGGTGTTGATTGGCTGCTCAGTCACCATAGCAACAGCTCACCTCTCATCCCAGGAGGCGGGGGCCTCATGCCAGGAGGGGGCATCCCCATTGGAGCGCCACGACCCGGACCGGGAGGCATCCCCATTGGAGGGCCCATCGGGGGCCGCATGCCGGGGGGCGGGCCCATCATACCTGCAGGTGAAGAGCCAGTGTTAGTGACATCACTACCAGACTGCGCAGGAACCGAGCTCAAACCGGAGACCAGGTTCTGCTCCAGAAGAGAAATTCAAAAAAAACGGAACCAAAAACAAAAGGAACACATTCACAGATGGATTCGGTCAGAACTTGTTACCGATCCAAAACCCGCGGTCCTGCTCCTCATCAAGAAACAGAACACGACATGTTCTAAGAGCAGAACCAAGGACCAGATGGTTCCAGAAAACCAGAACCAAACCATCGCGTCAGAACACTCCATGTAACCGGGCCGGATGGGTCAACAGCCACCTTCACCTGGGAGGTTCTGATTCTTTAACACCAATGTTTGAACCAGAACCAAGCCTGGACCTGGACACAGCTCACCTGGAGGCGGAGCGGCACGGGCCATTGGGGGCGGAGCTCCTCGTCCCGGAGGGTACTGAGTCGGCGCCCCGGCGATGCTGGCTCCTGCGGCGGCAGCAGCGACCGTCCCTCTGCCCTGCGGGGTCATCACCTGAACCAAACAGAACTTGTTAGAACCAAACGCACCCCCACACACACCTGACCCAGGTGCATCGTCAAGGTTACCTGTTGAGAAGGACCGCCCACTCCTCGGACCGGTCCCGCCAGTCCGGCCGGAGCCTGAGGCATGGGAGCTCCTGCCGGAACGCCGCGACCCGCTGCTCGGCCCATACCTGGACCTCCGGCCACGCCAGCCAGGGGGACCCGGGCGATCCCCGTCTGAGGAGAGGTCAAATTAACCGTTAGATCTGATAGGGGTCAAAGGTCAGATTAACTGTTAGATCTGATGGGGTCAAAGGTCAGATTAAACTCACGTCTTTGGGGGGTGGGCCCTCTACCGTCATGGAGACCAGGTTCTCCCCTCGCAGCAGAACCAAACCCAGAACCCTCTTCTCCTCACGTTCTGGCTGCTTCGTGTTCTTCGGCCTGAAGGAAGAAACAAAGTTCACGGTGCATTCACTGACCAGTCAAAAATCAGACCTTTGAGTGTTAAACAGATTCTGGGGTTTAAATTTCTAAACTAGACACTCAATAAAACTTAAGTTGGAAAAAATAAATTATTCACAACTTAAACAACCTGACAGGTGTACAGACAGGAAGTGGGCGGAGCCTGCACCTACTTTATCTTCCTGAATTCGTCGCAGTCGCACAGGATCAGGTTCATGTGTTTGTCGAAGGCCTTGAAGGTCCCGATGAAGATCCGTCCGTCCTGCAGGATGCACCTCATCCTGTAGTCGATGTGCTGCAGCATCTTACTGCTCTTTCCCACCGTCTGAAAGTCAATCACAGAGCAGCGCCGTCAGAGAGCCAATCGCAGAGCAGCGCCGCCAGAGAGCCAATCGCAGAGCAGCGCCGCCAGAGAGCCAATCGCAGAGCAGCCCCGCCAGACAGCCAATCGCAGAGCAGCGCCGCCAGAGAGCCAATCGCAGAGCAGAACTTCAACACTTCCTGAAACGTCTCCATGTGGATGTTTCCAGACTCACCTCCGGACGACTGACTTGTTTAACATTTAAGAGCCCCAGTAAACCACGGTCAGCGTTGTCTGGTAAACTAGGGCTGTCTCAGACACAGTGCTGGTCAGGGATCATGTATGTCAGGAAAATGATGCACCAGGGGGTATGAATGCTTTGGTAAAGGTCAACCTCGGTGAAGACGTCGTCCCCGGAGCCAACAGCGACTCGATCATTTTGAAGGGTACAATAATACACAGCTCAAGCTGGGACAACACAGCGTGTGACCCGGCTGAAGTGATAAAAAAACGTGGCGTTCCCGTGCAGGACGCATGCCACAGATTCGCCTGCATTTTTTAATTTGTTAGCCGTCTGCTATCTATTTTCCTTTTTGTGCCCCAGAAGTGAAGTGAGCCCGATGCTCCACCTGGGTGTACCTCAGGTGTGATGGGCAAACGTCATCATTGTATAGAAACCTAGAATGACGACATCATAGAGCACCAAGTTCTCCCATCACCACAATCCATGTTGGCTCTGACACAAACTCTCCTCCATTGTTGTAGTTTTAACGACTTCTGGTGGAGAATGTGACGGTATTTGTTAATATGTAACGCGTCATATTAAACGTTTACATTTGTCCCATCGGAGCCGACTCAGATAACGTCCACTCCAACAAGAACCATAGATCAGCTGCCACTGTTGTCCTTGCAGTTCTGCTCACTGAACCGACACGACCCAACAGAACCTCTTGGCTTGGTACAGATGCACACCTGGGTCTGTAGGACTGGACGCTGGCAGATGGTTTACACGTCTCTGACCAACGTGTTGTGTTATGTTTCTGGGTTGACCCCCACACGTAGCAGACCTGCAGCTCTGGGTCACCAGAACCACCAAGACCCAGGTCTGAGTCCTGATGGAGTCTGCAGAGCCACCTCTGTTCCTGGTTTTAACCAACTGTTATCACAGATCAAACTTCTCACCCGACAGGAAGTGGACGGAAGGTGACGTCACCCGACAGGAAGTGGAACCACTTGTTGACCATTACAGCTCAAAGAAACATTTTAACATTGTATTTAAAGTTCAACACCACATGAACAGATTATTGTGAAAAGGTTCTGTTCGGACCTCTGGTCCGGTTCCTCTTCGGGTTTTGTCATTTGTTTTTTCAGCTTCTTGCCGGTGAGTGTACGTGGTTCTGGTTCTGTTCAGCTTTAACGACGTTACATTGAAAGGTTCGGGTCATGAAGCCCAGCTAGCTTTCCGCTCCTCTGTATTCTGATGCTGACCCAGTATTTGTCCCTAGAAACGGATTAATTTGTTGTTTTGGTGCAGCCGGACTCGGTTCTGGTAACAACTTAAGAATAAAGTTTGTTACAGAACTCTCGGAACCGGACCAAACGGCTAACACTAAAGACTCCGGCGCGGTTCTGACCGGTTAAACGTCCCGCCGACGTTACCAACATCCGCTCAGAAAACACAGAAATAAACCCCGAACCGGACAAATACCGGGCGCCCCGCGGCCAGAACCGAACCGAACCTCCGGCTGGAAACACTCACCATGTTTGCGGCTCTGATGGCTCCGATTCTCGCCGGATTCACCAGAACAAAATTAAAAACTGGACCCGACACAGGCCTCTTTCTCACGCAGAACAGGAAGTGACGCAGACAAAAGCGTCCTGCTCCGGAAATGCTCCGGTTTTTTTTTTTTTTTGATAAATCTTTATTAAAGGTAACATTTGAACAAATGAACAAAGCTAAGGGCTTCAATACATTAATAACGTGCACAAATGAAATGTTTAAAACTTCTCGGTTCTTCGAGTCAGAGATAATTACGATGTTCTGTTCAGAATCATTCTGGATCGCCAGAAAAGACAATCAGATTTTTTTTAATTCAACCTTTATTTAGACAGGTTAATCCCACTGAGCCTCGAGGACTCATTAGAGACCTGATTTTAACAAAGAATAATGACAACAATGGACAACAACAGACAATTATAAAAGAGGAATACAGATTATTATTATTATTTACAAATTAAAAGAAGATGGCAATAAAAGTAACAAAAACAGCTAGCTTATAAGGTGACTGTATAAAACTAAAATAATAATGGAGGGATGAAACTGGTTTGTGTCTGAGCCGCTTCCCTAAGAGTATCAGAACTTTGGCCCAACCTAAACATAATTCAGTCAATCTTGGTTTGGATGAGCTGATGTGTGGCCACAGATTCAGAACCGTTCACACACGTGTATAATATATAACTAATCATTAAGTGAGGATTATTTATTATTTATACTAATAAAATCCTCCTGCAGGTTTCTATCAGACAGAATAAATCAATATGTCAGATCATTAACTAACAGCGACTTCGAGGAAAGATAATCTGATTCAATTCAGAAATCCTTTCTTAATCCCAAAGGTAAATTAAATGTTGTAACTCCTCATCCTGGCTTCATTAAAGAGTTGGATAGATGCTGATGGCTGTGGGCAGCGGATCTGAAGAAGCCTCTGACTGAAAACACTGTTGTTGTATGACAGTCTGATGAAGAGGAGGGTTCTCTATAATGTTCTTCATTTGACAATCATCTCCAAAGGTTCTAGAGAAGTCCCAGAACTGAGCCAGCCTTCTCTTTTTGAAGTCACTTGCTCTGGTGCAGCTACCCCAGCGGATGATGGCGCCACTCATCGTGATCGATGGAAGAGATGGTTTCAACTTCTTCTCTCTCTCTTCTTTGCTCACACGGCGCCTTCTTTCCAACTCATCTGGGATTTGGGCTGTAGTTGAGATATTATTTGAGCTTTCGAGATGTTAATCAGCTGCTCCCGGTTGTAAAAGACCATGGTTACACATAACAAATGTCCAAAAAGTAAAAAAGGTTTCAGTAAAAATCCTTCCAGCTGCACAGCATCCGATACCGGAGGAAACCATCATCCAAAAAAAAGTGATTTCTGTCCAGGAAAAAGAAGTTTTCAAAAGCAGAATGTCAGAACGAAGGTACAAGAACATGCAGCCACCTTGAGCAGCACAATTCTAGAACTGAACATCTCCTCCATCTCTCTTCAGGAGCAGCCTGGTGACGCCCACAACGTGAAGTGGACTCCTCCGTGGTCCCAGGAGCGGCTTCGATGCTTTGCGGAGCATGGTGGGTTCATCCTTTAATAAGTTCTGGAACACAGCGTATGGCAGGACTGTGGCGTCCGCACCTGTGTCAGTTTTAAACGTCACGCTGCGGTCGTGGATGTTGATGTTCATTCAACCTTTACTGAGACAGGTTAGTCCCACTGAGCCTCGGGGACTCGTTTACAAGAGACACCTGATTTCAACAAAGAGTGATGACAACAGTCACAAAAGAGGCATACACTTTAAATTTTTTTTAACAAATCAAAATAAAATAGCAACCAAAAGGACAGTCAAAAGGAAAATAATTAAAAAAACAGCTAAGATAAGGAGGTATAGAAAACAAGAAGAGGAACATGTCTGAGTTGGTTCTTGCCAGGAACTTAACAGATGTTTAAAGACACTTAGAGGTCAAGGTTGAGAGCTCCAGATCTTTACCATCCAAGGATCTCCATCTGTAATGAAGCTGCCAAGAAAGAGAGCATCCCCAGTCTCTTCCTCTGGTGCCCTGCACGTCTACAATGTCCCTTTCTGCCACATTTGGCACTGCGACTGAGAAGATCGTTCTTTCCCGTTCTGTACATTGTGTGACTTAAAAGCATAACGAGGGCTGTTTTTAACAGGCTTGCTGTTCTTGAACACTGATTCTGTCCAAAGACTTAGCATCACCTGACTGTGTTCTGATGTCTCTTCGTAGAGAAACCTGTTCACCTTGACGTGCCATGCTCACTGCTTCATCCAGGGTAAGTTCTGCATGTGTTCGGACAGCCCCTTGTCCGACAGTCCAACAACGAGTCTGTCTCTAATTAGTTCATCATGTAGCACCCCATATAGTGTTAGACACAGATACAGTTACAAATGAGTCCACTGACTCTCCTCCTCTCTGTGCATGTTGAACTTTGCACGCTCGTAGTTTATATTTTTCTTTACAATGAAGAAAGTTTGAAAGCCGTCACCTCCGTTTGAGTGCCTCTTTCATCAGCAGTCAGAGCAAAAGCCCGTGTCTCGTCCTGCAGTGTGTCATCGTATTCACTTGATTCTCCTCAGAACTTCCATTCAGGTTACTTGCCAGGTGAAATCTTTCAAACCTGCGGATCCATTTGTCCCCCTCTTGTGGTTTTGAAAAGTCAAAGGACTCTGGTGGCTCGGTGCTGTCGTGTCAACTACAATACCCTGAGGACGACCTTTAATTTTCTGTTTTTAAACTCAGACAAGACTCAGGTTTTGGGTTTTGGACCTGAGCAACTTAGGAATAAATATCTCAGTCTTTCACTTTCTCTGGATGCCATTAATCTGGCCTCCAGTTCTAAAGTGAAGAACCTTGGTGTTATTTTTGATCAGGACGTCTTTTAACCCTCAAATTAAAAACGTTACTAGAACCACCTTCTTCACAACAATAAAATTAGAAACATCTAAAAATGATGCAGGAAAACTGGTCCATGCATTTGTCACGTCTAGACTGGACTATTGCAATGGTTTATTATCTGGGTGTCCAAATACTTCTTTAAAACGTCTTCAGTTGATCCAAAATGCTGCTGCCAGAGTCTTAACTGGAGTTACTGGGAGAGATCATATCTCTCCAGTTTTAGCTTCTCTCCACTGGCTCCCTGTCAAATCCAGAATTTAATTCAAAATCTTACTTCTAACCTACAAAGCTCTCAACAACCTAGCTCCATCTTATATTCAAGATCTTATTGCTCTATATTTTCCTAACAGAGCACTTCGCTCTCAGACTGCAGGTTTACTTGTGGTTCCTAGAGTTTCCAAAAGCAGAATGGGAGGCAGATATTTCAGTTATCAGGCTCCTCTCTTGTGGAACCAACTTCCAGTTTCTGTCTGTGAGGCTGACACATTGTCCAGTTTTAAGACTGGGATTAAGACTTTCTTTTTCGATAAATCCTATAGTTAGGGTCGGCTTGGGTTTCCTGAGCTATCCCTTAGTCATGCTGCTACATTAGACTGCTGGAGGACGAACTGACCACATTTCTTCACTCTGCTGTCTTTACTTACTCTGTTCAACCTGTTTTGTATTTGTAATTATTTCTATCCTAACATGTGTTTTTGACTTTCAGTTACACCTGCACCTGGACCTGCACCTGGACCTGCACCTGGACCTGCCAGTCTGTGTTCGTTTGTCTCTCCTTCCTGTCCTTCAAACCCAGCCGGTCGAAACAGATGGCCGCTCGTCCTGAGCCTGCGCTGCTTGAGGTTTCAAGGGAGTTTTTCTTTCCACTGTCTCCTTTGTGCTCGCTCAGGATGGGAGACTGCGACGAAGTGAAGATTCAACACAATCTGCTGCTTCCTAGATACATCTTGTTTTTTATATCTGTGAATGTTTTTAGTGCCCCGAGACAATTTCTGTTGGGACTTGGAGATCCAGATATAAACTGAGATGATTAAATGTTTGTGTTAACGAGCAGCTGAACAGGTGGACCTGATGACATGTCTGAGACCAGAACACATCCAGATTTATTCGTCTTCTTCTTCACCCCTTCTTCCTGTTCAGGGTCACAGAGATCTAGAGATCGAGTACAGCTGGACTAGTCTCATCCAGGTCTAGAACCCGATCCAGATCAAGAAAAAAAAAAAAAACAGGTCCAGTCACAAAAAGCTGAATGAGTAAAAAGTGTTTTGAGGATCCAGCCGGAGTAGATCTGTTGGTTCTGGAGCCTGGATCAGTGCATGTAAGGATTATTACGTCACGTGATCAAACTCATCCCCTCATCAGGACCAGTCCTTCATCCAACGTCTGAATGACGATTTAGTAAAGATCAGCTGATTGGTCCTTCCATCAATCGGTTTCTCAGATTTCCCGCCTTTTCAGCTGCAGGACAGTTGCCATAGTAACGGAGCTCCGGTCGCGCGCCTCAGTGAGTCAGGGTGAGCAACTACGGGAGCGCGCGACGAACACAGACCAACGACAGCGGCACTGATGGCGGTCAGCATCTGCAGTGACGTCACTACGACCGCAACAGCCGACATTTAACGGAGTTTTGCTGCACGTGAGGTCACAACATCCGGTTCGGTTCGGTGTGGAAGATCAAACGAGCCAGAGCTGCAGGACAACAACAGACTGAAGGGCAACATGTTGCTGCAACCGCAGAGACTCGACAGCAACAACTGAGACAGCAGGAAAGCTTTAGCTCCGCCCCCAGCTGCAGGTGAGCTGCAGCACGTGTTCACCCAAACATGACGTGTGCGTCTGTCTCTGTCCTGTCTCCTGTCACGGTCTGACCCACCTATCTCTGAGTTGTCTATCTCTGACCTGTCTATCTCTGAACTCTCTGTCTCTGACCTGTCTATCTCTGACCTGTGTGTCTCTGACCTGTCTGTCTCGGACCTGTCTATCTCTGACCTGTGTGTCTCTGACCTGTCTGTCTCTGACCTGTCTATCTCTGACCTGTCTATCGCTGACCTGTGTGTCTCTGAGCTGTCTGTCTCTGACCTGTATATTTCTGACCTGTCTGTCTCCAACTTGCCTTTCTCTGACCTGTCTATCTCTGAACTGTCTGTCTCTGACCTGTCTGTCTCTGACCTGTCTATCTCTGACCTGTCTGTCTCTGACCTGTCTGTCTCTGAACTGTCTGTCTCTGACTTGTCTATCTCTGAACTGTCTGTCTCTGACCTGTCAGTCTCTGACCTGTCTGTCTCCAACTTGCCTTTCTCTGCTGTCTATCTCTGACCTTTCTGTCTCTGACCTGTCTATCTCTGACCTGTCTGTCTCTGAACTGTCTATCTCTGACCTGTCTATCTCTGACCTGTCTGTCTCTGAACTGTCTATCTCTGACCTGTCTCTCTCTGACCTGTCTATCTCTGACATGTCTATCTCTGATCTGTCTCTCTCTGAACTGTCTGTCTCTGACCCGTCTGTGTCTGTCTCTCCTCAGGTGGACATCTACTCTCTGATTGGATGGATGTTCTGACGGGTCAGATGATCCAGGATCAGGTCTTTCTGCAGCTCCATCTCCACCAAAACTTTAGTTTTTGTCATTTATGTATTTATTTTTTACCAAATCTAAGTTTTTTTTTTTTTAATCTGTCAGGTGATAACCTCATCGAAGCTCCGCCCACTGTTGATTCCTTCCCTGCTTTAACAGCCAATAATATGAACCAGCTGACGGAGGCGGAGTTAAGCCAGGAAATGGAGGGCAAGGTGACATTTCTCATCCTTCCTCATTGACTTTTTTCAGTTATTAATGCACATGCGTAAAATCTGGCCCCCGAACAGCTATTTACAGTCAGCGTTAATCTCTGTTGTTTTAGGTTTTTTACACCTGCTTTCTTATTGACTATTCTATACAAACATTTATAAACGAGTTTTGTTGGTATTTTACGTTGTGGTAGTGATGTGTGATGTTGTCACTGAGTGTATTTCAACGAACAGGAAGTAGGCATCAAACGTTTTAGGCCACAAAGCATCACAAAATCCTGACTCTGAGCTGTCAAAAGGTCAATTACAGACACGGTGTCCTTATTTCCTGTGGTGCATTCAGGATCTCATGTCCTGTGTTGTGGTGCGTTCAGGTGCAGACCTGGGCCCAGTCTATGATTTACACGGTGGAGGAACTGGAGTGTAAAATCTGCTACAACCGCTACAACACCCGCAGCAGGAAACCCAAACTGCTGGGCTGTCTGCACCGAGTCTGCGCCAAGTGTCTGAAGAAGATGGTCGACCTGGGTGAGTTCACCTGACAGGTGTGCCGACCGCAGTTTATTTATGTCGAAAAGTTCTGATGAAAAGTTCCCGCCAGCACTTCAACTATGACCTATAATCGTAGATTCAGGTTGATTTGACGTTTCAGATGAAGAGGTTTCTGAAAACAGCAGAGAGACAGAGAGACAGCTTCTTTGGGGGCCGAGCCACAGCTTCCCGTGGTTTTTAGGTTAAACTTTCTGCATGACGGATCTGCCATTCTGTCATGTGACTGTTCCCAGGAGACTCCTCCCCCTCCGTCATCAGCTGCCCGTTCTGCCGCCACGAGACCTACATACCTGAGGAGGAGGTGAGACAGGTTACTGAGGAGGAGGTGAGATGGGTTACTGAGGAGGAGGTGAGACAAATTACTGAGGAGGAGGTGATATGGGTTACTGAGGAGGTGAGATAGGTTACTGAGGAGGTGAGACAGGTTAATGAGGAGGAGGTGAGACAAATTACTGAGGAGGAGGTAAGATGGGTTACTGAGGAGGTGAGATAGGTTACTGAGGAGCTGAGACAGGTTACTGAGGAGGAGGTGAGACAAGTTACTGAGGAGGAGGTGAGATGGGTTACTTAGGAGGTGAGACAGGT
>NC_056504.1:48528487-48530325 GCF_014905685.2 Nematolebias whitei
ACTGAGGAGGAGGTGAGATGGGTTACTTAGGAGGTGAGACAGGTTACCGACGAAAAGGTGAGATAAGCTACTTGAAGGAGGTGAGATGGTTACTGAGGAGGTGCGACAAGTTTCTGAGGAGGAGGTGATACAGGTTACTCAGGAACAGGTGAGACAGGTTACTAAGGAGGAGGTGAGATGGGTTACTGGGGAGGTGAGACAGGTTCCTGAAGAGGAGGTGAGACAGGTTACTCAGGAACAGGTGAAACAGGTTACTGAGGAGGAAGTGAAGAGGTTAGTGAGGAGGAGGTGAGACAAGTTACTGAGGAGGGGGTGAGACACGTTACTGAGGACCAGGTGAGACAGGTTACTGAGGAAGAGGTGAGAAAAGTTACTGAGGAGGAGGTGAGACAAGTTACTGATGAGGAAGTGAGACAGGTTACAGAGGAGGAGGGGAGACCGGTCACTGAGGAGGAGGTGAGACAGGTTACTGAGAAGGTCAGACAAGTTACTTAAAAAGAGAGACTAAGCAGAGGAAGTGAGACAGATTACTCAGTAGGTTACAGAAAAGGGAGGCAAGACAGATAGCGGATGTAAGACAGGTTTCTCCCGAGGTGACTTCATTTTTTCCTCCTGTCAGATTTAAAGAGTTTTAGGTCAAACAGCCTGTCTGTCTCTCACCCATCTGCCTGTCTCCTGCTAGTCTCCGACCTGTCTGTCTCCCACCTGTCTGTCTTCAGGTCTGGTTAATGGAGGATGACCGGCACATCCTGGCAGTTCTGTCCTGTCAGAATGGATTCCAGCAGGAAGGAGGTCCGGCAGGTCCAGGATGTTCTGAGGTGATCCTGACCCCCACCAGTCTGAATGGTAAAACCAGTTGCTTGGTCTGCATGGTTCTGATTCTGAGGTTCTGATAGGTTCTGGTGTCGTGTGTCTGCAGGGGGAGGAGAAGGCGTGGACCACCGCTCCTCGGACTGTCTGGTCATCACCATCATGGAGCTTCCTGACCGGACTCCGTCCTCAGATTCTCTGAACGTGCTCAACGTTGTGGGTCTTTACCGCCCCCCCAGCCTGGACTCGCTGCCCTGCAGCCTGCCGTCCCACAAGTGTCGCGCCTGGATGTCCCACAGCGTCCCCCGTTGTCTTCTGGGGGTTTTATGTCTGGTCAGTACATCCAGAACCGTCCAACTCTAAGGACACACGACACGACCTTTAGAGAATTTCCAGGTTCTAGAAAGAGCAGGGTACTCGTGTATGAACGTTCTCCAGGTTCCACCACATGGTTCCTCATCAGTTTGAACATTTATGGTTTAAATCTGCACGATGAAAGTGAACCTCATTTAAAATCAAACAGAACGTCTGACAGAACTACAGAACGTCTGACAGAACAACAGAACATCTGACAGAACGTCTGACAGAACAACAGAACATCTGACAGAACAACAGAACATCTGACAGAACTACAGAACGTCTGACAGAACTACAGAACGTCTGACAGAACTACAGAACGTCTGACAGAACGTCTGACAGAACAACAGAACATCTGATAGAACAACAGAACATCTGACAGAACTACAGAACATCTGACAGAACGTCTGACAGAACAACAGAACATCTGATAGAACAACAGAACATCTGACAGAACTACAGAACATCTGACAGAACAACAGAACATCTGACAGAACTACAGAACGTCTGACAGAACAACAGAACATCTGACAGAACTACAGAACGTCTGACAGAACTACAGAACGTCTGACAGAACAACAGAACATCTGATAGAACAACAGAACATCTGACAGAACTACAGAACATCTGACAGAACAACAGAACATCTGATAGAACAACAGAACATCTGA
>NC_056504.1:48530335-48539692 GCF_014905685.2 Nematolebias whitei
CATCTGACAGAACAACAGAACATCTGATAGAACAACAGAACATCTGATAGAACAACAGAACATCTGACAGAACAACAGAACGTCTGACAGAACAAAAGAACATCTGACAGAACTACAATGTTTTGGTCATCTGCATGAAACTGGAGATCAGTCCTATTGCTGCACTGTAAGTTTCAGAAAGCTGAAGAGTGAGACCTCCTCCTCCTCCTCCTCCTCCTCCTCCTCCTCCTCCTCTTCCTCCTCCTCCGTCCAGCAGAGTCTCGTCCTTGAGCTTTAGGTGCACAGATGATTTGGCGCTGACTCCAGGTAAATCTGTGCAGGTGCTGTTTACCAGCTGCTGTTTCTTTCCAGGTGTACTTCAGCTCGCTGCCTCTGGGGATCTACCTACTGATGATCGGCCAGCTGTGGATGGGCGTCGTCCTCGTCAGTCTGGTTCCGTGCACACTGCTGCTACTCGTTCTTTATGGCTTCTGTCAGTGCATGTGCCACGAGGTAAGGGAGGTCCTGACTACAAGCAGGCTGCCCTGACAGCAGCAAGACAACCCGCTGCTCTGTTGACAGCAGGAGGATCCACTTCCACGGCAACAAAAAGACAGTCTGCTGCCATGGAAACAACAACAGGATGACACGCTGCCATGGCAACGACAACCAACAATGTATCTCCATCAACACCAGATCCTGAGCATCAAAACAACAGAGCAACAGAACAACAGACAGAAAACTCAAACCAGAAACATAAACCCACCTGAATATTGAACGTTTAGGCTGTGACATCACACAGGCCCCTCCCCTTCTGAGCACCAGCATGTCCTTTTTGTCAAACAGCCAATCAGACAAGGACCCGAGTGCTGTACTTTAAAAACATGTTCAGCAAAACTGTGCTCCTCTTCTTCCTGTTAGTCAGCTCACCAAAATAAAACTTCACCAAGACACAACCGGTTCTAACCTGGTGGTTCTGATGTAAACAACCGGTTCTAGCCTGGTGGTTCTGATGTAAACAACTGGTTCTAGCCTGGTGGTTCTGATGTAAACAACAGTATCAAATGTAAACATGGTCTGATTTAAGGAGAGTCAGTGAAAAAGCTGAACTTCCTCCAGGTTCATCAGACACCAACCTCCTCACATGGACCACGGTCTTGGATTAGCCTCTGTTACCATGGAGATTTCCATTCAACCTTTATTTATACAGGTTAGTCCCATTGAGCCTCGACTCATTTACAAGAGAGACCTGAGATGGACCTGGCCTCAGACAGAGCTGGATTAGATGTTGACCTGCTTCACGGTACTTCAACATGTTTCTTGATCTGTGCAGCCGGAGGTCGTGTTCTGATCATCAACGCTCACCTCCAGGAGGATTTGTTGGTCTGGACTCTGATCTGACAGATAGGCTGTGTGTGCAGACAGACAGGCTGTGTGTGCAGACAGACAGGCTGTGAATTATCTTTGATTTTATTCAGATGTAAATACACAAAACATTCCATCTGTAAATATGGAGCTCGTGGAGAGTTTGGGCAGCCATCTTGAGAAAACCTTTGTTAGTCACTGTTTACATGTGGAAATCATTACCTCGTGCTGCTGTATATCGTGACATATGCCCTCAGAGAAATCCCTATTTTACTTAAATAAATATCTATCACACATAATACCATGTTACCAGTTCTGCTTTCTTCCACATGGAAAATATTTCTAAAATGGTAAAAAAAAACAAAAAGAAAAACTAGACTTCTACTCTGTGGAGGAAGACTTTTCTCAATTAAAAGGCTGAAGAGGGAAGAAGTTTTAAATTGTGTAAGAAACTTATGTTCACCTCACCTGCAAAATAATCTCCCTCCCCTCTTGCATTTCTTCCAAATCATAATTATGGACTTGTTTTGACCAGTTGGTCCCTCAACTCAATTTACAACGTTTCTTCGAAGAGAAGATGGGCTTTAGGCGAGCCAATTTGCCCTGTTGGCACGCAGCTGGATATCTCATCAACTTGGAAGACTTGATGATGTGTCTATCTCTGCTGCCATCTGTGGATTCTAAGGACGCATATTTAATTGGATTTTCGATAACTGGTTCCTGCTTTTTGGATTCAGCTGGTGCTGGTTTTATCTACAATCAAGGAAGTCATCGGCAGCAAATTTGGACCCGATCACGCTGCTTGCCTTTTTGATGACTTGGTTCGTGTCTCGAGTACCCAGACTCAAATGCTTTGGGCTGAATGGATCAGGTCTTGGGGATTTTACTCAGTCACGTTCCATCGGTGTGGCCATGTTAATTTGGACATTTCGGAACCGAGTGGACCAACACAGACTCAAGGTAGATGTCATTAACTTCTGCCTGTCCCCAAAACAATTGTGTGTTTATCTGAATTTGGCTCCCTTGGCTGGTCTTGAAGGCCATCTTATCTGAATTCGCCTGGAGAAAATGTGATCTGACGCTCACCACCCCCTCCCTGAGGAATTTCCAACTGATAACCAGATGAAACCAGCTGAATAAACTTTGTGTCATCATTTCAGGACTTTTGGATTCTCATAGACTTTATTCTTGGCCATTCCTCGACATACCTTGAGAATGTTTATGGATCTCACCGGAGGACATTGACTGATTACAGTGACCTCGAGAGCATCTGTAAGCGTTGTTGACCGCTCTCGTCTCTGATTGCAGAATATCTACGTAAATATGTGCTTGTTTGTGCGAGATGTTTTTTTAATGTTAGAGGGGTTTTTTTTCTCAGGCAAAAAAAAAAAAGTCTGATAGGAATTTTTTTCGCCTCCAACTCCCACGTGCCCACTGTTTATGTCTGTCCAAACAGGTCTCACTTGTAAATGAGTCTTCGAGGCTCAATGTGATTTATCTGTTTAAATAAAGGTTGAATGAATGAAAAAAATCTCCCTCCCCTCCCTCCTGAGTATTATCAGGGTCTTTATCCCCCCCCCCCCCCCACCCCACACACACACCTCCTTCCTGAGGGTCATCAGGGTTTTTGTCCCCCTCTCTCGAGGGTCATCAGGGTCTTTGCCCCCATGCCTCCTGAGGGTCATCAGGGTCTTTGTCCCCCTCCTTCCTGAGGGTCATCAGAGTCTTTGTCCCCCTCCCTCCTGAGGGTCATCAGGGTCTTTGTCCCCCTCATTCCTGAAGGTCATCGGGGTCTTTCTTTTTCTCCCCTCTCAAAAAATGTGAAGACAAGTCCAGAAGTCTTCTCTCCACAACTTCTCCTGAACAAATTCTGATCGGGTCAGTTTGTTCTGGATTAGTATTTGTTTTATGTGACGTTCTCAGATGTGGCTCTAAAGAGCGTTTTTAGGGTTCTGGATTTCTGATTTGACTCACTTTAGCGGGTCCTTCTGAATCCTGATATCAAATCAGAACTTCCTGACGTGTTTGTAGCTCCGCCCTTCTGTCCAAAGAAGGTTGAGAAATGAAGGCTGTCGTCGCACAACGACAAGAAAAGTTCTGAATAGATTGAGGCCTCGTCTGGTTCTGTTCCAGGTAGAACATTTTCAGGCCTGAATGGGGTTGGACCTGTTCTGGTCTGATCTGGAACACCTGTTGATGTTATTCATATGATTTTAAACTTCATCTCCTGGATGGAAAAGATCAGATCAACACCAAGCTCCACCTGCACAGGTAAACCCTAACAGAGAAGTCTACCTGGAAGGCGGAGCCTCCTGGGACTTGAGAGGACTCAGGACTCAGCTGTTCTCCCTTTAATTAAAAGTGCAGACGTTCTCCTGAGAACAGCAGAACAAGAGTGTTGATAGAAACCTGCCTACTGCTCAGTCCTCCACCAGAGAAGAAGAAGGTGGACGGAGTCGAGATCAGCAGCGATTCCTCCCGACCTTAGTTACGTTATCTTCATCCAGGTAAAAAAAATGTTCTGATGTTCTCAGATTGTTCTCTGAATTTCTGCAGTCTGGTCTTCAAAATGTTTTTCAGATGTTTTTGCTCTGTTAAATTTTCCACATAAAGAATAATAACTGTTCCAGATGTTTCTTATCCTTCACATCAGGTTCTCTTCAGCTGGTTCTCTTCAACTGGTTCTTTTTAGGGATGCACAGATCCACTTCTTTTAAGCTGGTTGTCCTGTTTCTCAGTATTCAGGAATTACAGAGTGAGGGTTTGGAACACAGCCCGTGTGTCCGATGACATCACACAGGTGATGAAAGTTGCTGAGCTGTGATTGATCAGAGCAATTTCCCCTCCTGCTCCCATCAGGTGGGTGATGACATCATGAGTCGATGGCGTCGTTCAGTGGATGAGCTGGCAGCGGGGCGGAGACAGCTGTTGGAGTGTGAGCGCGCTCAGGGCGCTCTAAGTCGAGTCACTTCCTGTTTCCAACAGTTGGTGGCGTCGCTCGGAAGCTCGGCTGACGGCAGCTTCCTGCGAGAAGAACTGGACGAGACGAGAGCTCTGGCTCACAGGATATGCACCGGTAACACCTGTCTGTCTCTCACCTGTCATCTGTCTATTATCTGCCTGTCTGTCCATCTCTTAAGCTGTCTTTCTGCAGGTCTGTCTCGCCGCCTGCTATCCCTGCTGTCAGACTGTAACTCCGCCCACTCAGGTGTAGAGGACAGACAGGTTGCAGAGCGTCTCTGGGTCCTCTTCTTGTCGGCGGTGGAGTACTTCCTGTCTGACCTCAGAAAGGCCAACGATCTGATTAGACAGTTTCCTCTAACTCAGCGTTCAAACAGGCGTTCTCTGGTCAACACAGGTGAGTTGCTGGCTCCGCCCTCCTACCTGTGGGAGCTCTGTGATTGGCTGATATACATTTCTCCCACAGGTCTTTCAGTTCAGACCTTTAGGGTTCTGTGTTGTGGTTCCAGTACCCTGCCTGAGAACTAACTGGTCTTGGTTTAAGAACCAGGGTGATATTTTTGTCAAACCAAAACAATTCAGGAGAAACAGTAACCCTAGTAGGAGGTTTGGACCAGGTCTGGTCCAGCCCTGATCCTAAACACAGTTTGGATAACAAACGCTCTTTAGGCATCCCCGGAACCTCACTGTGAATCAGGAACCTTTCCTAAGACCCCCAGATGTATCTGGAACTTTTCTAAATAATCATTGAAGCCAAGAATTGAACTCTACTTTCCTGAAGGTTCTTTAAGGTTCTTAGTAACATCTGGAGAACTTTGGGATCTTCTTGGATTCTCCTTCAGAACTAGCTCTGATGTGAAATGTCATTGCAAAGGGTTCCTTCTACCTTAAAGAGAAACATTGTCCTTGTTTGTCTTTCTCTGTCCTATCAGGATGTATCGATGGTCTGATGGGCATTGCAGCTCGGGTGGTTCTGGTCCAGGTGCCTTGGCTCACATTGGAGGAGGGTCCAAGTGCTGATCTGGCCAATCACATTGCAGTACTAGAGGCCATGCTGGGTGAGATGCAGCTGAAGGTGAGTCAGAACATCCTCCTGTTAGAAACTTTAACCATGTGTCATGTATTTTGATGAGCATGAATGGGTTCTGCAGGTTCCTGTGGCATTCTGGTCAGTGGAGGCGACCCAGCCGGCGTGGACCGAGGCTCACAGTGAGCTCCATGATCCAGATGATAGCCTTGAGGACTTGATGGAGGTGGTCTCCAACGACAACACGTCTGCCTGCTGCGGACTCACCTGCGTCGGATAGACCCATCCAGACGAGCTGAAGAACGACATGTTGGTACCAACAGGAAGTCGGTGGTGCAGACTTAATAAATCCTGTCTCGAAGTCAAGGTGTCAGTCCAGTTCTTTAATTGTTGCAGGGAACAGGGAATTTTTCAAACGGTCATTCAAGCTCCGCATTTTGAAACATCAATGTTTTGAAAAGATGCAGATCAGTTGAAATTCAAAATGGCCGCTGCATCTGGTCCAGGAATGTTTTACAGTAAGAGAGTGAAGATCTGCCTGTGGACACCACTCATCCCTGTGTAGCTGAACTGCCGAGTCTCCAGAGTCCTCCTCAATCTCACTCTGTCCCTCCTCTGGACATGTCCAAACCACTGTCCCTCCTCAGGACATGTCCAAACCATCTCAGTGTCTCTAACTTTATCTCCCAGTTGTTCAACCTGCGCTGTACCTCTGATGATCTCATTCTTATCCATCCTCGTGTCTCCTAAGAACCTAAACATCTTTGTTTCTGCCACTTCCAGTTCTGTCTCCTGTCTTTTTGTCCATGTCTCGGTCTTCAGACCATACAACGTAACTGGTCTCACCACCGTCTTTAAACTTTTCCTTTGACCTTTGCTGACACGCTTTTGTCACAAATCACTCCTGAAACTTTTCTCCATCCTGCCTGGACTCTCTCCCACCTCGTTACCACTCTCCATTTTCCTGGACAGTGGACGCAAAGTACTTGAAGTCCTGCACCTTTGACCTCTGCTCCTTTTAGCCTCACGTCTCCTTCACACACACATGGACAAAGATGGCATCTGTGGTACTCTTTCTCAGCAGGAATCCATAACGTTGCTCTCAGTCACGTCTCGTCTAGCTTTCACAACTCCGTCCCAGATCTTCATGTGTCTCATCGACTTAAATCTCCTGTAGTCGATACGACTCTGTGCATCACCCTTGTTCTTCAAAATGGGCACAGGACAGGCATTTTCTCACTCTTAACTATGTAACTGAAGAACAGTCAAAAATGTCACCGACGTCTCTCGTGATAAACGCGTTTAATAAATGTTACATATAAAACAAGAAGCAGCTATTCCAGGAACAGCTGCTGAAGACCCAGACCTGAAATATCACCGTGTTAAATTAAAAACTTTATTGACAAAACGAAACATAAAAATATTTTACAAACAGAAAAAAGACGAACAGAAGAAGAAACGAGGAGCTGCTTCACTTCTGGAAGGTGGAACGAAGGTGAGTTCTGTACGCTGCAAGAGAAACCAGAGTTAGAACTACAGCTCCCATCAGGCCCTGCTCCAAACTACAGCTCCCATCATGCCCTGTTCCAAACTACATCAGGCCCCGCTCCAAACTACATCTCCCATCAGGCCCCGCTCCAAACTACAGCTCCCATCATGCCCTGTTCCAAACTACATCAGGCCCTGCTCCAAACTACATCTCCCATCAGGCCCCGCTCCAAACTACATCTCCCATCAGGCCCCTGGAGTTTGTGGTTCGGGTTCTTACCCTCCTGGTTGTTCCACAGTTCTGCTGCGGCCGTGTTCAGGGGACTCTCGTTGTTTGGTTCTGTGGAAATAGACACTTTGAGACGTTCTGAGTCAAAACGGTTCCGTTGGCAACCAGTAAACTGTTGCTTCTGGTTCTGGTACCTCCCAGCAGGCTCTGGATGGACAAGAGGACAGAGCGGACGTCCAGCAGAGCGGACCACTTGTCCTTCAGGATGTCCAGGCAGATTAAGCCCTGGTCGTCTACGTTGGGATGGAAACACGGAGTGACGAACTTCACCCGGGGAGCCTGGTACGGGTACCCCGAAGGGAAGTCCAGAGAGAGGCGGTACCGAAGCCCCTCGTACACCTGAGAGACAGACGGACAGACAGACGGATGTATTTCCGCACATCACAGATAGAAAATGTTGAAGAACTTTTCTCAAATTTTCTTTTTGAGAGTTTGTTTCCTTAGAGAACTTTACAAACTGGTTTTTCTATGTGAATGTTGTGAAACACCTGAAACTGACCAACAGAGAACTTCAATTAAAAGTAGACATAGCTGGACTTCCGGCTGAATGGCGGTGAGATAAGGTGTGTTTGGGTGTGCTCCTACAGAATTAGCCTTTTCTCTGATTAATGCCTGGGCACTTTTTCCCGAGTCCGACAGCAAACAATAGCTAACTTACACACTTTACATAACCCTCCTATTTGGCCATTAAAATGCCACCAAAACCGACTAAAGGGGTAAGTTCGATCCACGCTCACCTGCGGCCTAATCCTCGTAGTGAAGCCTCGAGCTGTCCTGGATCACCTCCTCCGTCTGAGGGCGACGTCAGCAGCCTTAAGCAAGAAATACTTGTAGCTCTCCGAGAGGACCTTGCTGCTATAATTAAAGCAGAATTCCATGCTGTTCTGGGTGAAAGTCTCTCGTCGATTAATGCCGAGCTGTCCGCCTTCAAAAAGGAGCTATCGTCTGGGCTAGCAGCGGTGCAGGAGAGCTTCACGGGGCTAAAGCTAACGGTAACAGAGGTGGAGAAGTCCGTCTCCACCTGCACTGACGACATCGTGAGCCTCCAGAAAACAGTTGACGTCCTTACTAAGACGGTGGCACAGTTGGAGGATAAGTGCGATGACCTGGAGTCCCGGTCTCGACGTCAGAACATCCGCATCATTGGTGTTCCGGAGGATGACCCATCAGCGGCGACAACGGCTGCGGTATCTCGGATGCTAAAGGAGGCCTTCGACCTCGAGGAGGAACCGCTGCTGGACCGCGCTCATCGCATCCCAGCCCCCAAACCGAAAGCAGGCGAGCGGGCCCGTCCGATTGTAGCCAAGTTTCACTACCAAGCGGACTGTGTGAAAATCCTGGCGAAGGCGAGGGAGTTGCAGCGGGTCAAAGTGAACGGTACGAATATCTTCGTTTTCCCTGACTACACTGCCAAAACGGCCCGGGCGCGAGCGGCCTTCACGGAATGTCGTCGCAAGCTGCGGGACATCGAGGGGGTTCGGTTCGGCCTGCTCCACCCGGCCCGGCTGAAGATCACGTTTGAGGGTAACACGCGGGTGTTTACCTCTGCTGAGGAGGCGAAGATTTACATTGAGTCGATTACAAAATGAGCATTACAATTAATATGATCGATCTCACACTCAGGAATGTCATATTATTAGTCATTATTATTATTCAGGTTTGAAAATGTAATCAAAGTGTTCTGTCTACACTCACGGACTTATTTGTTTACATTCAGGGGTTTAATGTTCTGAATTATAATTAGTATGTTTTGTTTACAATTAAGGATTTAATGTTTAGAATTATAATTAGTGTGTTTTGTTTACAATTAGGGATTTAATGTTTAGAATTATAATTAGTGTGTTTTGTTTACAACTAGGGATTTAATGTTTAGAACTATAATTAGTGTGTTTTGTTTACAATTAGGGAATTAATGTTTAGAATTATAATTAGTGTGTTTTTCTTACAATTAGGGATTTAACGTTTAGAATTATAATTTGTGTGTTTTGTTTACAATTAAGGATTTAATGTTTTGAATTATAATTAGTGTAAGAGTTCTTGTTCTCCCAGATTAGTGCCTATTATATATTTTAAATCTTTTTATTTTGCTGGTTCGGTGGGAGTCACCTGACACAAGAAGGTGTTTTAGGGTTTTTGCGGTGTGGTGCCATTTGGCTGTAAGGCTAAGTTTTCTGATGACTCCCGTTGGAGTCTGCACAGCCCCTTCGTTTGGGGAAGGGCTAAGTGCGATTATGGGGGGGGGGGGGGG
>NC_056504.1:48539792-48543770 GCF_014905685.2 Nematolebias whitei
GATTGGGAGGGATGGCAATATTTTTGATCCCTGTCAAGTCACATGTCTGGTGATTTAAAGGTTTCCTCAACACCTGCTGTTAGATTCCTAAGTTGGAATGTTAAAGGTCTGAACAATCCAGTGAAACGGTCTAAAATATTTTCTCATATGAAACGCCTGAACCCAGACATAATATTCCTACAGGAAACACATTTGCAAAATTCAAATCAAGTCAGGCTCAAATATCCATGGATTGGGGAGATTTATCATTCGAGCTTCAACTCAAAAGCTAGAGGAGTTGCCATAATATTTAATAAGAATATTCATTTTACAGCATCAAGAATAATGAAGGATATAAATGGCAGATTTCTTATAATTGCAGGCTCCTTGTTCCACACTCCTGTTTTATTAGTAAACATTTATGCACCAAACTTTGATAAACCAGATTTTATAAACAATCTAGTTAGCACACTTCCATATCTTGATACTCATTTGTTAATTCTAGCTGGAGACCTGAATTGTGTAATGAATCCATCATTAGATCGCTCCTCATCTCGGTCCTATACACAGTCTAATATGTCTAAATCTATTTTGGATTTTGTGTCCCAAAATGGATATGTAGATCCATGGAGGACACGGAATCCACTAACAAGGACCTATTCTTTTTACTCTCAAATACACCAATCCTATTCCCGTATAGATTATTTTTTTGTTGATAGCTCTTTAATGCAGAGAGTCACGTCTTCTGAATACTATCCGATTGTTATTTCAGACCATTCTCCTCTAAGCATTGATATAAATTTTATAAACAAACCCAATTCTAGTCCTCGTTGGAGATTTAATACTCTCCTGTTATCAGATGAGCCATTTAATAAATTCATCTTATCATCAATTGATGATTTTCTAAGGTTCAATAAGAGCGATACAATTTCTCCCTCACTACTGTGGGAAACATTAAAAGCTTATCTTCGGGGTCAGATTATCTCTTTTTCAGCTAATATTAATAAAAATCTACGCACTAAGATATCAGAAATATCAACAAAAATTCAGAATATTGATAGGCAAAATGCCGTTAATCCGTCACATGATTTGCTGAAACAGCGACAGGATCTTCAGATGGAATTTGATCTTTTAACTACATCTGATGCGGAGCGACTCTTGATACGATCTCGAGCCACTTATTATGAACATGGGGAAAAACCAAGTAGACTTCTGGCACATCAATTGAAACGAAAAGCCGGCTCTCACATAATATCACAAATCAACGATCGGTCGGGCAATCTTGTTTCAGATCCTGTCTCTATTAATGATACTTTTAAAAAATTCTACTGCAATTTGTATAAGTCTGAACTACAAGCAGACTCAAATGAGCTATGTGCCTTTCTTCAGGATATTGACATACCTAGGATAGACAAATTGCTTTCTGACCAACTTGAAGCTCCCATTAAATTAGAAGAAATATTTGCGTCAATTAAGGATATGCAAAGTGGTAAAACACCTGGCTCAGATGGTTTCTCTGCCGAATTTTTCAAAAAATTTAAAGATAAAATAGCCCCTCTTCTTCTTGAGGTTTATAATGAGTCATTTGGGCAGGGCTTGTTGCCTCCCACCTTGACTCAGGCCTCAATTTCTCTCCTGTTAAAGAAGGATAAGGATCCTACTGCCTGCGAGTCCTATAGACCTCTTTCACTTTTGAATGTGGATTTTAAGATTTTGTCTAAAGTACTCGCGACTCGGCTTGAGACAGTTCTCCCTCGGATTATTTCACAAGAACAGAATGGATTCATTAAAGGTCGCCAGTTGTTTTTTAATACTCGTACACTGTTGAATACAATTTTTTCAACTCATTCCTCTAAATCTCCTGAAGTGATAATTTCTCTTGATGCCGAGAAAGCTTTTGATCGAGTGGAATGGGAATATCTCTTTGCTGTTCTTAATGGGTTTGGTTTTGGAGAGAGGTTTGTGTCTTGGATCAAGCTACTTTATACATCCCCTCAAGCATGTATTCTCAGTAATTCCGTCCAATCTGATTATTTTACGGTGGGACGTGGTACTAGACAGGGTTGCCCTCTTTCTCCCCTCTTGTTTGCGTTAGCCATTGAACCCCTATCCGTTGCTCTAAGATCCCTTTCTTCTTTTCATGGAATCGTCCGCTCTGGTGTCGAGCTTAAATTGTCCTTATATGCAGATGACCTTCTCCTGTATGTCTCTGACCCTTTACGGAGTCTTCCCCCAATTTTAAATATTCTAGAAAAATTTGGATCATATTCTGGCTATAAAATTAACTCACTTAAAAGTGAATGCTATCCAGTGAATTCATTAGCTTTAAAGCTTAAGCCTTCTGATATCCCTTTTAGGCTCAGTCCCTCGGGATTTAGGTATTTAGGAATTAATATTACACGTACTTTGCCCTCAATGTTTTCTCAGAATTATGCCTCACTAGTTTCCCAAATTGCATCAGATTTACAGAGATGGAACTCTCTCCCTCTTTCATTGATTGGTAGGATTAATATTATCAAAATGAATGTGCTACCTAGACTTTTGTTTTTATATCAAAATATCCCTCTGTTCTTGCCCAAACAGTTCTTCAGGTCCCTGGATCAGATGGTCTCATCTTTTTTATGGAACGGAAAGGCCCCCAGAATGAGACTTTCTTTATTACAACAGTTCACCACAAACGGGGGTCTTTCTCTACCTAATTTTACAATGTATTACTGGTCCTCACATATCCATAAACTGACTTATTGGTTAAATTCACCTGATCTGATTTGGTGTAAACTTGAAATTCAGTCGATTTCTGCATCTTTTTCGCCCGCTTCAATTATTTATTCATCATTACCAATTAAATTATCCTCAGTTACTACAAATCCTATAGTGCTCTCAACACTCAGGATCTGGTCACAATTTAGGTCCCACTTTAAATTTGTATCACCCTCTAATAAAATGCCGTTACTAAAGAATCACATTTTTTCTCCAGCATCTAATAATGCTGCCTATAGAATTTGGTATGAGAAAGGTATTAGAACAATGAGAGACCTGTACGAAGATGGTTTATTTCTTAGTTTTTCAGAATTGTCTTCTAAATTTAATCTACCCACTTCACATTTGTTTCTTTACTTCCAAATTAGGCATTGCGTTTCATCGCAGTTTCAAAATTTTCTAGCTTTGCCTACTGACCCACCATGGGTTGAACTCTTAGTTTTGAGCCCCAATTTGAAATCTCCTCTTTCAATTATTTATGGAAAACTTATGGCAATAGAGGCCGATTCATCGGGTAAAACTAGAACTGCATGGGAACGTGAACTGGGTGTTAAACTATCAGATTCATGGTGGGATAAAGTTATTCTCAGCATACGTCAGAGTACACCATGTGCCAGACTACAGTTAATACAATTTAAAGTAATAAATAGAGTACACTTCTCAAAAACACGTTTATCTAAAATGTTCCCCTCAATACCAGACCAGTGCGATAGATGTCAGACTTCACCTTGCAACTTAAGTCATATGTTCTTTTTCTGCCCAAAACTGCAAGGGTTTTGGAAATATTTTTTCTCCATACTCTCAGGAGTTTTTAAGATTCAGTTTCAAAGTGATCCACTTATTGCTATTTTTGGAGTTCCTGGGACCACACTTAATCTATCCCGCCAGCAGGGGGAGGTCTTGGCCTTTTGCTCTCTCCTTGCCAGACGTTGTATTTTGCTCGCCTGGAAATCTCCCACACCACCATCCACATCACAATGGCTTAATACTGTAAGATTATACTTGAAGATGGAAAAAATTTTACTAACAGTGAAAGGTAGTTCAGAAAAATTTACCCACAAGTGGACACCCTTTGTGTCATATGTAAAATCTTTACCTTCATAGCGTATAGACTGATATGATTGACTCATCACATTACCATGTGACTTGTTTTTAGAGGATAAATGAAAGACTGAAATACTGTTTTCCTTTTGGTTTGTTGGGTCCCTCCTGTTCGTTCCTCCTCCCCCTCTCTCTCTT
>NC_056504.1:48548770-48557893 GCF_014905685.2 Nematolebias whitei
CCCCCCCCCCCCCCACCCCACCAAGGACTCCAAGAAAGGCCGGGTTCTCTGAACTGCCGTTTGGCACGAAGGCAGATGAACGTCCTCCCAATGAGACGGACCTAATCTGGTCTTAATTCTAGTTCTGTTTGTGTGATCAGAACTTTCTACGTGTGTGTCTGTGCGTACCGTTCCCTGCGCTCCATCAATGGTTCCGATCCATTTAAACAGATTATCAGATTCTGGAAACGCTGAGATCCCCTTATCGCCCGACATCTGCAGCAGAGAGACAGACGGGTCACAGGATGTCCGCAGACAGACAGGTCACATGACATGTCTCCACATGATGACGTTTTTAAAAGACCACAGACTGATGCATCATGTGACCTGCATGAGCCAATCAGCTGTCGTTTGTACAGAAATAAGAATGAACTCACCATGAGAGTCATCAGCTCCTGCTGCAACCTGAGCACGCGCGCACACACACACACACACAGAGAGAGAGACAGTCATTGATCATCCCAAGTATATACGATAGTTCACATTTAACCGCTCAGAAATCTAGTTATGACTCTAGGGCACCTGTGCACAGGTAACAAGTTTCTTTTCAGGCCTATCCTATAAATATTGACCAGCCGTGGCTCCTTTAAATTGTCTTTACTTTTAGATAAATCCTATAGTTAGGGTTGGCTTGGGTTTCCTGAACCATCCCTTAGTTCTGCTGCTATAGGCTTAGACTGCTGGAGAACAAACTGACCACATTTCCTCTCTCTGCTGCCGTCTCTACTCTTCCTGTTTATATTTGTAGTTATTTCTATCTTAACATGTTTTTTGTCTTTTCTCCTGTAGACGCTACACCTGGACCCGTCGTTCTGTCCGTTTCTACTTCCTGTCCTCTCAAACCAGCCGGTCGAAGCAGACGTCCTGAGCCTGGTTCTGCTGGAGGTTTCTTCTTGTTAATTAGTAGAGTAAACTCAATAAAATCAATAAATAAAAATCAACATCTGAGGACACTTGACTCAAGAGTGACTGAAAACTAACAGATGCTCAAAGGCACGTCAACAAGAAACCAATCAAAGCTGAGCCTTCGTGGAATCAGTCTGAATTCACACCTCAAGTTTGAAACACTCTGTTGCTTCAGATCCACACAAAAACACAGGACCCCGGGGACGACAGGGACCCCGGGGCCGACAGGGGCCCCGGGCCTGTCTCATGAATCACACAGTGTTTACAACATTCCAGCAGAAACCAGGATCAGCCTGTCACCTTTTTTTCGGTTAAATGGCGGAAAGTGCCCGGATGTTGGAAGTGTGACGTCAGTGTGCTCAATCAGCGGGTATCTGTTCAGTGGATCTTTTAAAAACGAGTCACGTGCTGAGCATCGGTAACCATGGTGATCCAGCGGGTTAAACGCTTGGCCCACCAAAGCCGGGTAAACGGATGGCAGGTTCCGGTTCGGGACTCACCGTTTGGACACGGAGCCTCTGGTCGCGCTGCCGCCGCTCTCGCTGCCTTTCAGTGCGGCTGAAGCGGAAGCTGCTGTCGCCGCCGGGTCCATGTTCTGGGAGGCCATGAGTGGTACCGGTCCGGTTCCTGTCAAGAACCCACACACAGGCAGAGGGTGAAACGGGCCGAAGCCGGACCGACTCAGCGCTTTGAGCCAACAGCAGCTACATGCTAACTGCGGCGGAACCTGACTCACAACTGATCATTTAGCTTAATATGTCCAAACATATTTATATTTACACTCACAGCGTAAATAAACAACCACATGGCATTGAATTGTAAACATATCCAACTAAAGAACTCACCGGGTGTCGGTTCGGCTTCAGTCCGTGACGAGTGTGACTATCAGAACTAAAGTCTCTACCGCCCCTTAATTTAAACCACCAGTTTCCGGATAACCAGCCAATCAGCGCCTGACTTTTAAAAACAAACTTCCGCCATCCAGCCAATAGGAACAAGGCAAAAGGAGAAAGCCCCTGTGATTGGTCAGGACACCGGAAACTGTCTCAACCGGAAACTAGGTAAAATACATTTAAACTTGGCGTCAGAGTCAAGAAAAAATATTTTTTTAAATCTAACACTTTTTGTAGGACAAAAAAAAAAAAAAAAATCAACAAACAATGTTGTTTGATTTATTGAAATATTTACAAAAAAACCCAAAACAACATTCAACAAGTTTAATTCAATTCAATTTATTTGTATTACGCCAAATCACAACAGAAGTCATGTCAGGGCACTAAAGCTGGAACGAGCAACAACTCTGACGGTTGTTTGTGCTTATGTGACAAACCGCAGTTCAGAGTATTCGGCCTACTTGGTGCGGGTGCTGTGCTCCATCTGGGTACTCCTTTGGGGGACTTCTATGCTCACCTGGGTACTTCACATCCACCTTCAACACCCCGATTCCCCAGACCCTGGTTGATAAGCTCCTCACAGTTGGACTGAGCCCGTCCCTATACAGCTGGGTCCTGGATTTCCCGACCAACAGACCACAGTCTGTGAGGATCCACAACTTCTCCTCCACCATATTCCTCAGCACTGGCTCTCCTCAGGGCTGTGTGTTGAGCCCCCTCCTGTTCATTCTGCTCACATATGACTGCGCACCTACCCATCCAGGCTGTCGCATTAATGAGTCCAGCTACAGGCAGGAGGTGGAACACCTGGAGAGTTGGTGCAGGAAGAATAAACTTCACATCAATGTGAAGAAGATGATTGTGGATTTCAGAAGAGACAAACACACTTACCCCCCACCAGCGCTGGACACAGGAGGATCTGTGATGGAAGTGGTCTCTGGAAACATGAAACAGGTGTTGAGCCTGTCAGGACAGAGAAACTGTTTTGTTCCGATCCTGGAGAGATCAGAGAAACTGGTCTAAAATAAACAGGAAATAATTTTACTTTAAGCAAAATACAAGATGGAAAACATCACTTTTAAAATCTTTAAGGAGAATTTTATTTATTTGTTTGCGATGAGAACCTGGCTCCGGGCCGGTAGGTGGCGCCACAGCTGGAAGTTAACGGAACCGACTGAACTTACCGGAAGTGTTCCGTTCTGAGCGGCGGTTCCGTTCTGGTCGGAGGTTCTGGTGGAAACATGAACGCGCCTCCAGCCTTCGAGTCGTTTCTTCTGTTTGAAGGAGAGAAGAAGATCAGCATCAGCAAAGACACGAAGGTTCCCAACGCCTGTCTCTTCACCTTAAACAAGGAGGACCACACGCTGGGCAACATCATCCGCGCGTGCGTCACACACACACACACACACACACACTGCGGGATCACAGGGAACCACGGGAGGTCGCGTGTTGTGTCAGACCGTGTGTTGTGTTTGGAGTACACACCTGTCCTCACACACACCACTCAGGTGTAGCCTCTTGTTGGAGGTGTGGGCGGAGCTTGTACTCAGGTGACACCTGTTTCTTCTGTGGTGGTTCCAGGCAGCTGCTGAAGGATCCTCAGGTTCTGTTCGCTGGTTACAAAGTTCCTCATCCTCTGGAGCACAAGATAGTGATCCGGGTCCAGACCACCCCCGACTACAGTCCCCAGGTAAAGGACTTCAAGTCTTCTTGCTCCTAACGAGTTCTTATCCAATTCATACTTCATCCAAAGTGGCCAAATCGGCCATTTTGTTCTCGGAGTAGCTCCGCCCCTTCTCGACACAGGGCCAACATTTTTATCACAGGCGTACGTGCAGAGTATTGTGTGATTGGTCAGAAGTTTGTGGGCGTGTTCCTCAGTGTGCTCGGACGTTCATCTGTATGGCTCTAGGGTTAGGGTCAAATATCCAAAACCTCCTGGATGGAGGTCGTGCACACATCGTGCACGGAGGAGTCTGTTGAAAAGTGTGGCGCGCTCTTCATGACAGTTTTGTGGCTAAACAGCGGCTGCAGGGACGGCGTGGGACTTAACAGGAAGAAGCTTGTGACAAATCAGGAGTGGGAGGGGCTTCCCAGGAGCTCTGCACCATGTCTCTTGGCCAACGTCCCGCAACCACATGACCGCAAGTCCGTTTGGCTTTGGGTGGAGTATGCTGGGCCCTTCAGTCCTCCATGAGACTGTCCCAAGTCCTTCATGAGAACTTTAGAGTCCTCTGAGATTGACAAAGTCCTCCATTAGACTGTCTGAGTCCTTGATGAGACAGTCCAGGTCCCTCCATGAGATCATCTGAGTCCTGTATGAGATTGAGAGACAGTCCCAAGTCCTCCATTAGACTGTCCAAGTCCTCCATTAGACTGTCTGAGTTTCTCCATGAGATTGAGCGAGTCCTGAAACAGTCCCAAGTCCTCCATTAGACCATCCAAGTTCTCTGTGAGACGGTCTGAATACAAGCAGAAGCTGTTCAGTTATTAGACACCAGAACGTAACGTTGAAGCTGAAGCTTGACCAGCGCCCCCTGCAGGCCGGCTGCAGATTAACAAGTAAATCAATGGGGATTTATTCTCGGTGTTGGTTTTTTTTCGTCACCTTCCTGTATGCAAGTCTTCAAATTTTGGACTTTAACCTGTCTTTAGTTCTTTGATGTGGGTGGGGCTTATTCTCCAGAAACAACATGGCTGTACGGCTAAAGGTGCTTTGTTTTCATGTTGATAGTTATAAAACGTGAATGTCAACAGGAAGTGAGGGTGTGTAATAACAGGATGTGATGTCATTGCCTCTACAGGAAGCATTCACCAACGCAATCACAGATCTGATCAGCGAGCTGTCGCTGCTCGAGGAACGCTTCAGAGTCGCCATCAAGGACAAACAAGAAGGCATTGAGTGACCCCGCCCCCAACTGTGACCTCACTTCCTGTTGCAGCTTACATTACTGTTTGTTTTTCTAAATAAAGACATGTCAGATTCTTCAGCTGGCAATGGTCCGTTTTCTCAGAACTGTCTCTGATGAGACCAAACACACCAGGTGAACACCAGAACCAGAACTCTGCAGAACCTAGAAGGTTGACAGGACAACCCAAGTCCACATTTAAACACGATGAGGACAGTTCTGTCCAGTTCAAACTGGTCCATCTGAGGGACAGAACCCTGTCTGTCCAGTTCAGACCAGTCCATCTGAGGGACAGAAACCAGTCTGTCCAGTTCAGACCGGTCCAACGGTGAGACAGAAACACAGTTCATTCTGGTCCATCTGAGGGGAAGAAACCAGTGAAACCACAATGTCTACAAACAGATTTTATTGGGTATTTAAAGTAAAAATGTTCAGTGAAAATTAGGAGGGGGTCTGAGGGTCACATGATCCTCCTGGTCCCGAGACCTTCAGGGTTCGGAGTCTCTCTGGGCCTCCATGGCTCGCTGCATCTTCTCCACCATCCACAGAGGAACGGTGAACGGCTTCAGCTCGTCCATCCTGACGTCCGGACAGTCCCTGAGGGAGACACCGGTTACCATGGAAACCACATCCCTGATACCAGATCAGAACCAGAACTAGACTCAACAGGTCATAAAGACATGACAAAATGTGAGACTGGGTCAAAAAGTACCGTCCAATACGGTGTTCAGTATCCACCTTATTCCTAGCCCCCATGATGCCTTGGGTCAATTATGGGCACAACTTCCAGCGTGGACCAGAACCGGTGTTTGTTTATATGCAAAACAGTTTTATTTCATTATTATTTAAACCAGGAAAATCCCACTGAGATTAAAAATCTCTTGCAAGAGAATCCTGGCCAAGACTGGCAGCAGCACGCAGAGGTTACAGAGCATTCACAGCAGGAACAGAAAAAGTTAACTCCGTCATAAACTCGTTAAAAGATTCCTCAGTTAAAACCTTTACAGATGATTCCTTCTCCAAATCGGTGAGAGCAGCCTGAAAACATTTAGTGACAACAGCTCCTTCAGGTTCCTGCATTTCTGCAGCAGGTTACAAGAAGACGGAGCAGAAAACTGAAAAGATTTCTTTCTAAGTTCAGTTCGGACTTTAGGCACCGAAAGTGAAAACAAGTTCTCACAACGAAGACGATGTGCGAACAGTACGAGCTAATTCAATTAAAAAAGTACTTTATTAATCCCAGAGGGAAATTATTTGTTGTTGTAACTCGTTATCCTCGTTTCATTAAGAGATGTTATAGATGCTGATGCTGTAGACAGGAAGGATCTCTTGTAAAGGTCCATCCCACAGTGGATCCTAAGAAACTGGCTGCAGACGTCGTCCGATCCGTCCACTCAGACTCGGCTGGCCTCTCGGTTCCCCCGGACTGTAGGACCGCTAAATGCCGGGCAGAACTCCTCCCAGAGCGATGGCCACTCCTCCCATCAGTCTGCCGAGCTCCTCGTCGCTGTGGACAGCCAACTGTAGGTGCCGAGGGACGATCCTGTCCTTCTGCTGTCACGAGCCGTGTTTCCTGCTAGTTCCAGGATCTCAGTGGTCAGGCACTCGAGCACAGCTGGCAGGTTGATGAGAATGCGTCCATAGAACATCCTTTTCAACTCATTTGAGAGTTGGGGCCATAGTTGAGATATTATTTGAGCTTTTGAGCTGTTAATCAGCTGCTGTTGGTTGTAGAAAACTGCCTTGTTGCCATGGTTACGCATCATAACAAATGTCCAAAACTAAAAAAGTTTCAGTAAAAATCCTTCCAGCTGCTCAGCATCTGATACCAGAGGAAACAACCATCTGAAAAATGTGATTTACATCCAGAAAAAAGAGGAATTAAAGTTTCCAAAAGCAAAATCTCAGAATGAAAGTAACAGAGCTGCTCCAACATTCAGCCACCTGGAGCGGCACAATTCTAGAATTAATGTAGTTTCTTCCAGCATTGTGGATTTAAACATGTAGAAGCACCACCTGTCAGAGCTCCAACAGGACAATATAATCCTGCTGCCTGCTGAGGACAAGGGACGGAGGACGACCTGAAGAAGTGGCTGCAGATTACATCTACAAGCATATTTAGCTACTTCTACAAGCATATTTAGCTACTTCTACAAGCATATTTAGCTACTTACACTAGCATATTTAGCTACTTACACTAGCATATTCAGCTACTTTATGGACTCGGTTCTTTTGATGGTGAAGTGATGAACAACCTGAACAGCTCTGAGGTGTATCAGTGTCTCCACAGTAATAAGGTCGGTGGTGTTTTGTTAGAAGAGGTGGGACACAATCTTCTTGACCTTAAATCAGACACAGAGCTCAGATAAAGTCTTAAAGTCCTCTCCGCCACCACGATTAGCCAACGCTTACTGCTACTTCCTGTCTGACAGGAAGTTGTACCCAGAATCATTTATACAGTAGCACCCCCAGGAATAAGGTGGATAAAGAGTTTCAAATTAAAAGCATCTCATAAGAAAAAAATAAGCTCCACCTTTGAAAATAAAGGCATGAGATCAGAAACTCTCAGCTACTACCAACTCCACATCCATCAGTTACTCCTCAAAAGGAGAACCAGACCAGTCCAAACAAAAAACCTTTCTCAGAACCATCTGAGCCTGGAGGTAGTTCTGGATCCAGATGTTTCTGTCTCAGGTAAGATGGACTCACCTGTACTCATCACTGCAAGACAGGTCCTGGATGTCCTCCTCAATCAACAGGTAGGCCTGCAGGACACAGAGACACAGAGAGACACAGATTTAGTTCCAGAAGTCCTGCTGAACATCAGCTGAAGACGTCTCAACTTCCCTCTGAAGACAATAAAGTTTCTTGAACTAATCCAGGTGATTTAAGCTGCTCTGGTGATCAGGTTAAAAATCTAATTATTAATCAGTTTTGTGATCGGATTAATTAATAATCGGGTCAGTGACTGTTTATTTTACCAGGTGAAATGTTTGGGAGACATTAACATGAGCTGAGGTCATGTGATCGATCAGAGATTGGTGCAGATTCTCACCATCTTTCCTCCGGTCGCCCTCATGTGATGTCTCTCTGCCAACCACTGCTTATCCTTCGAATCTGCTGCATACTGACACACACACACACACACGCACGCACGCACGCACGCACGCACGCACGCACGCACACACACACACACACACACACACACACACAGTTAATCAGTGCCACCCCTCCTCAGCTCTCACACCACTACAAAGCTGACAGGAAGTGGACCGAGCCCAACTTGAGACAGGTGCAGAATCAACCCAGGTGAGACCCAGCACAGACAGAGACAATGACAGACAGACAAACAATGACAGAGAGACAGAGACAATGACAGAGAGACAGAGACAATGACAGACAGTCTGTTTTGTTTCTACACCTGACCTGAGCTGTGATGTCAGCAGGTTTTACCTTGAACAGGTCGGCGTGTTTGATGTAGATCCGTCCTCTGGTCCCGCCCATCCCCAGCGCCCTGTGATGACATCAGAACAGCTGATGAGGCCGACACCTTGTCCACTTTTAAGATTAGGCCCAAGTCTTTCCTTTGTGATAAATCCTATATTTAGGGTCGGCTTGGGTTTCCTGAGATATCCCTTAGTTCTGCTTCTATAGTTTTAGACTGCTGGAGGACAGACTGACCTCATGTCCTCTCTCTGCTGCTGTCTTTACTGTCTCTACTCTTCCTGTTTGTATTTGTAATTATTTATATCTTAACGTGTTTTTTGTTTTTCCTCCTATAGAAAGTTCACCTGGACCTGCCATTCTGTGTCTGTTTCTATTTCCTGTCCTCTCAAACCAGCCGGTCGAAGCAGACGGACGCTCGTCCTGAGCCTGGTTCTGCTGGAGGGTTCTTCCTGTTAAAAGATAGTTTTTTCTTTCCACTGTCTCCTTTGTGCTTGTTCAGGATGAGAGACTGTGACGAAGTGAAGATTCAACACAATCTGTTGCTTCCTCAGACAAAGAACTTTTACTGACTGTCTTCATAATGTCTGATGTTTCTGCCCTGAGACGAGTTCTGCTGGAGCTACAGAACAAACTGAAGCGTTTAGTGACTTTAGGGTTTCTGACTCACTTGTTGGCTCTTGAGCCGAGGACGAACGTGCTGCTGTCGTTCAGTCTGGATGGATCCCACTGAAATATACCAAGAAATGTTTCAGCCTCGACTCCATTATTCACCTGAACACGTTTAGGACAGGTGCGTTCAGGACAGGTGTGTTTAGAACAGGTGCGTTTAGGGACAGGTGGGCTCAGGACAAGTGTGTTTAGAACAGGTGTGTTCAATACAGGTGTGTTCAAGACAGGTGTGTTTAGAACAAGTGTTCAGGACAGGTGTG
>NC_056504.1:48557903-48565308 GCF_014905685.2 Nematolebias whitei
TGTGTTCAAGACAGGTGTGTTTAGAACAAGTGTTCAGGACAGGTGTGTTTACAACAGGTGTGTTTAGAACAGGTGCGTTCAGGACAGGTGTGCTCAGGACAGGTGTGCTCAAGACAGGTGTGTTTAGGACAAGTGTTCTCAGGACAGGTGTGTTTAGAACAGGTGTGTTTAAGACAGGTGTTCAGGACAGGTGTGTTTAGGACATGTGTGTTTAGAACAGGTGTGTTCAGGACAGGTGTGTTTAGGACAGGTGTGTTTAGGACAGGTGTGTTTAGAACAGGTGTGTTCAGGACAGGTGTGTTCAGGACAAGTGTTCTCAGGACAGGTGCGTTTAGAACAGGTGTGTTTAAGACAGGTGTGTTTAGAACAAGTGTGTTTAGGACAGGTGCGTTCAGGACAGGTGTGTTTAGGACAGGTGCGTTTAGGGACAGGTGGGCTCAGGACAGGTGGGCACAGTGAACAAGATGGCAGCTGGGGAGGACCTCTCCACTCTCCGACATGTGACTTGTGTGCAGGGCACCAGCCTTTCTGTTTGTGTTGTTCATTTTTTTTCCACATGTTCTGAAAATCAGACTTTAAAAAAAAAAAAACACCTGCTGCCAGTTCACCTGTAAGCAGGCGAGTAAGACTCACCTTTGGCCCCTCCCTCTTGATTGGTTCAGACTTTGGCTTCACTCTGAGGACAGAAAGACGAGTCAGGTGTACGGATTTACCTGGACATGATGATGTCATTAGATACTCACAGAGAAAAGGTCACAGATCGATCAGAGGAGAGGAGGGCACCCGGGCGGCTTTTCCTCTGAGGACACAACCATCGAACACAGATGAAGATTCATCACAGTCATCAATAAAAAAAAACCACAATCAATAAAAACAATCAACTGGACTCGTGTTCTGCAGACGTTCCTCTCCATCAGGTCTAAAGTGTCTGCAGTGTGGAGCCCTCAGCTCTGTGAGGCCTGTTCAGAGATCAGCTGCAGGTTAGACAGTAACTACTCACCCTCACAGTGGAGGCTCGTTGGGCTCTCCGTCTGCCGGGTTCTGACAGAAGTTTGGGTCACCTGCATGAAGGTGTGAACTGGACTGGAGCTGACCTGGGATCAGGCCTGAAGATGCTCTGTAGGTTTTAGAAAGTTGAAATCTAAGACCTCCTCCTCTAAAACATCTGTCCTCTCTGTCCAACATCTGGACCTGCTGGTCCTCAGCAGACAGCCTCTTGTCCTTGAGGTGCTGGTGGACCTCTGATGCTGTCCAGTGTTGGACCATGCATCTCATGTGGTTCTGTTCCTTCTGTCTTTGTGGGACATGTTGGGCTTAAAGTTCTGATGACAGAAGGTCTGTGTGTTGGAATGGACCAGACTGCAGCTGATCTCTGAACAGAACCAGAACTCTCAAAGCTGAGCTCCACATACTGCAGACGTGATGAAGAGGAACGTCTTCAGAACACGAGTCCAGTTGTTTCTGAACCAGTGATTGATCAGACCCAGGTGAAGAGCACCTGGATCCTTCCTCACCTTCTTGGGCAGTGGGCTTCCTCTGTGACCAGAACCACAGTCATCATCAGCAGGTCTGGATCTCTGCAGAACAAAACCGGATCAGAACCAGGTAAGGTCACAGCCAACATGTGATGGCCTGGTTTGAGGGCTCCTACCTTCAAGGTGACGTCTGGCCCCACCCTCTTCCCTTCCACCTCTGGAAACAGCTGTTTGGCCTGGTGATGACATCATGCTCAGGTGAGACCAACAGACCCCGCCTCCTCTGTTGCAGGGAGGTTGTGAACGTGTCTTATTTTTATTAAAAGTTTATTTTAAGGAATTCTGGAAGTTTCCATGCTGTGTACATTCACAGGACATGGAGTTTACAAACAGGAAGTGACTTCACTGCGTGCGGTCAGAAACAGGAAGTGACCTCACATGTTCCAGAGCGTTCCTGCAGGCCTCCCGCATCAGTTGATCCGTCTGAACGTCGTCTCCCATGTTGTCCTTCACGTTCTGCGCCGCCTTCTCAAAGAACTGCAACACAACACACCTGGTCACACCTGGTCACACTCACCAGCACCCCCCACACACACAGCCCACCGTGACCTCTGACCTTCTGGTACTTCTTGAACACTGCCATGACGTCATCGTTGAAGCTGGGCTGGAGCACCGCCCTCAGCAGGTCCATGGACACCTGAGGATCCGTGAAGCTGCACAGGAAGGAGAATGAACCGGATGGGACTGGACCGGAACCAGTGGACCCAACAGAACCAAACTGACCGGGCCCGGTGGACCCAACAGAACCGGTACCGACCTGACGGTGGTGTGTGAGCGGCGGCCTCGTCGTTGGACGTGTCGGTGTTTGATCATCAGGTTCCACGGCTTCTGCACACAGAACATCAAGAACTCGGTTCTACAGACGAACAGAACCCTCCAGGTAGAACCCCGCGAACAGGACTCGGACTAAACAGAACCAGGTCCTGCACCAACACAGACATTTGTTTATACTCGGAGCTAACTCGTTAGCTGCAGTTCTCACCGGGTTCTGGACCGGGTGTTCTGGTCCGTCCTGGTCCAGCCAGTCCCGGTCTCCGTCGCTGCGGTGGGCTCCCATGGTGCAAGAACCGGTCCGTTCAGTTTGGGTTAAACCGAACCGCTTCTGCTAAGCTAACAGATGCTATATTAGCAAAGAGAGTTGTTTTACGGCAGATGGTTCTGGTACCGGTTCGGTTCAACTCCTGGAAAAACAAAGATACGTGGGAATGATCAGACGATTGAGATTCTTAATCGATCCGGTGGAGTAGATCCGGTGGGTTTGACGTTTATTTCCAGGAAGTTAGCTCCAGACGAACTTCCGCTCTGTGGACGCGGTTTTCCGGTCACAGCCCTGTCAAAATAAAAACACCAAAACAACCTAATCGGGTTTCAAAATAAAAGCCGTTTGTGGTGAATATTTTAAATCCGAAAAAAGTTTGTAAGCTGAATCATCCAGGTAGATAAATCACCAAAAAGGTTAATTCATGTCTGGACATGACTTGACCAGACTGAACATTGTTGGATTTTTACCTGGAGCATGAACTTTGGTGTCATCAGGACAGTTTCTTTTTGGGAAACGTTTTGTCTTCCATCCAAAAGACTTCATCAGTCTGAGGCCTGCCAACCCAGAACTGTCTTATAAATAGCGCCTCATTGATCATCTTCCACTTATTCCAAAGTCAGGTCTCGGGGGGCAGCAGTTTGAGCAGGGAGGTCATCCCTTTCCACAGCCACCTCTTCCAGGACTCCAAGGCGTTCCTAGGCCAACCGAGAGACGTAGTCTGTCCAGCATGTCCTGGGTCTTCCCCGGGGTCTCCTCCCAGTCGGACATGCCTAAAGCACCTCGCCCAGAAATCCTTACCAGATGTCCAAACCACCTCAACTGGCTCCTCTTGATGTGGAGGAGCAGTGGTTCTACTTTGAGTCTTTTCTGATAACTGAACTTCTCACCCTATCTCGTGAACAAAACCCCGAGACACTTGAACTCCTCCACTTGAGGCAGAACCTCACCCTCGACCTGAAGAGAACAATCCACCGTTTTCTGACTGAGGACCATGACCTCAGATTTGGAGGTGCTGATTCTCATCATTTAAATACGTTCAGTCAGAAATTTACGCTTTAATTATATTTTTATTATCGCCAGCTGCCAAAAGGTGGGACATTAGGGTTTAACTGCATGTCTGTTAGCAAAATATCTCATGAACCAGAGGACTGATCTGAATGAAACACTCATTCATTAAGTCAATCCAGTTCAAATGGCCGCCGTGGTCTGTAGGGTGGTGGGCGACAGGCATTCCTCCAGAGAGCTCGAGTGTCTGTGTTGACGACTCTCAGCTACCAAACCCAAATTTAGCTCCATGTTGGAGTTATCTCCATTCTTGAGTTTATAAAGGTTGATTAGCTGTGGCAGCCATCTTGAATTATGTGTTGTTAATTGTAGATGTACGTCCAGTAATTACTTTGTTTCATTAAAATATTTTACTGACAGACCCGTCTTTTTAAGCATGTTTAGTTGTTTTAAGTCGACAGTTTGATTCCTTTAAGTCAGCAGTTTTGCAGACCTTCAGGGACTCGGCTGCTTCTGGTTTTTAAGACTTTCATTTATAAAACTGTCTTTAAAGAAACACAAGGACCAAAATGGTTTATAGAAGACAACCGGGCTTGTCTTCTCAGAGAATTCAGTTCTGATCCTGGGTTAGGTCCAGGTCGTTACAAGGATCACAACAGGACCATTAGGTTTCACAAATCTCTACAACTATAAGCAGTGATGACTTCTTGAGATTGTTTATAAATAAAATTGTTTCAATTAGGGAACAAATTCAAACCAACAATCCTACTATTGCCTCTGGTTCCGTGTCAGATGAGACAACTTTAAAAATGTCACTAGAACCTGATTTACGTTTGGACTGTTTTTGTCCTGTTGAGCTCTGAATTGTCAAAAAATAATAGCTTCATCCAAACATCCACGTCTGCTAGATCCCATCCCAACCAGGATATTTAAAGACACATTTCCTTTAATTAATAACCACATCTTGGATCTGCTTAATTTGTTTCTAATAAATGGTTACATACCACAGAGCTTTAAGATCGCTGTAATTAAACCTTTACTTAAGAAACATAACCTTTAATTAGGAATCCTATAAAATTATAGACCTATATGTATATCTAATCTAACTTTCATCTAAAAAATTCTAGAGGAAATAGTTGCTGGTCAGTTGCATGAACATCTGCAAAGAAATAATCTGAAGAGTTTCCGAGCTCACCACAGCACTGAATCTGCACTGGTGAAAGTTACTAATGATATTCTCATGGCCTCTGACAACGGACAGGTGTCTACACTGGTCCTGTTAGACCTCAGTGCTGTATTTGATACAGTTGATCATAATATTCTACTATAGAGACTTGAATATGATGTTGGAATTACAGGAATGGCTCTAAATTGGTTTAAATCATATCTATCTGATAGATTCCAGTTTGTAAATGTAAATAATTAACTTCTTCATACACTAAAGTTAGTCATGGAGTTCCTCAAGGTTCAGTGCTTGGACCAATACGCTTACCTTATATATGCTTCCATTAGGTAATGGGGAGTGGTGGCGCAGAGGTTAGAGAAGGTGGGTCTGTGATCGGAAGATTGCCGGTTCCAGCCCCGGTACCGACAACATCAAAAATGTGAGTGGGGTAGGTGAAGCACCCACACCTGCCCCCACCCTCATTCGTCCCACTCTGGGCCCTTGAGCAAGGCCCTTAACCCCCACCATCTGCTCCTCCGGGTACCCTAGATAGCAGCTCTCTGCTCCACACAGAGGGCTGTGGTAGCTCGGTGGTCTGTGGTTGTGTCAGGAAGAACATCCGGCGTAAAAATAACTGCCAAGTCTTCGTGCGACTTAGTTCACTGTGGCGACTCTTAATGCAGGGAGCAGCCGAAGAAGAAGAAAAAAAACATTTATATATATGCTTCCATTAGGTAAAGTTATTAAACAGCATGGGATAAATTTTCATTGTTATGCTGATGACACACAATTATATTTGTCTATGAAACCCAATGAATCCAATCAGCTACTGAGACTACAAGCATGTCTTAAAGACATAAAAACCTGGATGACCCTAAATTTTCTGCTTTTGAACTCAGACAAGACTGAGGTTTTAGTTTTTGGATCGGACCATCTTAGGAATTAAATTTTTCAGTCTTTATTCCTCCTTGGATGCATTAATCTGTCCTCCAGCTCTAATGTTAAAAATCTTGGTGTTATTTTTGATCAGGTCGTGTCTTTTATCCCCCACATTAAAAACGTTACTAGAACCTCCTCCACCTCAGTAAATATCGCTAAAATTAGAAACATGATGCAGAAAAACTGGTCCATTTGTCACGTCTAGACTGGACTATTACAATGGTTTATTATCTGAGTGTCCAAAAACTTCTTTAAAAAGTCGTTAATCCAAAATGCTGCCTCCAGAGTAACTGGAGTTGTAGGAGAGAAAATCTCTCTCGAGTTTTAACTTCTCTCCCTGTCAAATCCAGAATTGAACTTACAAAGCTCTCAAAAACCTATCTCCATCTTATTGTTCCATATTTTCCTAACAGAGCACTTCACTGTCAGACTGCAGGTTTACTCGTGGTCCCTAGTTTCCAAATGCAGAATGGGAGGAAGATCTTCCAGTTATCAGGCTCCTCTCTTGTGGAACCAACTTCCAGTTTCTGTCCATGAGACTGACACATTGTCCAGTTTTAAAACTTTCCTTTTTGATAAATCCTAGTTAGTGTCGGCTTATTATGCTGCCAAATTCCTTAAATTATTTGCTAAAACTGAATAGTTTTCATTTGATACTATTTCTATCTTAATTTGTGATTCTTGACCTGCCATTGTGTATCTGTTCCTACCAAACCCAGCCGGTCGAAGCAGATGGTCCGCTTGTCCTGAGCCTGGTTCTGCTAAAGGTTTCTTCCTCATGAGGGAGTCTTTCCTTTCCACTCTCGCCTTCTTGCTTGCTCAAGATGAGAGTTCTGTGATGGAGTTAAACTTAGAGCAGTCTGCTCCTCAGATAAATAATGTTAAATTATTATTTTTAAATATGAATGTTTCTGTTCAGTGCCCTGAGACGACTTCTGTTGTGACTTGGTGCTTTATAAATAAACTGAATTGAATTTAACGTTTCCTAACAAGTCCAACCCGTCCTCTGTTCTGGTCCTGTGTCAGGTGTGAATGGATGCCTGGAAAGACAAGTCCAAGCTGAGCTGTGTCAGAACCTGAAGACACCTCCTCAAAGTATTTCTTTGAGTACAAAGTACTTCAAAGTACCTCTCTGTCTGAATTCTGCACATTACTGTTCTCAAGAGTGTCCCCTGTCCTGGACACGCAGATGACCAGCTGAGTCTGGACTTGGAAGACCTGATCTTTTGAGTTCTTCCATCTGTTTGTGTTGCTGTTGTTTGAGGTCTCCAGTACAGGTCTGGAGGGTCTCTGCCCTGGACTGTGGACACCTCACCATGGAACCATGACTGTGGACCTGTTTCAGAAAACCTTAGACTTTGTGTTTAGGTCTTCAGTCCTCAACGTGAACCCAACTCTTGTCTCCAAGGGTCTTAGGTTCTATGGATCCTTCAGCCATGTACAGAATCGTGTGGGCGTCCAAAGGGCCTCTTCCTGTAAGACGGGCGTCCATAGGGCCTCTTCCTGTAAGACGGGCGTCCAAAGGGCCTCTTCCTGCAAGACGGGCGTCCATAGGGCCTCTTCCTGCAAGACGGGCGTCCATAGGGCCTCTTCCTGCAAGACGGGCATCCAAAGGGCCTCTTCTTATAAGACGGGAGTCCATAGGGCCTCTTCTTGTAAGACGGGCGTCCATAGGGCCTCTTCTTGTAAGACGGGCGTCCAAAGGGCCTCTTCTTGTAA
>NC_056504.1:48565708-48565826 GCF_014905685.2 Nematolebias whitei
AGGGCCTCTTCTTATAAGACGGGAGTCCATAGGGCCTCTTCTTGTAAGACGGGTGTCCAAAGGGCCTCTTTTTGTAAGACGGGCGTCCAAAGGGCCTCTTCTTGTAAGACGGGCGTCC
>NC_056504.1:48565836-48574748 GCF_014905685.2 Nematolebias whitei
CGGGCGTCCAAAGGGCCTCTTCTTGTAAGACGGGCGTCCAAAGGGCCGCTTGCTGTGACGGGCATCCATAATGCCTCTTCCTGAGTGACGGACGTCTGTAGGGCCTCTTCCTGTGTGACAGGCATCCATAAGGCCACTCCTGTTTGATAGTGGTCATGTGACTGACGTGAGCAAAATAACCTGTTTGAATATATCTTTACTGGGGGGCAGCTGCAGGTTTTCCTATAGGCAGTATGAAAGACACCATGTTTACAGAGAGCAGCTGAGGACCCCACAGAAACATGTTTACATCAGAAGACAAACCAAAGACCTTTTCTGGTTTTAATCTGTAAAATCAGGTGAAGAGAAAAAAGTTGTGATCCAGATGTTGTCAGGTCAGAAGGATCCAGGCTGCTCCACCTGAACAGCTTTCTGATCAAATCAAACATCCATAATGTTGCACTGATCTTTAAAACGCTTGACGTGAACATCTGGATCAGGTTCTGAAGACCAAACATGGCTTCATGCACAGAGGAGCTCACCTGCACACACCTGTGCTGATTGACATCTCAAACACTTTGGTTTGGGTTCATCTCATTCACCCGTTCACTTCTGGTCAGATACCTGAGACGCACATCTGTAGCCAATCAGCTGCTGTGGCCAGAAGTGGGAGGAGCCTCAGTTATTTTACCTTTTACTTAATTTTGTGCTCGTTTCAAAGATGGAGAGAGCTACCAGAACAAAATGGACCAAACCAGATCAAATGGGATTAAACCGGATTGATCTGGATCAAAGTGAACTCAACTTTTAAAAAGATTTGATGATTTGTTATAAATTAACATAAACATTTAATAATTTAGGGAGCTTTACCTAAAAGATATTACAGATTAAAAATTAAATTTCATATGATGTAAAAAAAAAAAAGTTTTTCTGATGAAACAAAAATTCTCGTTTCACGCTGAAGCTCGTTACACTCCACAAAAACAAAGTGTTTTCTCCAGCTGTCAAGAACAATGTTCTTTTTCTTTGTTAGAACTTTCATCCTTCAGGGGAACCTCCGGCGCAGAACTCCAGGGGGTCGTCGGGGGTTCCTCCCACTGCAGGGCCACCAGCATCTCCACTGTGTTTGGACTTTCTCTACTTATTTCTACAAATACTCTTTCTGGTGCACAAAGTTCGAGCTGCTTCTTTCCATGAATGATCCATTCTCGTGTCTTACGCAGTGAACGGTTTTTAATACATTTTATATGTTCTCACTGCCTCGGCTGACTGCTCCTCAAACCTGTCCTTTGTACAAAGGTTTGCACCTAGAAATACGAAAATGTAAACATTTCCACTTTAACTCCAAACACCTGCCCCAGGCTTCTGACCAATCACGCAACAGTTCTTCAACCCCACCAAGAACAAAGTTCTGCTCCGTGTCGAGAACACGCTCAAGAACAAACTAGGACTACAAGAGAACACAGTTCTCACTTCTTGTGAGTATGTAGCAGTCTTAAGATGACCACCTGTAACCACGCCCCAGTTAGTAGCTCCACCCCATCCTTTTTCACCAGTCTGATTCCAGCTCTGACTCCGCCCTCTCCTTCCTGCGGAGGAGGGGGGACTAGAGGCGGGGCCTACTGGATTAGTCCAATAAAAATGATAGCTGCCTTATCAAACAATCACCAAGCTGCATGGGTGTGGGGACCAGTAGGAACCCCTGCTCACAGTCACATGACATCACAGGTGAGTTTTTATTGCTGGAGCTGTGACTGCTTTGTACGGATTTGTTGCTTAGCAACAGCTGACGCACCTAGGCATCGCTCCAGAGCTTAAACCAATCGGAGCAGTCGACACATCAAAAGGACGCAGTGAACATTAAATGAGGCCCCGCCCCCAGTCTGTGGCAGGGGTGAAGTACAGATGTGCTACAGGTGTTGTGAAAAGTTGAAAAACACATATATACATGTAGGGCGTGGTCACAGCAAGCTCTACACAGACAGCTTGTCCTGAGGGCTGCTACTGCTGCTGCCGTTGTTGTTGTTGTCAGACGACATCATGCTGCTCTGAGTCCTATCAGAAGGTTTGGGGGCGGAGTCTCTCTCTCCAGAGGCTGTGTGGGCGGGGCCAGGGGAGGACAGGGACGAGGTGCGGGACAAAGACGGGCGGTACGCTGCAGTCAGCTCAGCCAGGCGCTCCGGTGTCGGAGCCCACTTGGTGAATCCTGCTTGGTTCTGAAGGAAGAGTACTGCGGTTCCGTGGACGGCCCGGTAATACATGTCCTCCCTGAAATCCCAGAGTTACAGAGCCGTTAGTGCACTGCTACTCCTCAAGCCTTAAACTCTCACGGTCCCTAAAGGATCAGTTCAGGGACTACATGAAGTCCAGTTCCTTGGACTGACTCTAGTACCTGCTGTTAAAGTACAACACTGTGGTACAGTTCAGATACCTCTTACAGATGTGCTGACTCCCGGACCGGTACTCGTGCTCGTAGGCCGTGATGTTCAGCTGGTGACGCAGAAACCGACTCCCCTCCATGCGGGTCAGAGCTGGAGTCACAGGGTCACGCCACTCAGGGACAAAAATGATGAAGGACAAAGGCTCAGAGGACTGGTCCAACAGGTCCTGACAAAACCAGAGCCGAAAGTCCAGAGTTCAAATTAGACCATAGCAACCAGTCCAGCCCACAGAAGCCAGTATAAGCCGTAGTCCCACCAGTCCAGCCAGTAGAGACGACTTACCTCAAAGTGCGTCACCATGGCGTCCATCAGCTCCTCGCAGAATGGAGGATTGGCTTCAAAGGAGCCGCTGATGGGACTGAAGGACAGGAAGGGCCTATAAACACAGTAGTTCCTCATGCAGGTTACTGTCGTCAACGTCAGACAGGTGTCAAGAAAACAACGCAAGCAACGTCTGATGGTATTCACAAAACGTGACATTTAAATCCACGTTAACAACCAGAAACTGTCACTTCGTCATTAGGACCACCATCAGGATCAATCTATCAAAGCTCGTCTAAGCCTGTCCATCACCTGACACCTGAACAGGTGAATGAAAGCTCCGGCCTCACCCTCTGGAGCCGAAGAAGCTATCGATGTCGGGGAAGGCGGAGCAGAACTGTTTGAAGTAGCAGTTGAGCGGCGAGGCAAAACACTCGAAGGTAACGCCGAACTGTCGATTCAACACCTCAAACACGGACACCGGTAGAGCCCCCTGCAGGCCCGTCCCCTCATTAGAGCCGCCGCCGAACATCACCTGGACACAAACACACAGGTACAGCTGGTTACCTGTCAGCCCTCGCTACAGAAACAGAAAGCTGGCTGACCAACAGTCAGCTGACCTGGTATCTCTTCAGGAGGCACCAGACTCTGGACAGGAACTTCTCAAAGCGAGGATCGTCTATACAGCTGTACCGATACAACAGCTCCTAGAACACACAGGTGAGACAGGTAGGACCGGTGGGTCAGAAGGGACGGGTGAAGACCCAACAAGTAATCGGATTACTGGACTCACCAGCTTACTGAAATGTCCTCGGTTCACTTTGACCATCTCTCCTTTGAAGCGAAGACACGCCACGTCGTTCTCAAAGTGCAGCTCCACTCGGGGGAGGGGCGGCGTTGATATCGCCAATCGTATCGGGTAACAATAAACAAGGCGGGGCTGCGGCGACGACGCACAGACCTCTGTACAACGGGAACATGTAAACACAACCGGCAAACCGAGCAGTGCAGCAGGCTCAGGTGTGTGTACCTGTGGGCGGGTCCTGTAGCAGGCTCAGGTGCGTCTGTCGCAGGCGGCGGCTGTACTCCACTGAGAGCTGGTAGATCTTGGAGCAGATTCCTTCTACAGAATCTTTGGCAACAGCAGCAACGTGAGGTCCACATTGCTGTCTCAGGTGTTCCAGGCGGTCCTGCAGACACACGGCAGGTAAGTTTGAGAGTCACCAAGTGAGGGGCGTGTCTCACAAACAGGAAGTGCAGATCTGATCGCTCAGGAACTCATTTTTTAATTGAAACTCGTCAACGTGAAAGTTTGAGTTTCGAAGGGTCGGAGGTTACCATGTAGTCTTCTTTGCTGGCTGAGTGATCCCTGCGCAGCCAGTTCATGGTGTCCTCTGCATTCCACTTCACCACCTTCCTGCTCTCTGGACTCACATTCCTGCACAGGTCAAAGGTCAATGTTAGTCACACCAACAAAATGCATCCGGGTCTCTGGTCTGCTGCCACCCACCTGGAGTCAATCATTCTCTTGGCAGCTTCAGCGTATTTAAACAGCAGCTTCCGGGCCTCCTCTTTGTACTTAATCCGAGACAATCTGAGACAAAGATCAATACAGGATTGATGAGACCCGGTCACTGATTGATTGATTGATCTGATACCAGCAGAGCTGCAGCATGGAGCTGAAAACACGGATCAGACCCTCTAACATGAGTTTTAATTGATGTAATGATCTAAGACTGGAGACCTGTCCAGGCTGTAGGGGCAGGACTGTAGTTGGACATCCTGTTAGCTTACAGAACCTGGTCTGACCCGCAGCAGGGACCTACCTGATGGGGATGTCGTTCATCACCTCTCTGAACATGGACGGAGAGATGACGGGCTCACAGTCACTCGGCAGCAACGGGTCGAGGCCTTTATCGATCACTTTCCTCTCCAGAAGCCAACGATTGAAGGACTCGCGAGGCGGATCGATACCTGAGCCACAAAGACACCGAGACAATTTGTTGACATACAGCCCACAGGTAGAGGAACTATTTTCAGAACCAAACACGAGCTTTAAAATTCAATTCAGTTTATTTCTATAGTCCAAGTCCCAACAGAAGTCGTCTCAGGGCACTGAGCAGAAACATTCACAGACTTTATAAAAGACACCAAAGTTCATGTTCCAGGTAGAAAATCCAACAATGCTCAGTCAGGTCATCTGGACCGTTTCTTTTTTTGTTTTGTTGTTGAGAGGTTTCATCCTTCATCCAAATGACTTCATCAGTCTGAGTAGCCACAACAAAATGAGTCCCACAAGCAGCACACCCGCATAGTGGACCAACCAGTTTGCTGGTGGGAAGATGGTCTCTGGGGTCCGCCCTCTCCCCTGTCGACTCCTCTGAGGGAGTCATAGCCAAAGTGGTTCAAAAATGAAGGATGAAACGTCTAAAAAAAAAAAAAAAAAACCATCCAGATGACCTGACTGAACTTTGTTGGATTAAAAAAAGACATTAGTTAAAGATATCCATCTCAGGAAGCAGCAGTGTTGAATCTTCACTTTGTCACAGTTTCCATCCTGAGCGAGCACAAAGGAGACAGTGGAAAGGAAAAACTCCCTTTTAACAGGAAGTGAGATTTTGAATTATTTTCTGGATTTGACAGGGAGCCAATGGAGAGAAGCTAAAACTGGAGACGTGTGATCTCTCCTATCATCTCTCATTAAAACATTGGCAGCAGCATTTTGGATCAACTGAAGACGTTTTAAAGTATTTGGACATCCAGATAATAAACAAAATGAATGAATAAAGAAAATTTTGAATAAACTAAATGGCATTCTTTTGTATTTTAATGGGTTGTTAAAAATCCACGTTGACCTACATAAGTTACATCAACAAAATAAAGTCAGGTCCTCTGGACGGATAAAAGAAAATAGTTGAAATTATTGATCATGCATCAGGATATTTCAGAGACACCTCATTCAAACTAGTCCATATTTGCATCATCCTGTTTTTAAACTCAGTCCTATGGCTAAAATAATTAAAGTAATGGCACAATTTATCACAATGTCTTTAGGGGTGCACTTGACTTTTATTTAGTTAACTTTTTATTTTGTTTTATTTGTAACGCAACATGTCATTGCGATAAGTAACGGTGACACTTTACTGCGTGTTTAAAAATAAGAACATTAACTTCACCCATGAACATTTGAACAACCACCAGCAGAGAATTTAGGGGCTTTGCATCAGAAAGTAACCTGCATCATGCAGCCCTCACAACACAAAGTTACTGTACAAGCAAGTGACAAAAAACTTTTGTCAGTTTTGTCAACCTGTATGTAATTATTAAAACAAAAATAATTTACAGGTTCCTTCCTTGCTGCCACAATTTCTACACTTCATAACTTTTATTCCCCTTTCCTTCACAATCCACTTGGAATAACATCCAACTCCTTCTCCCGTTGTTTTCATTCCCACTGTTCCATCACGATTTTACTGATTTCACTTTCCAGAAAACTTGTTACTTGGCTTCTTTCTCCTCAACGTCACATTTCTCCTTCTTATCCTCTACAACTCCATCAGCTGGACTTTTCAACTCTTAAAGCAAAATCTCGCCGCACACAATATAGACGTGCTAGCTAAGATGCTACACGCTCCGTTTCTCTCACACATCCAAACCCGCCGGTCAACAGCTGATGTCACTAACGTAGCTGCAAGCTAACGTAGCTGCAAGCTAACGCACAACATGGAGGTGTCTCCGCCTCCTCTCCGACAACAAAACCACCCGAAGAGATGAGCACCTGTTAAGCTAAATGACAGAGGAACAAGTGTTTCTTAAAAGGGAAGTGATGCCATCCACCACGCCTCTGACCCCCGTGGACTTCAGAAGAAGCAAAACACACCTACTGATCTGACTGAAATATGTTGGCTTGTATACCTGGATTATTGAGCATGGACTTTGTTGTTTTCAACCAGTTTAACACGACTGTCAACAAGGAAGAGGGCCGGCAATGGAGGAGAGGGCGTTCCAAAGAGACCATCTTAGCACCAACATAACTGGTTTGTTCCACTTTGTTGGGTTGGGGGAAGAATCAGTTTTGTGTTGTGTGTTTCCTTGACTGACGAAGCCTTCTGGATCGAAGGCGAAGCGTTTCAGCACAAAAAGAGAAACTGTCCAGATGACCTGACTGAAAAATGTTGGATTGTAACGACACTTTAATTGGAGATTTGTTACTTTATCCATGCTGCTGATTTCTTACCCAGAAGCTAATATATTCATACCCATCTGCTCACAACAGACTCATGTTCAGGCTGCTGTTTAATGTTATTTTACTTTTTTCTGTTTAGCGTATATCTTAGATTCTTGAATGCCGTTTCTTTTTATACTTTATGTTTTTGCTATTTTTGGGTGTAACTGGGACCTTGAATACACAATTTCATTTCACCTCATGTACCACATGTGATGTGAATGACAAAGAACCTCGTAGACACAAGTCCATTGTCAGAGGCCATGAGAATATAATTAGTAACTTTCACCAGTGCTGTTTCTGTGCTACGATGAGCTCTGACTGAAACTCCTCAAACAGATTTCTGTTCAGATGTTCACACAGCAGCAGACACGATGGTTTGGATGGAGCTATTAGCCAAGCTACAGGTTCCTATAGGTGTGTTTTGTACCTTCTCTTTGGTGGCACAGCTCATGGTAGTGCTGCCTCAGCTTGGCGACGAGCTGCGCCCTCTGCAGCTCGATCTCAGGGTGGGGGGGCAGGTGATTGGCAGGGGGTCGTTCTCTGATCACAGCATTGGTCTGAACATCCAGATCCCAGTAGATCCTGAACCAAAACCCACACCTGGATCAGTAAATCCTGCAGGAACAAAAAGCAAAAGGGAGCACGGCTTCAGCACTTACACAGCTGGTCTGTAAGGGGCTGGTGATGGCGCTGGACTTGGGGTTGTGGGCGTGGCCGTTGGGGCCTGCTTGTCCTCAGGGGCAGAGCTCCAGGGTTTGGCTCCAGGGGTGCTGGGAGAGATGGGAGTGCTAGGCTCCACCTGGAATCAAGACTGGACTCAGTTTCCCATAAGCCACTGCGCATTGGTGTCACTCAGATCAGGTGAGGCAGTTGTACCTTTGTACGTTTAAAACTGTTAGGCCCCGCCCCCTGCTCCTCAGAGATTCTCCTCTTCCTTTGACCATTTCCAAGGGTACTGTCTCCGCCCTCTGCTGGAGCTGCGTTCAGACCCAGTGGGTCGGACTATGAACAGACCAGGACACACATCAGTACGGACAGCTGTTTGTTTGTTTGTTTATTTGTTTGTTTATAGGAGGGACTCACGATGACATCATGCTGACCCAGGACTGGCACCTCCCACAGGCTCTGATTGGTGAATCTGTTAAAGTAGTATGGCCGGTTCTCCCTCCGAGACCAACATTTGGACCATCCGGCCTGGACCAGCTCATCTGCCAGACAGGTGAGAGACCGACAGGTGAGAGACCAACAGGTGAGAGAGACTGACAGGTGAGAGACTGACAGGTGAGAGAGACCGACAGATGACAGACCGACAGGTGAGAGACTGACAGGTGACAGACCGACAGGTGACAGACCGACAGGTGACAGACCGACAGGTGACAGACCGACAGGTGACAGACCGACAGGTGAGAGAGACAGACAGGTGACAGACAGAGAAGTGAGAACTGGGTGCATACCTGGAAGCTCAGGTGATTTGGTGGTGGTAGTGGTGGTGGACGGAGAAAGGGGTGGTCCCTGGGAAGAGGCGGAGCCAGAAGGGGACACCATTGTGGCCGCCTCCCCCGTCACAAGTGCCTGACTGTTACTGGACATTTCTGCTGCTCCTCAGAACCACATGGACCTTTTGACAGGAAGAGACAGGACTTTCAGAATAAAACTTTAGTCAGGGGTGCCCAGTCCTGGTCCTCGAGGGCCACCACCCTGTATGTTTTACTTGTTTCCCTGCTGTAACACACCTGATTCAGTGATTAAATTGGGACGTCACTGGTCTAAAACATTAAATATATATATATATCAGAGTCAGTCAGAGATTCTTTATTGTCATTCGCACCTCATGTGGTACATGTGGTGGAGCGAAATTATGTACACAGGGTCCCAGTTACATCCAACAATAAAATGTCTAAGAAAAACAGTAATAACATCTAAGATATGAACTAAGAAAAACATCAACTAAATATACACTAAGCACTCATAACATAAAACATTGAACATCAGCACAAACATCA
>NC_056504.1:48574848-48577598 GCF_014905685.2 Nematolebias whitei
TATATATATATATATATATATATATATATTTTTTTATTAGCAGTTTAGAGGTTCGCAGCAGAGTGTGACACAGCTGGGATGAGGATCAGTTCCTCCAAATCTAAGGCCATGGTCTTGAGCTGGAAAAGGGTGGAGTGTCTTCACCAGGTCAGGGAGGAGGTCCTGCCCCAAGTTGAGTTGAAGTATCTCGGGGTCTTGTTCACGAATGAGGGAAAAATGGAACGAGAGATCGATAGGTGCCGTGGTGAAGAGACAGCTGAATCAAAAGGCGAAGCGCTCAATTTACCAGTCGATCTACTGTCCTTAAGATTCCCCTGGAAGAGCTGGCCCAGGCGGCTGAGGAGACGGAAGTCTGGGCCTCCCTACTTAGGCTGCTACCCCCGCGACCCAACCCCAGATAAGCAGAAGAAAATGGATTTTTAAAATTTTTATTGGGACTTGTGCAAAGTGGACAAAACGGACACAGCTGTGACATCTGCACTGAAACTATTTTACAGAGTGCAGCTCAGAGTTGTACAGAACTCCCAGATGTGCAGACAGATGTATGACAGGTGTGCTGGGACAGGTAACACCGTCTGGAGCCAGTCTCAGGTTCTGACCTGTGATCTGTAACACCTGACTGAAAACAGGCGGGCTGTTTACTGACTGGAGGAACAGCTGATGAAAAGGCGGGAAACGCGTCTTGTGTCACTCCGTCTGATCACAGTGATCGATGAGGAGCTGGAGCCTCGGTGTGTGCTTGCGGACGCGGTAGCACGCGCTGGGATGAGTCGCTCTTCACATTTGATTCTGTTTTTCTTCTCGGACGCAGAAATGAGCGCCATGGTTACACGCATGCGCACTGCAGTGTTTCCAAACAAACAGGGAGGGGGAGGAGGAGGGCAACAAAAGGCTGCGGCTGCTCGTCGAAGCCCGCGCACAGCAAACCGACACCGCAGCTGTCGGTACCGCTCCATGAGCGGCTGAACCCGTTCAAAGTGCCGGAAACACCCAGAGCCACGGCGGCCTCCCCGTCTGTCGGGCTGCAAGCGGCCATTTGAGGCTGTCCGCTCGGTCTGTGTTTCAACACGCAGCTGCTGCTCACAAGATGGCGGACACGCCCCTGTCGCTGCTCTGCGTGCCCTCGTCAACATTTCTGCTTTGAACTACAAAACCTCGCTCGCCACGCAACCAGAACCTGCTTCTTCCGCAAGCCGAAACCTTCATCCACCTGCCGGTGTGGTCGGAGGATCTCTACAGGCTCTCCGACTCTTACCTTGAACGGTGGAACGGCAGACAGTTGCGGGTTCTCTGCTTTTGTTTCGGGTTCTCCGCTCCGCTCCCTCCCCGCCTGCTCAGACATCTTTACAGGGATCCTGGCGGAGCTACCGCGCATGCGCGGCGGCTGATCCGCTTCCTGTGCGGACGTGTACACTACCCGGCGCCATATTTAGGAGGTCAAACGTTTGTAAACAGGGAAAACTGAACCAGCATAAAACGAATATTTTTAATATCTAAATAGTCTTTATCCCTCGTTGATACTTTTAAATACAATGAACTGTAGTGATTGATCTATATTTTTATTTTGTACATTTATAACAGGCCTCTCAACAATGAGACCACATTAAAAAGATTGTATGATAAAAAAATAAAATATTACTTTATTTTTTTAAGGTGTTGTCACGTGGTTTTAAGTTTCAATATATAATTGAATAAAAAGTACTGCATTTAAAATCTGGCTTCTGAAGTTGAGGTTAGGGCCCCGCTGTGGGTCATGAAGCACCAAGTGAGGGTCCTCAAAATGCTTTCAGAAATTAAATGTTGAAATGATTGCTAAAGGTTTTGTTTTACATCACTGTTACAATGGTTCATTTTGTTTAACAGATGTTTTTATTATAGAACAAAGGTTCTTTACAGAAAAGTGTGTGAGGTCAGGAAGGTTGTTGTGAGACTCAATGTGAAAATAATTTATTTAAATACAGTTTTAATCCTTTCCTCTGTATTAAAACGATTCCATTAAACCGCCACTGGATGGCATGGGTCTGTTAACAGCCAAGAGAAGCCGAGTATAAAAGCTGAATGTAGGCAGGGTCTTAGTGTGGGACCACAGATAGAGAATGTTAGAACTTTGGGTTTGTAAAATCTTTATGACACACCTGAGCTCTGGTTTCAGGTCCTGGTCCAGATCAGCTCTCAGGCTGACGATTTATGTCAATATGAAACAAAATTATGAGATTCAGTTGAACAATGTTTATTTTATAATGTTCACAGTCTGAAACTGAAAACTCTTCATTTTTAGTTTGTAAAACACGAGTACATTCACTTCTGTAAACAACAACATCAGAGCAGAAATGATGTGCAGTTTTCAGATTGTTTAAGAATTAATTCATACAGAATGTCGGTTTCAAACAAAAGACAGATGACAGGTATTGAACAGGTGATCGACCCGTATCGAATGGATCAGACAGGCGTCAGTCAAATATTAGACAGGTGTTATTTTGCTGTCAGGTGATAATAAAGTGTCAGGTGTAATCAAGCAGTAAACAGGTGATAGAGGCGTTGGTCAAGAATTAGATGTTGGGTGACAGGTGTCGTTCAGAAGTAAAAACAGATGTGAAACCTGAAGGATTCACGTGACGGGCGTTAGACAGGTATGATAGTCGGGCGTTAGACAGGTGACAGTCGGGCGTTAGACAGGTATGACAGTCGGGCGTTAGACAGGTATGACAGTCGGGCGTTAGACAGGTGACAGTCGGGCGTTAGACAGGTGA
>NC_056504.1:48577608-48596943 GCF_014905685.2 Nematolebias whitei
GTTAGACAGGTGACAGTCGGGCGTTAGACAGGTATCGTTAGACAGGTATCGTTAGACAGGTGACAGTCGGGTGTTATACAGGTATCGTTAGACAGGTGACAGTCGGGCGTTAGACAGGTATGACAGAACTCTCCTGCAGCAGCAGGTCTATGGCAGCCTCCACATCTTCTACCACGTGATTTGGCTCCACCAGATCCAGTTCCAGGTCTTGGTGACTACTAAATACCATTTCTGAGAAGCCACTGTTCTGGTCACTAGTCCGTGAACGAGGATTGTAGACACCTGTGCACACCTGGAGACATGTAGGAATTTAGTCAACCTAATGTAGGACATCTAACAAAGTTAGTCTGCTGTTACTGCTAGTATCTCTCAGCCCTGTGAATAGCAAGGGGCCATCAGGGCACTATCGATCAATTGTTAGGCTGATGGTCCTTCTTTATCTTGTGAACAGCTGGTTTTGGCTGTCAGTGGCAAACTGGTTGATCCACTATGAGAAGATGTTATTTATAAGACTGAGTTTGTTGCAGCTCCTCAGACTGAAGAAGTCTTTTGGATAAAAGATGAAACGATTCAACAAGAAGAATCTGTCCAGAGGATTGACTTAACCTACTTGGATTACTGAGAAGCATCAGAACACTAATGTAGGGCAGGTGTCTGAACTAAAAGTAACATTTTATTTTCCATTCAGGAGAATCAAGGTAAAGTAATCAACTCTTTCCTACCAGGATGGAGTGACACTGAACAGCAGATGCCAGTTCTTCTGCCATTTCCATTTGGCTCCCTGTTGCCTGGGCAACCAGCTTGGTGCTTGGTGTCATGGCCGCATGCTGCTGAGCCAGGTAGCGCTTGTACATGTTAGCACCATAAATGTCTGTCGTCAAATTGTCACTACAAAACAAGAAGGACAAGATGGGTTCAGAAACTCAGTTGGATTAGTGTTACAGCTGGATCAGGACTGGTTGGAACAGTCTTTGGTTTGGTTAGACCAGCAGACAGTTTTGATTTGTTTAGACAATTAAAAGATGGTGTTACGGACGTCGCACTTACCCGATAGCATAGATCGTGGACAGTTTGCGGTTGTGGTTCTGCTGCCGCAGCAGCTGTTCAGCGTACTGGTACGTTTGCAGACTGGGCTTTCCCAACAGTGCTTCGTATTGCAGCTCTCGACCAGTCAGTTTCTTGTAGACGGACTCCAAACACAGCAGGAACATCCCGTGACCAAATCTGTGGCAGGACACCAGAGTAACCACAGATCACGAGCCTGACCCTCCACCTGGCATCTAAAGGGAACCGTTTGTTACCGTGGTGATGGGGCATCGGCCATCCACAGTAGATCCAAGTTGCAGGCAAGAATAGGCAGCTGGTTTGGCAGACGGGTGTCGTACACACAGTCAGGTCTGCCGTTGGTCAGCAGCACGTCAATCAGCAGTTGTAGGTTGGTCTCCCATCTGATTGGCTCCCCAAACAGGATGATTGCTATAATGACACATCAGCGATAAAGACAGTGCAGAGTGACGGCAGTGACGTGCGGTGAGCTTTGTGACAGGTGAGGTGGAATCAGATGCTCACATATATGAACACAAAATAGAAGCTTATATTTCAATTTAGCTTTTTTCTTTTAAAAAAAGCATCCAATCCATTTAATCAACTCCATACTCCTCTCTTTAAATACATTTAAGAAAGTATTATCTTACCTTTGTTTTAAGATGAATGAGTTTAGAAAAATCCTTTAGATTTGAGATATAAGCTTCTATTTTGTCTAAACAAATTTAAACGAGTGTACGGAATGGCTACACTCCCGCCCCTCTGCGTAACAGAAGAACACACGGCGACCTCACCTGCTTCATTGTTCCTATGAGACAACACTGCCCCCTATTGGTGCGGCACGGTACTTTCTGCCTCACCCTGTGTATTTTCACCGTGCATTTATGACCGATTAGAAAGAAGAAATATGTCACACACATTCATTCAATATATTAGGCAGACTGTAGAACAGCATGTGCAGCACATGTGTAATCAAACATGGATATTGGCGATATAAAGAGAGAGAGCAATGGGCATGCTCCAACCACCTACTTCAAATATCGTGTATGACACAGCGCCCCCAGAGGTGAACCAGAGCACTGCACTGCCTCACCCAGCACGTTTCTTCCATGATTGAACAGGCAATGGGTAAATTCTGCGATTTTGACCACTGAAGTGTTGAAATAATTCAGAAAACATTTTTATAAAAACAGCCAAGTGGTCAAATGTATTTTCTCTTATCATTGTCAGTATTTTACTCGTCATGGTGACATGATGACCTCACCTGCCCCCCGACTGCACGTCACTGAGTGAAGGTGATTCAAACACAAACTAAGCTGCTGTTACTCACACAACGTACTAAACTAAACTAAAGAAGAAACATTTCAAAATGAGAAACTGCCTCGTTTCTGCCAAGAGACGTGATCCCTCCAGCTCCTGAGGAAACACAGACTCCCCAAAACGTTGATTTCAGGGTATTGGAAGCTCTAACCAACTGTGGAACCTCGGACGGACGAATAATGAAGCCACAGTTTTTACGGAAGGAACTCATCCGGCTTGTTCATCACAGCTCATCAGCTCAGACGGTTAAACCCGCCTTCGTCTTTTACTTGGACAGACTTCTCTCATATTCAGTTTACAGACATCACCTTCCAGACTCGCTGACTGTTACACTAGATGCCACGTTGACCGCATGTTCGCACGCTTCCTCTCAGCAGCAGTGGATTTAGACCAGTTCTGAGCTGTTGGATTCCCTGACCCGGACCAGTCTTAATACCGAATCAATAAGACCTGATCAATGACCCAGGTTACTGATGAATTATTAGCCACTTGTTGTGTTACCTTGAATCTGGGGCAGGCTCTGCAGAGGAGATGGCTGAAACAAACAAACAATAAACTGTTGTTTAGGAAATAATGACAAGATTATAAACAGGAATAATCAGGATGATGTTGTCAGAAAGAAGTAGTAGAACGAATAAAATACTTTGAGTAACTGTAGTTTGGAGAAACAAATGACAGGTCTTTTATTGTGAAAACATTTGTTTGAACGGTTGGAGGTCTAAAACCAGAAACAGTAAGTTACTTAATGTTACAAAGAAACTCATTTAAGACTTTGAGCGGTTCCCTTCTCCAGGGGTCGCCAGTGAACTCGCATGAAACATTTGGTTTCTCTCCAGCAGCGACCCTTCCCAGTGCAACCTGGGTTCAAACCAGCAGCTTCAAGGCTGTGGCACCTAACCGCTGAGCTACCTCAGCCCATTTCAACATTTGTATGACGCTATTAAAATCTGTGTTTTAGTCTCAGAGAACTTTGTCAAACTAAATCCAGGGGTGAGGGCCTCTTGTTGGAACCGTGGTTCCTGGAGCTCAAGTAAGGACAAGAAGCAACCTCGACCCGAGCCTTTACCTGCAGCGAGAGCTGTCAGGTGGGCGTGACGTGATCCAGGAGACCCTGACACGCCTGGTGACATAAACTGGCTCCAGGTACATCCAACGTCGCCTCAAAGCTGGTGTGAGGTTGTACAAAACTTGAAAAAGTCTCTCTGGACGTCAGACTGAGGGGCGCCTGGTGGGCGTGGAGATGTGAACCCTCAGCTGAGCGCCTCGGTGTTGGAGTCGCCCCCCCAGTGAACGAGTGGATCAACTCTGCAGCTTCGAGCCGCAGGAGTTCATGTTCAGACTGATGGACTGACTCAGTGATGGATTCGTTCATTCATTCATTCAGGCTTAGGAAAAGACTCACGTGTGTTGGGGGTCTCCGGTTGTGCTCCACCATGTCCAGCAGAGGGAACTGATCTGACAGTTGCTCAATGGTCACCACCATCTGGAAACCCAGACTGAAGAAGACAGGGTCAAGTGTCCAAACCATTTCAAACCTCAGAAGACGCGTCTCTGCACATTATCGTCTTAACGCCGTAAAGCGTGCGCCTCCTGCACCTCTACGGCTTCAGCCTCCTCAAATGAGAAGCAGAAACTTAAGAAGAAGTCCTGCTCAACTTTCTGATGACGTGAATTACACTCTACAGGTTTCTGCTGAGCCGACTGGATCCAGGTGGACTCCTGGTCCCTGGTCAAGGATACGTTTGGGCGATGTGGCTCACGGGTCCCTGCCCGGACACCAGCACACATTTATTGTGAAAAGTCGTCATCGTGTGCAGAGGACTGTGTGATAAAACCACCTGCTCAGGTGTTATCTGCAACAAAATCACATGACTTGTTGTGATCCAAACAGAACAACGTAAACGCTGGAACGGTGAAATCGAATCACTTTGGTGGGACAGAACCCTCTTTAGAGGGTGCGCCTACCTGGACATCCAGCAGGTGAGACAGCTGCTGAGCTTTCTGGTTTCTCTGACAGCTTCCTGCGTTGGTGACAAACACAACAGGAAGCAGGAAGTTGTTGTTCCGGTCCACAAGTTTCCTGAGAGCCCGCCGAGCTGCTGGAATCACGGAACTGCCACGGAGAAGGACGCCATCTACATCAAAGAGGATGCCAGCCTGATGGAGACAGATGTAAATGGTCAAGCACTCACTCCTGCAGGGCTGGTCTGTTGTGAACAGGTACTCAACCCGCAGGTGCAGTGTGTGCTCTGGGTCATGGACAGGACAGTGCTGACGCTGAGCTACTGTCCCAGACTCTAACCTGTGCAGCGGTGGACGCTTGGCGGACGACCTGCTGCAGGAAACCTCGACTCCACATGACTCCTTCCTGTCCATCAGCCCGTCTGCTGCCGTAGAACCACGGGGCTTCGATACCACTGAGGAGGCGGAGTCAGTGACCTCCATGTTTGTTGGTCATGGATGAAGATGTGAGCCACACACACTGAGCTGATGATTAGATGCAGCTGACTACAATTTTCTCATCACATGCAGCGTTGAGTCATTTATCTGCCAATCACATGATGCAGACTGCCTCTAATCAGCCAATGAGCTGACGGCACACGGGGAGACAGACGCTGCAGTAAAAAGGTTTGAAGTCATCTCAAGGCTCGCAGCAGGCTCTTCCTGACCTTTGACCTCAGCTTAAGTCAACCTTGGTTTCCTGAAGTGATGCAAACAGCGCAACAATAAAAACTGAAATATTTTATTTAGTCGACTTCTAAACCACACCCCTGAACTCCGGTAAATATACTGTTACTTTATTGATTTACGTTACTCCGGTAAAAACTCGTTATTTTACTCGGCTCCCTGCAGTCGAGTCGACCCTGAACTCATAAAATTTATTTATAACGTCGCTGTTCCATCGATGAGTGGGACTCCACTCCTCAGTTCATCTCAGGTGGAGGTGATCTACCACTGTGATCCGTTTCCCCGCTCTGTGGGCGGGGTCTTCAATGCAAAGTGGGCGTGGTCGTAGCTGGTCATTGTGTTTGAGCCACTCCGTCCATCCTGGTTCTTAATCGTCCCATAATCGGACTTCAGTTTCTTTCTTATCCCAGACCAGTACTGCTCATGAGTCCGGGTGTAGCCAGGCTGCTCCACCGTCCCCGATGGCTCTCGGCAAATGAGCTAAATTCTTTTGGCGCCATCCGTCAACAGGAAGAGGAAGTGGAGGTTCTGATGTATTCAGGGTTTCATCCAGTGACGCTCTGTCTGCTTACATCAGAACCAGCCCCTCGGAGCAGCCCGCTTGGAACCACGAACAAGGTGGTCCCATAAACCGGGCTGAGTTGGGTGGTACCAGCAGTGGAGGAAGCCATTAACTGGTGCCGTGTGGAGCAGAACCTGAGAGCCGAGACGGTGGAAAAGCACCTTAGGTGGGGCCGTCTTCTGACCCACATTCCTGAACTCTTCATGGTTCTGACAGTTTGTAGCAAAACCCAACGTCCTGGATCCAAGGTTCTGTTCTGAGCAGCAGCCGGTTGAAGTTTTACTTTGAAAACCCAACAAAATATTCAAACAACAAAATGAGCTAAACAGAGATTTATTGTGAAAAATTACAAAATTAGAAATATTTACAGACAGAACGGGTCAGAGACAGAACGGGTCAGAGACAGAACGGGTCAGAGGCAGAACGGGTCAGAGGCAGAACGGGTCAGAGTCCCAGCAGAGTTCTGGCTTCTTGACTCTGAGCTTGAAGTGTCTCACTGGCGTAACGCTGCAGCAGCTCCATCTTCTTCCTCCGGACCAGAGCTTCCTCCACCTGAGAGACAGACGGGTCAGAACGGGTCAAGAAGAGAAAGACTAGGACCAACAGCTGGAAGAACCTCTCTGAACTTCACAGGACCACCTGAGTCCAGACCTAATGTCTGGGTTCTGATGGGAGGTGTCTCACCTCTTTCTGAGACGGAACAGGAACATGTGCGATGAAGGTGACTCCGCCCTCCTCTGCCTCCTGCTCCTCATGGTTCTCCTCATCAGGCTGCACAGACACACAAAGCAAACATGCGACTGTTATCCAGAACCACCGACCCGGTTCAGTCCTGCTCTGAGGTCAGCTGTGCAGGAGCTGATTGAGAGGAGAACAGGTCAACGTGAGGATCACCTCCTCGTTGTGGACGGAGTAGATGCTCTCCTCTTCCTCCTCCTGCTGCTTCTCTCCAGACAGACGAGACTCCTTTTCAGTTTTCCACTTCTGCACCGCTTCCTGTATGGCTGCGTGCACACACACACACACACGGTAAATTACATATACTTGAGTCTGATGACTGAAGAAGTCCTTCGGATGAAAGACAAAACGTTTCTACTTTTTTTTTAATGTCCAGAGGACCAGACTTAACTATTTTAGATGTTTCTACTCAGATTATTGAGCATCAGGAAACGACTACAGGGGAATTAAGCTGATGAGCCACACGAAGATCTGGGAGTTGTGGAAGCAAGACTTGGACGAGAGGTGACCATTTGTGAGCAGCCGCATGGTTTCATGCTGAGAATGATGCATCTTGTCCATGTGTGGATAAGAGTGAGACAGGTGGAACAGTGAGGTCACTAAGGCGCAGGACTTCAAGGACTTGGGGTCCACTGTCCAGCAAAATGGGGAGTGTGGTAAAGAGGTGAAGAAGAGAGTCCAGGCAGGATGGAGAAAAGTCTCAGGAGTGATTTGTGACAAGAGTGTCAGCAAAGGTCAAAGGAGAAGTTTACAAGACTGTTGTGAGACCAGCTATGTTGTCTGGTCTGGGGACAGGGACATGGACAAAAAGACAGGAGACAGAACTGGAAGTGGCAGAAATGAAGATGTTGAGGTTCTTCTTAGGAGAGACAAGGATGGAGAAGATCAGGAATGAGATCATCAGAGGTACAGCACAGGCTGAACAACTGGGAGATAAAGTTACAGAGGACACACTGAGATGGTTTGGACATGTCCAGAGGAGGGACAGTGGTTTGGACATGTCCAGAGGAGGGACAGTGGTTTGGACATGTCCAGAGGAGGGACAGTGGGTATATTGGTAGAAGGATGTTAGAAATGCAGCTGCCATGAAAAAGACAAAGAGGAGACATCTGAATGCAGTTAGAGAGGACATGGAGGTGGTTGGAGTGAGGACAGAGTGAGATGGAGGACACGCTATGGAGACATCTGAAGAGGGAAAAGCAGAAAGAAGAAGAGTATTGATGAAATGTTCAGTTTTTCATTGATGGAAAGACAGAGCGTATCTTGATGCTCCTGTAACTTTGGTGCTCTGGCATCTAAGTTCAGACCTACAGATCAAAACTTGGGAGTGACCTTTGACAAGGATTTAAAGTTTGATAAACAAATAGCCTCTGTACTCAAGACCAGCTTTTATCAATTGTCTTTTTTGACCTTTAACCTTTATTTGTCCTGATCTGGGAAAGGCCATTCGTTCCATGTTCTGCGTGTAGGAATCTCCAGTCCTCCATCAGACGTCTTCAACTGGTCCAACATGCCCGTCTTTTAACCAACACTCCCAGATGTGAGCACATCTGTTTGATTGTCTCTTCATTGCCTTCCAGTCCATGTAGAACTGATTTTAAGGTTTTACTTCTCACTTTTAAAGCTTCCCATCATGTAGCACCATCATGTAGCACCGAGGGAGAGGACTGTCTGTCTGCAGAACGTTACCATGACTACAAAGATCCACCTGTCTGTCAAAACATACAACTCACAAAACTACTGCAAAAATCTCACAAACTCTCCTGCTGCTCCACCTTCAGTCCCACCTGCTCCTCCACCTTCAGTCCCGCCTGCAGGTGTGAGCTCACCTTGTTTCTCGTGCAGCGCCTCCAGAGGGAGCAGCACGCCGTCGTCTTCGTCTCTGTAGCCGTAGTACTCTGCGTCCACGTCCTTCATCAGCTCCGCCCTCGTCCTCCTCTGAGCCGGAGTAGCTGTGGGGTCACGTGACCCGTCAGAACCAATCGTCTGAGAGTTCACTCAGGAAGTTCTACAGATACTTACGTTCCTTCTCGAACAGCTCCCGGACCCCGGGCAGGTCTCGGGCCGCTCCGAAGTACTTGTAGCCCCGGTTCCCCGGGACTTCTTTCCCCTCGTGGTCCAACATCCTCGGACCGATCCGCTGCAACGCACAGACGACAGGAAGTCATGTGACCGCTCGCCTTGAACATGTGATCGAGTCAATGTTGATCAGATCCTGGATCAGTTCTTACCCTGTAATCTGGTCCCCTCAGCTCCTTGATCCGGACCTCCCAGTGACCCTTTTCTCTGAGTAGCTTGTTGATCTCATCGTTCAGATCCCGAATCTTGAACTCCCCGAGACCAGCTGCAAGACGGGTCCGAGAAATACAGACAGGTTAGTCAGAGAGAAAGACAGGTCAGAGAGTGAGACGGGCCAGAACTCACCGTTCTGGATCTGAGCCACTTTCTTTGAGATCTCACTGATGATCTGAAACAGAAACACCTGAAGTTTAAAACCTGCTGCAGGACCAGGACTCCTGGTACCAAGTCTTTAAGGTTCCACAGTGTCCTCCAGAACCACGGAGTCCTGCAGAACGAAACGGGTCAGAACTGTGTTGGTACCTGTCGTCTCCATTTTTCAGCTTTAGGAAGCTCGCTGCACTCTGAGGCCAGGAAAGGTCTTCTCTCCTGGGGACGGGCAGAGAGACAGACAGGTCAGAGAGACAGGTGTGACACAGACGGGTCAGAAAGATGGAGCAGAACCAGACCTTCACTTTTCCCTCCTCCAGCTGAGCTTGTCTGAAGCGGGCCAGAGCCGTCCTGAAAGACAAGGCAGAGGGAGACAATGACCCAGGAGCACAAAGAACCATTGAACCACATGGTTCTGCTGTGGTAATGACTGGAACTGAACCAGTGGTTCCAGATGGACTCGGTCCTGGATTGTGAGATCAGGACTCTGTTATCTGGTTCTGGTCCAGATTACAGCTCGGCCACCAAAGCCACCAACAGAACCCAGAACGGCCGGCTGAGTTCTGACAGAACTATGATGGGTCTCCACACTGGTTCTGATCCAGCCCATGATGCAGGTGTTCTGAGTGGACCAGGAAGTACTCACATGGCTTTCTCGGCGTTCCTCGCCTGAACGGATCAGAACATCAACAGTCAGACACACACCAACTTCACATCAAGAACACGTGAGCGGACTGAAGTTCGCTTCTGATGCACACCCCTGTAAAGTCTGGACCTAAACTAGAACTGGTTCAGACCCCCTGAACCTGGACCACATCAGTCCTTCATACACACCCAGGCTGAGGCTCCTTCAGAATCCAAACACCAACAAATGAAAATCTCATGAAGCAGATTTTATTCATAAAGGAACAACTTTTCAAATGTTGAAACTAAGAAACGACCATTTAAAACTAAGACATTTAAACATGAGGAGACCAGATGTTGGAGGGTCTGAAGGACCTAAGGAGACCAGATGTTGGAGGGTCTGAAGGACCTGAGACTAGATGTTGGGAGGATCTGAAGAAACTGAGAAGATCAGATGTGGGGTCTGAAGGACCTGAGGAGACCAGATGTTGGAGGGTCTGAAGGACCTGAGGAGACCAGATGTTGGAGGTTTAGGAGTGGTCTCATCTGATGGAGGATTCTAGCTGTTCTGCAGTCCTGGATCTTCTCTGCTGGATGAAGCAGATGTTCTAAAACCTGTACTAATTTTCTGCATGGATGGTCTCTCCAGATGTGTGAGCTGCTCATGTCAGAGGCACTAATGCACCCCTATACCATCAGAGAGGCAGGCTTTAGACCTGTGAGCAGAGAACAATCTGGATGGTTCCTCTCATCTTTAATACGGAGGATGTGGTTTCCAAAGAAAACTTCAGATTTGGACCCGTCTGATCTCAGAACAGTTCTGGACTTCACTTCAGTCCATCTGAAATTAGCTCTGGTCCAGAGAAGACAGCAGCTGTTCTGGATGTTGTCCACTCCACATCTGGCTTCTTCTTGCATGATAGAGCTTTAAGCAGCATCTAAAAGTCTCTGTCTCCGGTTCTGCTAACAGCCGAACTCATTTTTGTTTAGCGGATTAGCGTTTTTGCTAACTTTGGCTCACGCTAAATTAGGTTTCTTCAAATTCACGAGCTTGTTTCTGTTGTGGGCGTGTCTTGAAGAGTCCGTCTGGCACGCCATTGGCTGACTACGTGAAACACGTGACAGGACTGGTCACAACACGTGATGCAGCCGGACTAAAGGGTTAATTTCTTAGTTTCAACATTTGATGTGTTCATCATGTTTAATCATAAATAAAATATGGGTTAATTTAATGATTTACAAATCATTGTATTTTGTCTAAATTTGCATTTAAACATTGTGACAGTTTAGAGTTAGGATTAAGGCAAACTGTGTTTTAAACACAATTAATTTAGTCTGAGTCCAAGTTTCACATATTTTTAGAGCTAAAATGGTCCATACTCAGTTTAGTAAACTCCGCTGAGTCAGAATTAACTCTGAAAAACTGCGGTACACCAGACTCTGTTCAACTTTTAAATCATTTAAGTCAAACTGAGCGAATATTTTTAGTCAAATCCCCCGTAAAGCCACTTCAGTCGGCTCACACCAGACTCCGTTCAAAAATTATCAGATTTAAAACAAACTTAACGAAACAAAACCAGTTTTTATTTAAACAGTTAAGAGTTGTTGGCGTAAGAAATGTTAAAGGTCTCACCATGTCCGCAGCTTCTAGCCACAAATTATCCGCCTGAAACAAGAAAACGGATTTCTGTCACCAACAAAACACGATGTATCGACCGGAAGTGCGTCATCAGCCTCTGCTTCCGTCGAAAATGACTCCCTCTACTGCCCCCTACCGGAAGAACTGGTTCCTGTAGGTCCTCTGGGGGAAACAGATATTTACCGGTTAGTGCTCTAGTTTTGATAAACTTACTTAGTCAAGTTATTTACCACTTTATTACTCAAACCGTGCAGGACTCGATCCCCTTTTCTTGTGATTTATTTAAAAAAAAAATAAAGATAATAAAGGCAATGAAATACAATAAAAGTAAGGAAATAGAATAAAATAATTAAATTCAAATTGAATTTAAAATATAATAAAATAAACTAAGTCCATGAGCTTTAAACGGTTCTGGAGCTGATAGAGCTGTTTATTTTATTTTTTTAGATTAAGAGTTAATTAAGGTGTCCTGTTGGTTTGAAAGGTACACAACCTGTTTTTAAGGCCGTTATTTTAAACTTTAGGTTGGTGTGAACTTTATCCAACTTGTTCTTAGGATCATTTGTTTGGACTTTAGGTTAGTTTGAAAAGTACCGGAGTGGTTCCTGAGGTCACTGGGTTGGGATTGGTTTGGACTTGATTGGTTCAAAAGGTACAGAACCCCTGTAGGCTAAACAGAAACAAAGTTTTCTTCAGCTGTCCATGCATCCAGTGGTGTCCTACATGTTGCCAACCTGGGAGACAGTTGGGCGGTCCTGGGAGTCCAGGAACCAGATGACCATGGTCAGTCTCAAGTCTCACTAATAACCGTGCACAGAACCCGATGAGGTGCAAAGAATTCTGTCAAAGCACCGTCGTTTGGTTCGTCATGACCTTCTGCTGGGCCTCCTGCTGCTCTTCTGGGCATTTGGAGACGTACACTTTAAATGGAGGTCAGGGGTCAGCAGCAGGAACCTCCTGAATTAAAGAAGTGACACAGAACCCAAAACAAAGACCAGAACACACTCCAGCAGAGACTGAGCTGGACTGGTGCGTTTATGTTCCAGGGACACCGTCCGACGGCACGTTTGTGTTCAGTGGACCCAGAACGCCACAATAATCCACAGGTTCTGGTTCATGAGGTTTGGGATTATCCTAAGACACTTTTCTTCTCACTTTCAAAGCGATCCACAACCTTGCCCCTCCGTACCTATCTGACCTCCTACACATCTCCATCCCCTCTCGCTCTCTCAGATCCTCCTCTTCACTACACCTCCATGTACCCTCTGCCCGCCTCTCCACCATGCGGAGCAGGGCCTTCACCTGCTCTGCCCCTCATCTCTGGAACTCTCTACCCCCTGACTTAAGAAACACCACCTCTCTTTCTCTATTCAAGACTGCTCTGCAAACACATCTCTTTAGACTCTTATCCTCAACTCTGCTGTATGTATTTTATATTCTTTATGTATTTTATATTCTGTATGTATTTTATATTCTGTATGTATTTTATATTCTTTATGCATTTTATATTATTTATGTAATTTATTCCTGTTGATCTTTGTTCTTACTGTAAAGTGTCCTTGGGTGTCATGAAAGGTGCTTTTTAAATAAAACGATTATTATTATTATTACTACTTTAAAGGACCAGAAAGTTCAGTGCCAAGAAACCAGCGTTTAGATTTACAAACCTGGGTCCAGTGGAAAACACCTGCAGATCACTCGCTGCGGTGCACTAGTGGCTTGTTCTGGGAAATCCTGCAGGAAGACCCGTCTCTGAGGGAAGGAGGCTCTGGACCTGCCCCATGAATAGTCATGAACACTTAGCAGCACATCTCCATGATGGACCGTGTGGATGATCTCTTCTTGTCAAACTCAGCAGCTCGCGTTCAAACCAAAGAGCTGGACGTTACTGACCACAGACCTTTCTCCAATCATTTACATCTTCTCTGGAAACTCCAGACAGGTCTGGGCCTTCTCAGCAGGTGGACCTTTACTCCGTCACTGCTTAGTTTGCTTTGAATGCTGTTGTGAAAATGTGGTCAAGGTTTTAACTTTCTACTATTGCAGGTTTTAATCAGGACCCCATGTCTGGTCCAGATGGAAAAAAACCCTAAAACTTCTTGTGTTTTCACAAATTGACAAACATTTCAGACAAACTGTGTTTTTAAAAACATATTTTCAGAGCACAATAATCCAGACTAGGACTGAACTGTTTGTATTTTGTCAAGGTTAAATGACAATAAACCTACTTGAACTTGAATTTTGGGGAACTGAACCTTTCATAACGAGATCTAGATGGGAGACCCCCCAACCAGCGGGCTGAGGACCAGCACCAGTCAGTGGACTGATCGGTACTGGTCTGCACAGAAAAAAGAATCCAAACACAAATCTGATTAAATATTTCATCCACATCGTCTGTTTTTTCACTTAAACCTTCATCGTTTCACCAAAATGAGTGAAAAGAAAACTTGAGTGGGAGCGGTTCTCCTCCAGTCTGGTCCTTCAGCGTAGTCATGTAGACCAGGTTTTAGGTTTTGAACCAGAGCTGGTCTAACGGCCACAGGTTTGGTGAATGAGTTCTTTACTCATCGGGCCGTGACTCGTGGACATGGAACACGAGCCGGTCCCTGACCAGAACTCATCCTTCATTCCTCTGACTGAACGTTTGGAGCAGAATACTTTGTGGAAGAACAAAGTCCAAAGTTTTTACTTTTTTAAATGAATTAGTTGTACAGTAGCCCGTTTATCTTGAGGGATCCGTACCTTGAAGCCCTGCGATAAGTGAAAAAACGCAAAGTAGGAATAATAGTACAAGTAGTAGTTTATTTTAATGATCTATATCTGACATGTATAAATATATATATATTTAAACTAAACTCTAAATGCTCTAAAAGAACAGCACGTTATAAACTCAGCTCTCGGCCACGCCCACTTCTCTGCTGCAGAACGGAGATGGACGGAGAGGAGCAGTGTGGGCTGCACAGAGGAGGAGCAGGTGCTAAATAATTTAAAATAATTCATCTTAAATAAAAATTCCATGCTGCTCGTGCAGCTCATCCATCAATCAGCCAATTGTGTGTCATGTCCAATCTTATTTTGAAAAACCGCGATAGAGCGAGTTCGTGAAAAACGAACCGCGGAGCAGCGAGGGACTACTGTAAACCGAGGACCGTCTGACCGGGCTCGGTCCGGGTGTCGACCCGTTACTGAAGATCCAATAAACTTTGTCTTTCTTGAACCCAGAAACTTAAATGGTGGGTGTAGTGGTCAGACCGTTGCATGCTGGGTATTTTTTTACTGGCACTAAGGGAGTGTTGAGTATGTGTGTAAACATTTTATAAACAATTCTAACAAATCAACAGATGACAGAGGAAACATTTTTTTAATCATTTTACAAAATCAAATTAGAAAAACACTCAACAGGCTCAACCAATCAGACGAGACTCATAAGCTCCACCCCTCACAGCTCACAGAGCTAACTATTGGACAGTACACAGAGGGGCGGAGTTACATGAGAGCTCCCTCAGAAAAGCTAATGAGAAACAAAGAAACAGGAAATAAAGATATGTCACATCACCATGTGACCTGGATCGGGACGCAGCCAACAGGAAGAGGGCGGGGCATTTGTGTCCAACTGAAAACAAACACTCAGCAGTTCTGGATCATCCACCGATATCCAACTGGTCCAATAAGACATCAAGATTTTAAAAAGAGGCGGGTTCAACTTCAAACATCCAATCACAGAGCAGTATTTGTTGATCACCGCATGGGGGGCGGAGCCAGCTGCTGTGTGGCAGTGGCTGACTCTGGAAACAGGTTGTGGTAAGTAGGCAGGGGGACGTACGCTGCCGTGATCATCTTACCTGAAAACACAGGTGAGAGGAAGTCAAAGCTGCTCTCTGATTGGTCCTCAGGCAGCAGTCATGTGACAGCAGTTCTTACCTCTGAAGAATCTTCCGTGGAGAGCGCTCACAGAGGCCATGGCGGCAGGAATGGACAAACACTTGATGTAAACGTTCCCCTGAAAGACAGAAGACATCAAAGATCCTTGATGCTGATGGGATGACTCACTACGCTCTGCTCTGCCAGAAGACTGAGCAAGTCTAGGTCCATGTCATCAAAGATGTCATCATCATGTATGATGTCATCAAAGAACAGATGACATCAAACATGTATGATGTCATCTGTGGAACTGGAGCAGAGTTCTGGATCTGGAGGTTTATATAGAACTGGATCAGTTCTGGAGTGTTTGCAGTAACAGACTGCAGTCGTGCTGCTGAAAGGGGCGGAGTCAGAGCAACAAACCACGTGACACAGGAAATGATCCGTCTGTGGTTAGAGGCTGATCCACAGGTGAGAGGTCAGAGGTGAGGCTTACCTCAGGTGAGTTTTTGTCCACGTAGATGTGAACGACTCCTCCATGTTTGTTGCACTCCTCGATGACGTCACGCTGGATGTTGAGCTCCCACCCCGGAGTGTTCTCACTGAAAAACGACACACACACTCAGCTGGATCACAGACACACACACACACAGACACACAGACACACACACACCTGGTTTCACCTGAACTCATCGCATCTGCTGCTCTGACACACAGGACTACTTGCTGTTGTTAAGTGACGGGCCAGAACCGAGGATCAGAACAGAAACACCCACGGGATTCGTTTTGTCTGAACTAACGATCATTCTACACCTAACTCAGCTCCAGGAAGTATTCAGCCCCCTTCAGGAGGTACCACTCTTCATGCTCGACTCCACACTTCACCTGGTCAGAGTCAGACAGCTGACAGACACTCAGGTGTGCGCTCACCTGCTGGGGTGGAACATGTTGGACAGCTGGAAGCAGTGAGTGGCGAGAGGCTGGGATGGAAGATTCATAGCTGGAGGGTTCATGTTCATGTTCATGCTCAGAACTGGATTCATGGCAGCTGAAAGACAAGAGTCACCTGTCAGTACCTGGTAGCACCTGAAGGTTACCTGGTTCACCACGAGGTACCTGAAACAGCAGCCAGGGCTCCGATAGCGATCGCTCCACTCATCTGCAGAGCTTGCTGAGCAGCAGGAGGGATCAGACCAGGACCTGCAGAGGTAGACGGGAACATGTTGTGGGTGACTGTGATGTCATCAGGTGTGAGTGGAGGCGTGGCCTCACCTTCAGTCATTGGACCCAGCAGCTGCCTGCTGGTGGTTCCTTGGTCCATGCCCATCAGGTCCAGCTCGTCACATGGGAAGGTAGAAGCGGTGGAGGCTTCATTGCGCTCGGTCACATGACCCACCTTCATGGGCCGACCCGCCAGCTCAAACCCGTTCAGCTGCTCCAGAGCTTTCTTAGCTGACTCAGCGTCTGCAAACTGACATGACAACAGGTGCGACATACATCATGTGGTCTTAACGTGTCGCATGAAGCACGTGGTCCAGATGTTCAGACTGAGGAACTCACAGTGATAAAGCCGTAGCCTTTAGAGCAGCCGCTCTCGCTGTCCATCATCAGCTGGATGTTCTCCACCTGAGAACAGGAACTCAGCTGTCAGACGCCGTTCACACCTGGACGCACCTGTGCGCAGGTATGTGTGTGTGTGTTACCCGTCCAAACGGCTCAAAGATCCCTCTCAGCATCTCCTTAGTGATGTTGAAGTGCAGCGAGCCCACATACAGCCTCCTCGGTCCACTTGGTAACTTCTGCACAGTGTTGGCTGCAGCAGCTGCAGCAGCTGCAGCCGCAGCCGCAGCACGGTTCTTCTCTGCCTGCGCACGCACACGCGCACACACACAGATTCAATCATAACACTGCAAGAATTATGATGTAACGGAGACGTGTGCCTACCCGAGACATGTGCATACCTGGAACTAGTATGTACCTGAACGGTGTGCACGTGTGTGTACCTGGGACGCTTGCACAATGATGGGAACTCCCAGCAGCCTCTGGCCCGTCAGTCCGATGGCCAGTGGAACCGAACTGGCCTCTACAAACTCGATGTAGGCGATGCCCTTGGATCTGCGCGAGTTCCTGTCGGAGATCATCCTCACAAGTCGAACCTGTATGAGAGCAGATGTTACCATGGTAACCAAACACCTGAACCCACAGAAAGTTGAGCCCGATGGTTCACAGTGGATCCACGTGAACTCCAACATGAGCTGTTCGTCATTCCTCAGCTGAAAGAGTTCAGAACTGAGTTCATGTAAAAAACATCAAACACCCATCAGCCATGTTGGGCCATTTCTGTCCCCGTCTTATCCAGCCCCATCTTTAAAACCATCAAACCATTAAATACAGTAGTCCCTCGCTACTTCACGCTTCCTTTATCACGGTCTCGCTCTAGCACGGTTTTTCAAAATAAGATAGGACACGGCACAGTTGGTTGATTGATGGATGAGCCGCACGATCGGCATGAAATTTTTATTTAAAATAAAATATTTTATATTATTTAGCACCTGTGTGCAGCGGAGAGCTGAAATCATGACATGCTCTTTCAGTTTAGAAACATCGTTTAGAACATTGCAAGAGTGTGAGAAGAGTTTATAATGCCTTCATATATATTATACTAAAATAAACTACTACTTTGTACTGCTACTTGGACTACTGTGTCCCTACTTCATGATTTTTCATTTACCTGCTCATCTACAACTACTTCCTTTATTTCAAATGCTGACGTCAGTGGGAATAAAATCGTTTTTTGACGCGTTTTTTTATCCAGGTACTCTCAGTTACCTGAAAGTTGGAGGGGAGATGACTGATGAAGTTGGGGGTGGGGTGGGGGGGTGAAGGTTCTGGGAGATATATTTGAAGGTTCTGAGAAGTTTAGCTGACTGTCTGATGATCCTGGTGAGTTTGTTCTTGTTCTCTTCTGTAAGGAAGTTGTACCATGACGAGATGTTGAAGTTAAGGACTGGCTCGATGAGTGACCGGTCCTCTACAGTTAAAATGTCCTGTTTGACCATGAAACTTTCTCAGGAGAAACATTTTTTTTATAAAACCCCTCACTCAGCGTGTTGTGAGGACAGGTGGCGGTCGATCGAAATGCATCGAGCTGGTCCAGCACCAGGCATCAAGAGTAAGAAACCACCTTGAGGCAGGGAAGCCTGGGGGAGACCAGTCTCTGCCTCTGGTTTTCCACCAAATGGAAACCAGCCACAACTGATCATCAACCCACTGATTGAAAACACCTGATTCTAATTTTACCTTCAAATTAACTGCTAATCCTCGAGGTTCACATACTTTCACCTCTCACAAATATATAATATGTAACATGTTATATTTATGAAGAAATATAGAAAATTACAAAAGCTTCACAAACTTTTAACACCCCCCCCCCAACACAGACGTCCATGGTAAATTAAATATTTATTCACACCGAGTGCTGGTTCTGGTAAGTCCATTCAGTCATACCTCCCCCACAGCAGAGAAGAACTCCTGCAGGTCGCGTGGTCGGATCCGGGCTGCCAGCTGCATGCAGACGACCGTCCGAGCGTCTCGCTCCTCTGGAGACAGGCTGTCCAGGAGCATACTGAACAAGAAGAAGAACAGTTAGAGGCCCGGCAGCGAGGACAGGCCCGCACACGTTAATGATGCTCAACCACAGCACGCCGGTCCACAGTGGTGCCGTCAGTGAGACGCGCTCACGTCACAAAAACAAACTGAAGGTTGTTTCATGCTCCATCTGAAGCTGAGACATCGGCTCCCACGGACGTGGTTGAATGACTAAAATCATGTTATTTTGTTCCCACAGACCAAAAACATGCATGCTAGGCTATTTGGTAACTCTAAAATGTCCCTGTGATGGACTTGGACCTGTCCAGGTGTCCCCCACCTTTCGCAGTGACTGCTGGACATGGGCACCAGTGACCCTGTGACCTGGAAAGGAAGAGGCGGGTAAAAGAAGATGGATGGATGTTCTGGTAGTAGCTTCATCCGTCCCTTCACAACACAAAGCCTTTGTTGATAAGATAATAAGAATATGAACAAATATCCTGATGCAATATGAACAAAGTGACAGAACTTCATGGGTTTGTGTGCCAATGTGGAAAAACACTCAGTCATTTTGCTTCCAGCAGCCGGCTGTTGTGCAATGAAGCACCATGGACGGCTCTGAGAAGCCACTGGCTGAGGTCATGTGAAGTGAACTCCCTCACAGCCTGTAAACAGGAAGTGAACTCCCTCACAGCCTGTAAACAGGAAGTGAACTCCCTCACAGCCTGTAAACAGGAAGTGAACTCCCTCACAGCCTGTAAACAGGAAGTGAACTCCCTCACAGCCTGTAAACAGGAAGTGAACTCCCTCACAGCCTGTAAAC
>NC_056504.1:48597343-48605716 GCF_014905685.2 Nematolebias whitei
AGGAAGCGTACTCCCTCACAGCCTGTAAACAGGAAGTGTACTCCCTCACAGCCTGTAAACAGGACGTGAACTCTCTCACAGCCTGTAAACAGGAAGTGAACTCTCTCACAGTCTGTAAACAGGAAGTGAACTCCCACACAGCCTGTAAACAGGAAGTGAACTCCTTCACAGCCGGTAAACAGGAAGTGAACTTCCTCACAGCCTGTAAACAGGAAGTGAACTCCCTCACAGCCTGCAAAACAGGAAATTAACTCACTCAGTCTGGTGGTCTCTGTAGCGGCCTCCCTGCTCCCAGCCGAGTGTACGCCAGGGTTCTCGGCTTTTACTTCTGTGTGTTTCTCTACTGCCGCTGCGACTAGGACTGTACTTCCTGTCCCGGCTGCGACTGCGCTTCCTGTCTCGACTGCGCTTCCTGTCTTGACTGCGGCTATGCATCCTGTCCTTGCTGCGACTGCGTTTCCTTCCTTGGCTGTGACTGCGGCTTCGTCTCTTCCTATAAGACGTAAGTTAGCCACTCAAAACAAAGTACACTCCTTCCAACAGATGACAAAAACAAAAGGTGGAAAGACAGGTGGACAAATATTACCTCTTGCTGTCAGCCTGGCTGTCAGGGCTCTGATTTTTGGCAACTTCCTGTTGGGTCAACAAAGAACAACTTGAAGAAACAAAAACATATTTGAAAGTGTGGTAAAGTGTGTGTGGACAGGGGTAGTGGGGGTTAGGGTCAGACAACAAAGAACAGTATATCATCGCTCTAACGGAACTGTCTGGAGGCTAAACACTGTGATTTCGCCTCCCTGTTCTGTTTAAATCGTGCCATTGAATGGTGAGTGTTTTTTCATTTTTTAACCATCCATCCATCCCTCATATGGTTCTGAACTCAGGTCTCAGGGGCAGCAGCTTGAGCAGCCATCTCTTCCAGCTCTTCTGGGAGGATTCCAAGGTGTTCCCAGACCATCTGAGACATAGATTCTCCAGCGTGCCCTGGATCTTCCCTGAGGTCTCCTCCCAGTTGGACATGTCCAGAAAACCTCCCTATGGAGGCGTCCAGAGGTCTTCCTTACCAAATGTCTGAACCTCATCAGCTAGTTCCTCTGGATGTGGAGGAGCAGAGATTCTACTCTGAGTCTCTCCTGGAAAACTGAACTTCTTACTCCATCTCTAAGGGAGAGTCCAGCCACCCTGCAGAGAAAACTCTTTAGACCTCCAGTTCTTTCAGTCACTACCCAGAGTTTGTGGCAATAGGTGAGGGTAGGAAATATATTTAGACAAACCGGTAAACAGAGAGCTGCTTCTTACAGCTCAGTTCCCTCTTCACCACAACGGACAGGCACACAGTCCACAAAACTGCAGACGTTGCACCAATCCATCTGTTAATCTCACGCTCCATCCTTCTCTCACTCATGAACAAAACCTCGAGATACTTGAACTACACTTGATTCCTGAGGTTCTGCCTCCACTTGAGGCAGAACCTCCTCAAGTGTTCCTCCTCATCCCCAACTAAAAGAGGACAGTCTGAGGACCATGGCCTCAGATTTGGAGGTGCCAATTCTCATCCAAGCCGCTTCACACTCGGCTGTGAACTGCTCCAGTGAGAGCTGAAGATCACGGCACGATGACGCCAACAGGACCATCTGCAAAGAGCAGAGAGAAGGAATCCTGAGGCCACCGAACCGGACTCTCTCCACCCCCTGGCTGCACCGAGAAATTCTGTCCATAAAAGTTATGAACAGAATCGGTGACAACGGGCAGCCCTGGCAGAGTCCAACTCCCACCCTGAAGGGGTCCGACTTACTACCGGCAACACAAACCAAACTCTCACACCCCTTGTATAAGGACTGAACAGCCCGTAGCAACGGACCCCCAATCCCATACTCCCTGAGCACCCCCCACAGTGTACCTCGAGGAACTTGGTTGAAAATCTTCTCCAAATCCACAAAACACATGTAGACTGGATGGGCAAACTCTCATGACTCCTTGAGGACCCTAGTGAGGGTAAAGAGCTGGTCCAGTGTTCCACAGCCAGGATGGAACCTGCAATGTTCCTCCTGGATCTGAGGTTCGACCAACGATTGAACTCACTTCTCCAGTACCCCTGAATAGACCTTACCAGGGAGGCTAAGGAGAGTGATGCCCCTGTAACTGGAGCACACACTCCGGTCCGCCTTTCTGAACGGTAAATGTAATAAAGATACTCAAAGCTCTTTACAACACAATCTGTGCCCTCCTCATTTACCTCCACACACACATTCATACAGCACTCTACTACACCTCTATAAACCTCATCTGAATCTGTAGACTAATCAGAGCTTTAGATGTTTACATTCATACACCGATGGGACACACATCTGAGGCAATGAGGGGTTCAGTGTCTTGCCCATGGACACTTCAACATGTGACCACTGGTGGAATCGAACCCCTAACTTTCCCATTAGGGAGTTTGGGGTTCAACCACTGCTCTAACCACTCAGCCACAGAAAACAGCAGCCCCAGTCTGCAAATCCAGTGGCACTGCCCCGATGTCCTAGCAATGTTGCAAAGACGTGTCAATGACGAAAGACCCACAACATCCAGAGCCTTAAGGAAATCAGGATGAATGTCATCCACCGCCGGAGCCCTGCTGCTGCGGCGATATTTTTTAACTACAGGTTGTTCTGAGGGTGGGATCAAAGGTCAGAGGGTGGATGTTCCACTCTAACCCTTCGAAGGGGGACTGAAGGAAAGGGTACACAGTTGTGAACCCTTTGAACTGCTCTGGTTCTGGTTGAATTAGACCACATGAGAAACTCTTACCTTCCTGTATGGAGCCTCCAGCATCGCCTCAATGTCCAGGTCGTCCGCCATCACCGTGCTGCACACACACACATACACACACACACAGGTAATTTCTCTGTTTTTTGGAATCCAAAGTCTCTCTCCTTAGACCAAGTCCAGATTAAAATCCAGTTAGACCCGTTAGATCTGGACTGGACTTTCCAGGGACAGACTTTGCAAAACAGTTTGTAAAACCTGTTTTTCTGTCTGAAAGTGGAAACAAGCAGGACTGAAATCCCTGCTTCTGCTCCGGTCTGATACGTTCAGCTTTCACAGGAACCACTTTAAGTCTTAATAAATTAACGTGAATTAAAATCCGACATTCGTTTAACAGTAAACATTATCGGGTCTGAAGGTGGGCCTGAAGAGGACTTTTGCTTTCCGAATCCAGATCTAAACTCGGAGATCCAGACCAGCTAGCTAAAATCAGGCTGCCGACTGACTGATTGACTGACGATGTATCCCGAATGTGAGCGTCTTCAGACGGATCAAACCCAGGGTTCCGCAGAGGCGGCTAATGGCTAGCACCAATGCTAATGGCTAGCACCAATGCTAATGGCTAGCGGCTAACAGCTAGCACCTATGCTAACAGCTAGCGGCTAACAGCTAGCACCTATGCTAATAGTTAGCGGGTCTCTCCGCTCTCGAAGGGTCATTTGAGGCTGAGCGGATAAACGGAAACTGTTTCGGAGACAAAGTTCGGTCTCACCTTAATCCACGGCGTGTCGGTGGGATAAAACCTGCAGACTGTGTCCGGTCGACAGAACTTGTTCTGGTTCGCTCGATGCTAAAGCGGGTCGGAACGGTATCCACAGGGACGGAAAGTTATCGCGAGACTTTGTTGGCGCGAGATTAAAAACAGCATTTGATCGATAATCTCACAAGATGATTTGATTCGACGGGATTTGATTTATAATAGATAATAAAAATATTCACTGAAAAAAGAGAAATAAAATAAACTAGAGAAATTGTATTTCATGTGAAAATGCAGTGTGAATGCTTATTGCAGAAGAACTTGCTGAAAAACAGTTGAAAAAAACAGCAGAAATTAGTTTTATAAAACTGAAATTAGCTAAAAAATGAGAAAATTAGCTTAAAAAATGCTGAAATTAGCAAATATGAAAATTCGCTGAAAAGGCGGAAGGAAATGGAAAAAGCTGAAATGAGCTCCAAAAACGTGTAATTACCTGAAAAAGCTAAATTTAGCATAAACAGCTAAGTAGTAGCTGAAATATCAGATAAAACTTAAACTAGCTGAAAAAAGCTCAATTTACCATAAAGAAGTTAATTAGGTTCAAAGAAGAAAAAATTACCATGAAAAACTTGAATTTAATTTAAAACAGCTGAAATTAGCTAAAAATATATGCTAAAAATGTAGCTGAAAAGGTAAAACAAGCTTTAATTAGCAGAAGGCAGAATGAACGCAGGTTTGCCCAATTAGGCTGAAAGAAGCAGAAACCAGCACAAGAGGAAATTAACAAAAAAAAAACAGCTGAAAAGGCAGAAAGAAGCTGAAATTACCAGAAGGAAATGGATCACATTTTTGTTCAGCTGAAAAAAGTAGAAATGAGTGGAAAAAATTTGGAATTAGCTGAAAAAGCTAAACTTAGCATAAAACAGCTAAGCTGAAATAGTAGAATAAGCTGAAACTTGCAGAAATAAGCAAGCTGAAATTAGTAGAAAAAAGTTAGAAGCACAAAAAATGTTGTAGCTACCAGAAATAATGTCAAAGAGCACAAAACAACTGAACAAACAGCTGAAATTACTTGAAAATGTTTAACACAAGGAAGGTGAACGATGCTGAACCAGAACAAAATGTGAAAGTAGCAGTAAAAGGTTGTGAACAGATCTAGAGATTTGAAGGATGTAAAATGAGCTCAATTCATTTTCTATGAGAAAGAAAATGGCAGAAAAGGCTAAATATTTCAAAAAGCTAAAGCTGCACCTATACCAAAAGTCACAGCACCCTTCTCCTGAACGAGCCTTTGTGGAAAAATTGTGGAACGTGAAAGATGCCGAAAACATACGGAAGAAAAATGGATCGTGTGTGAAAGCTTCATAAACATGTTAAAAACAATGGTCCAAATGTTTGAGCCTCTTCTTTATACATTTTCAGGAATCATAGTCTTCCTGTCCACTGCCAGATTTATTTATTTCAGATGTCGGTCAGAAACATTCCTGACAACCGTGATGAGTTCTGGAGCGTTTTAAATGTTCTGAATTTGAACAAGAGGAAATCGAGTGATGTTTTTTGGGAACACTAGTTTATTTTAATGGGTACGTCAAATCAAATCAAGAGTCAAATCGATGCTAATCTTAAATTTTCAGAGTCAGTGGATTTCTGAGGCAGCGCCAGGATGAGCCCGTTCTGTCCCAGCAGCTGTTGGAAACTGAGCCACGTCTTCCTTAAGACTGCTTGGGGCCCCCTGGAGGTTCTGGATGTCCGGGCGGCCGTCACTTGTTCTCTGATGGTGCAAACTGTCCACGGTGTCTTTTTACTAAATAAACCAAATCCAACCAGCACAAAGTTTAAACCACAACACACCTGTTTTAAACGTTAAAACTGTTTATAAACCTTTACCTTGCTGAGATGTTACAGCCTTACTTACCTACCTGCCCATTCTCCTCCCAGATCTACTGATAACAACTGGACCAAGAAGCAGGCGTGATGCAGTGGCAGGGCTTTTGGAACCGTCGTTGCACATTAGACTTTTTCTGCTTTTAAGTTTTCACCGAAAACTCATCTTTAATCTTTGGCTGTTGTTACTTTTTAACATTTATTTTTTTACGATTTCATCGTTTTATTCCAGTTTTTCTTGTTGAATGTACTGATTGTTTACCTGTTCCATCATGTTTTATAAAAAAATAAAAAGTGAGAAAAGATTGTATTCAGTTTCATTCTGTTTATTGAATTCTGAGGTATTTCACTGGTAACCATGGTAACCACCCGACACATTGGTGGACTCATGCGCAGCATCAAGCCCAATCATGATCAGAATATTTCTACAGGAACAAATGTAAAAACTCCTGATGATAATTTCTTCTGAACCCTAATGAGAAGAGGTCCTATAAGGACCGGGTTCTGGTTCTGTTGGCTCCTTAACAAGAACAGACTGGTCTCATTTGCTGTTACCTGTTCCTCCAAAGGGGGCGGGGCCAAACACACAGAGACACAAACACCAAACAAAAGGTTCTGATACCAGAACGTCGGCGGACTCCAGATTTAGTAGAACCGTGGCTCAGATCCAGAACCTGTAGTCCACCACCATCATCATCATCTGGTTCATCTTCATCACAGCAACAGTGGTCTTCTCTGATTGGCCCACACAGTTTTCACTGTGACATCATCACTCATGTCAGCCAATCAGATGTCGTCCTGCTCAGCTCGCTCCTTGGAGGAAACCCACCTGCTGACGATCACCTCCTGCAGAGGAGAAGAGGTTATGGACCTCCAGCAGGTGAGCAGAGCGAACAATGGATCCATTAATCAAACATGGCACCTGACCACCAAGTTCTAACTGAAAACTGAAGCTAAACGTAACGAGGTGCAGGTAAACCTGACGTTCTGACATGTTACCTGGACCTCCAGCCTGCTCAGGCACACAGGTGAGTCTAGCTCCGTCTCCGACAGGTCAGCTGGGCAGATGATGTAACACAGCATCAGCTCCTACAACCAATCAGTTCATCGTCAGACACAAGCATCATCACCTGACATCACCTGAACCCACCCACCAGTTACCTTGGAGACACTTGCTGTGATCCTACTCAGAGCTGCCAGAGAACGCCAAGAAAACGGACGCAACGCAGCGCCCCTGAACGTCTCATCAGTCTGCTCAACTACCACCGAATAACTACGGGAAGAGGACAGGGACAAAGTGACACTGAGGACGTCCGAGTGACGGGAGCCGTTTCAGCAGAACTTTACTTTTAGATCAAACATGACCTCAGGGGGAGGGGCCTGAGTTACCTGGAGTGGTAGAAAGGTGGTCCCTTCCTGTACAACACTGAAAACACACAAAGAAACACACAGTTAACACACACAAAAACACAAACACACACCGAATGTTTTCAGTCTACGGCTGAGGCTGCGCAACTTACTAAAATCAACGCCATACTTGGCTCCGCCCCCTCCTTTAGGAACCCATCCCACGCTGCGAAAGTGATGATAGGCGGCATACGAGCCGACAAAGTCTGGACGAAGTGACCGGAATTTCCTCCACAGCTCGATGACTGACAGGGGCTCCTAACCAGCCACAGCAAAGAACGGGAACGAGGTCACATCCTGTCTGAAAACAGGAAGCAGCACCACCTGGCAGACGCTCACCTGATGCAGGTAGACAGACAGGACCCCCAGGCTGTAGACCAGGAAGAAGGCCTGAAGGTGCAGACGGGTGAGTCAGACAGGTGAGTTAAGACTGAAACAAACCTGAGGACTTTGGAGAGTCACCTCTTCCAAGCTGAGCTGCAGGTACTCCGACAGGAACAGTGGACTCCGCCTCACCTGTTTGACTCCGCCCCCTTCCTGCAGAGACATCATGACAGCTGATAAACAACAACAGGTAATATACAACAAGAGCTGCAGCTTCAGAAAAAGACTCACAGGACAATCAGAGACCACCAGAACAAAACCAGGTCCTGGAACGTGAAGACCAGGACCAGGGTCAGAGTCAGAATGTTGATCAGAACCTGAGTCTGGACTTGAGTCAGAGTCAGATTCAGAACTGTGATTAGGGTCCTGCTGGTCAAGCCTGAATGTGGACAGAGAACTGTTTCATCAGAAAGTGTGAACACTGCGCTCTGATTGGACAGGACGTCCTTTAGTTCCCATCATCCTTTGCTCTCTTGACACACAGCGTCCTACAGAAGGCTGAGGTCAAAATAAACAATCAGATCTACCTGCAGCGACTCTTGGCCACAGGCTTCACCTCTGACTCCGCCCTCAGCCTCTTTGTGTGACAACAGGCTCCTGCCACCAGCCCCGCCTCCTCATCCAACTCCTTCCATCTGTTCTCTCCTTTGGCCACGCCTCCTCCCCCCTCATTCCTCACATCCTCGATCTTCATTGGCTGAGTCAGGACAAGAAGGGTTTGATTGACAGCGTCTTCGTCCAATCCCTGAGCTGAAAGAGATGCCGTCGCCCACCTGAGCAGCTCCTCATACCTGTGACGTTAACATGTGATGTCATCACAACAGACAGGAAGTGATGTCATCGTGTGAATAAACAGAAGACAAACTCACTGACCTGGACTGAGACAAGACGGGCAAATGCAACCCTTCGTGTTCTGTTGGAGACACAAAGACAACGTGACGAAACTGAGCAGCACCGATTGGTCCAGACTGATGATGTCATCAGGGTGCATGCATAAACTCACGCTCCCATTGGTCAGAGATGCTGTGGTCAGGTCTGCATCTGGACAGAACGCCCTTTCCAAAAAAACCCTGAAACAAAAAGCTCTGCTTAGCCTGAAGACCGAATTTAGGACGAAAAAAAAACAATCGGCACAATGTGGACTCAACTCAGACCTGGTTTTACATGAACTGGATCAACTCAGACCTGGT